>NC_136997.1:30390089-30462589 GCF_032717465.1 Coenobita brevimanus
CATGAAGGTAGCAAAATGCAAAGATGGTGTACTATACTGTATATCTCATAAAATGATAGAATTGGTTATGTGTAATGTGAAAAGAATATGAAAATGAACCACGTGATTGTCTGTAAATCATCGTTTGCTACACTTAGCGCACAGGTAGGGGCCACGTAATTGACCTACGGAAGACGTGCATGTACTTGTAGTGTTGTAATATATTGTGTATCTCATAGATTGATAGATCTGGTTATGTGTAATGTGAAAAAAATATGAAAATGCACCACTTGATCGTCTGAAAATCATCGTCTGCCACACCTTAGCACACAGGTAGGAGCTACGTAATTGACCAATGTAAGACGTGCATGTACTTGTAGTGGTGTAATATATTGTGTATCTCATAAAATGATAGCTTTGGTTATGTGTAATGTGAAATAAAAACGTAAACACTGCAGCATGTTCTCGTCAGAAAATCATCATCTGCTGCACCTTAGTGCACAGGTAGGGGCTATGTAATTGACCTATGGAAGATGCACACTCATGATTACTAATCTCTGACCAGGGACGCGTGGCGGGCAGTGTTACAACCACACACGAGCCTCTCATTCGAACACAGCTTCCGCACTAGTGGGCGGGGCAAAGAACTGTAACCAGGTGATCTGAAGCGTACTACTCCTCATATCACTGATATTTCCATATTCGTATGGTTTCTCCTCCATAATATAATAATCTGTGTTTATTGACAGGGGCCGACATTTCTTCAATCAGTCTGCAGTTTAGCAGTTTCCAAGAAGTAAAAAAAACATGTGCCACTATATGTGGGTTCTGGCATCATATATACCGTAATACTTAGTTATGATTTAGCGGCATCAACTGGCACACATTTTGACCAAAGGGGGCCAGCAGCAAAGACGTCGCGTAGGAATAGGGCAACTATTCCCACTGGATGGCAAGGGCATAGATATAAATAGGACTAGATGCCGCATCGCCCATTCTTCAGTACAGCGGCAATGCGTCTTTGCGGCCGCCATCTTGGAGCGGTCAAGCATGTAATAGTGGGGCTTGTTTTAGAGTGAATTCAGACTATGAAAATGAATGTTGTGGTGGAGGTGGTGATGGTTATTGTTGTGGTGGTGGTGATGGTAGTTATTGTAGCGGTAGTGGTGGTTGTTGCTGTGGCGGTGGTGGTGGTGATGGTGGTTTTTGTAGTTGTTTGTGGTGATGGTGGTTTATGTTGTTGTTGTGGTTATTGTGTTGGTGGTGGTGGTTGTTGTTGTGTTAATTGTGGTTATTGTTGTGTTAGTGGTGGTTGTTGTTGTGGTGGTGGTGGTTGTTGTGATGGTGGTTATAATGGTGGCTGTTGTGGTGGTGACTGTGGTTGTTGTTGCTGTTGTGCTGGTTGTGGTGGTGGTGGCGGTGGATGCTGTAGTTGTTGTGGTGGTGGTTGTTGTGGTGGTCATTGTTGTGATGGTGGTTATAGTTGTTGCTGCTGTTGTTGCGGTGATGGTGGTGGTGGTGGTGGTGGTTGTGGTGATGGTTGTAGTGGTGGTGGTGGTTGTTGTGGTGACGTTTTTTGTGGTTGTTCTCGTTGTTGCTGTTGTTGTGGTGGTGGTGGTTGTTCTTATGGTGGTGGTGGTTGTGGTTGTGTTGGTTGTTGTTGTTGTTTTTTGGTGGTGGTGGTTGTTGTGTTGGTGGTTGTTGCACTGGTGGTGGTGGTGGTGGTGGTTGTTGTTGTAGTGGTGGTTATTGTTGTGGTAATTGATGTTGTGGTTGTTGCTGTGGTGGTTATTGTGGTTGTTGTTGTTGTGATAGTGGTTGTTGTTGTGGTGATTGTTGTTGTGGTTGTTGTTGTGGTTGTTGTTGTTGTGATGGTGGTTGTTGTTGTGGTAGTGGTTATTTGTTCTGGTGAATGTTGTTGTGGTTGTTGCTGTGGCGGTTATGTTGTAGTTGTTTTTGTGATGGTGGTTGTTGTGGTGGTGGGTGTGTAGTGATGGTGGTTGTTGTGATGGTGGTTGTTGTGATAGTGTTGGTTGTTTTTGTGGTTGTTGTTGTGGTGGTGGTTATTGTTGTGATGGTGGTGGTGATTTTTGTTGTGGTGGTGGTGGTTGTGGTGGTGGTTTTTGTTGTGGTGGTGGTTGTTGTAGTGATGGTGGTTGTTGTGGTGCTGGTTTTTGTGGTTGTTGTTGTGGCGATGGTTGTTGTTGTGCTGGTGGTAGCGGTTGTTGTTGTTGTGCTGGTGGTAGCGGTTGTTGTTGTTGTGGTTGTGGTGGTGGTTGTGGTGGTGGCTGTGGTGGTGGTTGTGGTGGTGGCTGTGGTGGTGGTTGTGGTGGTGGCTGTGGTGGTGGTTGTTATGGTGGTGGCTGTTGTTTTGGTGGTAGTGGTTGTGGTTCCTGATTCATCTGAAACGGGAACTCGGTGGACTTCAGGCTTAAATTTCCCTTCTGCAACCCACCATCCTCCTTTCGGAGGATAGAGAAGCAGCTGAGAGACGTTCGCATAACCAGACAGTTGAGCAGCTCGTGCTATCGGTGTCACCATAAACATATTCCGACGCTTTCTACACCCAAAAACAGCACAGTGTTGTTGCATTTCTAGGTAAATAGTGGTCAGCTTTGATCATCGTCAGGAACACGACATGGCTGCCTCGACCGTTCCAAGATGGCGGCCGCGCAGACGCATCTACAGTAGTGTCATGCGGCATCTAGGCTTATTTATATCTATGGGCAACGGGGCCTGTTATCTCTAGAGAAAAACATTCAGTTCAAAGTAATAGTAAATTTTTGCCAGTGCTATAAGTATTATAAAGCATTCTTACTTAGAATATGTCGTGTGAATGCCGGCTGCTGTGGCAATCATGGATATTTCTCTGCTATCACCTACCAAAGCTCGGTTAAAGGCTCGCCTCAAGAAATAGGTCAGTGAAATAATAAACAGATTAATAAAACAGTGTATGAAATTCAGATATCACGCACTCATTATACACTAAAAATAACAGCGATGACCAAATTTGTCTATTTCTTACCATGCATATACTACTTGAGAAAGTAATATAATATGTGAAACAAAAGTGCTTCAGTGATGCTTAGAAAATTGTTCATTGAAGCACTAAACTTTTCTGAAACGATGGTGGAGTGTGTCTGACTGTGTAGTCTACGCCTGGCCACGACTTTGGCTAACTCTCTGGTCAAAGATTAGTGATCACGAGTGTACAGTCACCGCCCAAAGTAAATACCCCAGGCCCGCCGTAGCCAGCGCCGTAACAGGGTTGCGCGTCCGAACACATCTCCCTCCAATATAATAGTAGATGATGATCTCAGATCGTGCTATCTCAGAATCGTTCTCATATTTGATACGTTATCGAACCTACCACAATCCGTCAGTCATCATGACGGACTCAGAAGGCGTCAGATGTCAGAACGGGTAGCGCCATAACGGGGTTGCTATACATCCCCGACCTCCCTCCCTCCCTCCCTCTCTCTCCCCCTCTTCTTCTCTCTCCCTCTCTCCCTCTGTGTCTCTGTGTCTCTCTGTCTCTGTCTCTGTCTCTCTGCCTTTCTCTCTGTCTCTGTCTCTCTGTCTGTCTGTCTGTCTCTCTCTCTCTCTCTCTCTCTCTCTCTCATCCGTATGGCGCCACTTGGTTCGGAATGTGTAGCGAATTAGTGTCAGGAGTGTTGTAATTATGAAAGCTGTTAATTAACAAAACACATAATGTGTATACCATGCTGAAACAATAAGGTGTGAACGAACTAATGGGTAGTGGTGTCGCTCTATGGTGGCCGATGTGGGTGTTAATAAGTCATATTTCCCTGAGGTGCATCCTTCTCAATTAACGGCTGGAAGTGATGAGTAAGAGTGGTGATGGACTGGATGTTTTAGTCTCCTGTGCCACATAAGCCAGTTTATCCTTAGTGAGGATAGTTTTTTTTTTTCATGGGTGTATAATGCATGGCAGATAATTACGATAAGACTATTTTAGCTATTTCTAGAAGCCAGAGAAAGGAAGGAATGATGCAGGGAGGTAATATAATTAAGTAAATGAATATTTAGTTCCGCTATCACAAACTCTAGTTTTTGTGAACAATGTCAGCAATCAAAAAGTATTCTGTAATAATTGCCACAAACTCATAAGGATCCTTTACAATCATGTGGTAGTGAAAACATGTCATATATTGCACCAATATAATAATTCTATTACCTATGTATAAAGTTTCAGTACACACTAGTATTTGCTCTAGCCTTCCTGTGCCTCCCTGTGCAGTAGATTGACAGATTCTCTTCCAAGCAGGCTGCTCAAGGTCATTGAGGCACAGGGAGGCTGGAGCAAATACTAGTGTGTATTGAAACTTTATACATTGGTAATAGAATTATTATATTGGTGCAATATATGACATGTTTTCACTACCACATGATTGTAAAGGATCCTTATGAGTTTGTGGCAATTATTACAGAATACTTTTTGATTGCTGACATTGTTCACAAAAACTAGAGTTTGTGATAGCGGAACTAAATATTCATTTACTTAATTATATTACCTCCCTGCATCATTCCTTCCTTTCTCTGGCTTCTAGAAATAGCTAAAATAGTCTTATCGTAATTATCTGCCATGCATTATACACCCATGAAAAAAAAAAAACTATCCTCACTAAGGATAAACTGGCTTATGTGGCACAGGAGACTAAAACATCCAGTCCATCACCACTCTTACTCATCACTTCCAGCCGTTAATTGAGAAGGATGCACCTCAGGGAAATATGACCTATTAACACCCACATCGGCCACCATAGAGCGACACCACTACCCATTAATTCGTTCACACCTTATTGTTTCAGCGTGGTATACACATTATGTGGTTTGTTAATTAACAGCTTTCATAATTACAACACTCCTGACACTAATTCCAATGAGCACTTCGCTACACATTCCGAACCAAGTGGCGCCATACGGATGAGAGAGAGAGAGAGAGAGAGAGAGAGAGAGAGAGAGAGACAGACAGACAGACAGACAGACAGAGAGACAGAGACAGAGACAGAGAGAGAGACAGAGACAGAGACACAGAGACACAGAGGGAGAGAGGGAGAGAGAAGGAGAGGGGGAGAGAGAGGGAGGGAGGGAGGGAGGTCGGGGATGTATAGCAACCCCGTTATGGGACATGCCACCCTGCTCTGGACATCTGACGCCTTCTGAGTCCGTCATGATGACTGACGGATTGTGGTAGGTTCGATAACGTATCAAATATGAGAACGATTCTGAGATAGCACGATCTGAGATCATCATCTACTATTATATTGGAGGGAGATGTGTTCGGACGCGCAACCCTGTTACGGCGCTGGCTACGGCGGGCCTGGGGTATTTACCTTGGGCGGTGACTGTACATGTACACTCTAGCCCGAAAATTCGCGACCACGTACCTTAGCTGTCTGTGGAAACTGTGCTGGTAACACTGAGTGGGGGAGGGGTCAGAGTACGTGGAATATATACCCCGCCCCCTCACAATCTCTACATGGTTTGATTTGGTTTCATAAGGTTCGTCTGCATAAACCATTAAACGGCGGGCAAACCTTTATTCACTTTATTTCGTCTGTTTTCTGTTGATTTTATTCATTATGGATAGAGTAGAGGGTTAGGAGTCTAGAGGTTAGATATGAGCCTGATAAATCCCTCCAACACGATAGAACTCACTTAAAATAATAACATCGTCTGGAAATAACGAAGAACAAAGTAACAATTTAGTCACCCGCTATCGACATTGGATACTGATCCTAGATAAAACATATCGCCTTTATCAGTGGAAGGATATTGAGACATGAGTAGTGTCAATTGTAGAGTTTAGCTTTTTTTATTAAGGATTGTATGGAGCTGTAATTCGTTCGAGTAACGATTCACTGGTCTCAGATTTATCCGAGGGAATTGTCGTAATGGCGCCTAAGGCCGGAGATCAGTCTCCATACTTCTGCCTACCAGCAAACATGGCTCAAGACCCTCATAAATTAAGCCTTCGTTCAAGGCTTGTTGCCAAGAGACAAGCAGGAATGTCTGTTGCTGCCATAGCAGAAGATGAAGGTGTGTCACAAACAACAGTTAAAAAATGGTAGACTAGGTGGCAAGCAGAAGGCGATGTGTGTGACTGTCCGAGGAGCGGAAGACCTAGGAAAACAACACCTGAGGAAGACCAGAGAATCAGTGAGCAGGCAAGACGAACACCCATCATCAATGCCATGCAAATCAGGGAGCAGCTTCAGTTACAAGTGTCCAGAAAAACTGTATGCAAACGTCTTCATGAAGCAGGAGTGCATCATAGGATCCCAGCGGAAAAAGAAAAGTTAACTGAGAGGCATCGGAACGGCCGCCTTGTTGTCGCACAACAGCATGTGAACATGGACCTTGAATACTGGGGGCGAGTGATATTCTCTGACGAGAAAACCTTTTCTTCTACTACACACGGACTCCCTCACTGTTGGCGACGCAACGGAACAAGATACAACAGTGAAAACATATATGAAGTAGCACGTAGTGGCCACGTGACGAGCAACGTGTGGGGCTGGGTCCATTTATACGGCGTGGGTGAACTGACTGCTATCGACGGGAGACTGACTGCAGAGAAATATATTGAAATATTAGAGGAAGTGATGGTCCCTACAGTTCGTGCTATGGCTATACCTTATCCTGAACGGTTTATTTTCATGCAGGTTAGTATATCAAATACTGTCTACTCCATTTCCATATTCATGTCTTATATTCATCTGTCAGAAATTATCGCATATTCAACACGTCTATAATTTATCAACTGAGTCTGTCATTATACAACATTACCTATAAGGAGCCAGTATTATCCATGTGTATTTGCCATTATTAGGACAACTGCCCCGTCCACACTGCACGAATCGTAAGCCGATGGTTAAGGGACCAGCCGAACATAGATCTGCTGCCGTGGCCAGCTAAGGCTGCGGATTTATACCCAATAGAAAATTGTTGGGCGATGATGGTTAATAGCTGGGACCAGGGACAAGAGAGGACACCTCAGGCACTTGTGCAGCACTGTATGCATGACTGGGAACGACTCCGGAGACGACAAGGCGATATTTACAACATTGTTGCATCTCTCCCATCCAGAATGCAAGAAGTTATTAACAACGAGGGCGGATGGACACATTACTGATGTCAAAAAAACATCTATTGTGTGTGTGTGTGTGTGTGTGTGTGTGTGTGTGTATGTGTATGTGTATGTGTGTGTATGTGTGTGTATGTGCATGTGTATGTGTGTGTGTGTGTATGTGTGTATGTGTGTGTATGTGTGTATGTGTGTGTGTATGTGTGTGTGTATGTGTGTGTGTATGTGTATGTGCGTGTATGTGTATGTGTGTGTGTGTGTGTGTGTGTGTGTGTGTGTGTGTATGTGTGTTAACTCCCTCACTGTATCCATTCACTAATAAAATAACAGAGTAAGGGACAATTGTATCGTTACCCGAACGAATTACAGCTCCATACAATTCTTAGTAATAAAAACTCAACTCTACAACTGATAAAGGTGATATGTTTTATCTAGGATCAGTATCCCATGTCGATAGCGTTTATTAATGCAGACGAACCTTATGAAACCAAATCAAACCATGTAGAGATTGTGTGAGAGGCCGGGGTTATTCCACGTACTCTGACCCCTCCGCCACTCATTGTTACCACCACTGTTTCCGCAGACAGTAAGGTACGTGGTCGCGAATTTTGGGGCTCGGCTGTACTTGTAGTGTTGTAATATATTGTGTATCTCATAAAATGATAGATTTGGTTATGTGTAATGTGAATAGGATATGAAGGAGTGAATCACGTGCTCGTGGCCCCTAACTGTGAGCTAAGTCAGGTGTAGGAGACGATGTTTTTCAAGACTTACATGTACAGTTGCGAGCAGATGACTCGAGGCCACCTAGTCCACCAACATTTTGGTGTTTTGTCTGGCAACAGTGGTAGCTGTGAACTTGACCGAGATTCAGTCAGCTGTTCGGGCGAAACAAACCCAGTAATAATTTGTCAATGTGCAGTTCTAACTGGTCTCCAATCAATACCATGTAAGTAAACGTATAATACTGATAATGATTAACGTGTCATATACATGGTAGATATATTTATAACAATAGTATTACAACACTGGCATCCAAATAGTGGTACGTTCATTCATGTGAGACACACGGGTATCCCGAGCGTGCAGCTCCATCACCACCTTGGTTTGTGACGTAGGCACCACGTGACGTCACGTATGGGGGGGGAACTAGTTGACCCGTTCATGATGATAAACATTTATAGAGAGTAATCGTTCGACTTTATCATTCAAATATTAAGGAAACGTTGGTTTTCTCTGTCAAAACAAACCTATTACAACCTCTAATCTCATATACGTTAATTACCGCAGCCAACCACGTGCCTTCTCACCCCCCTCCCATCACACGTCCCACCTCGTCCCGCCCATGACCTAAGCAGGGGAGGTCAGCCAGACAGTGGGGAATCCCCGCCTGCATGACGTCACACGCCCCACTGCCTTCCCTATCCTTGCTCTCAAGGCTGGCTGGCTGGCGTCAGCCTGGACACACTATCTGATGTTCAACCACACTGCTTCATTCATAGCTTCATCTCTCCTACAGTATACAGTATTTTATGTCTTTATAACCATTTACCATAACCATAGTCAGTATATCAATAAATCACATTATCATCCGTCTGTATCATTCCACAGCAGGACTTAATATATGTTTCTCCTATCTTTATATCTATATTTTTTGTTTTATACTTAATCGCACCTTCCCACCACGGTGGGGTAGCGATACGACAAAGGAAAAGAAAATAACAAAATAACAAAAACCTTCACACACAAATACACATTCGATCACATTCACACTCATCTCCCTACCTATCTATCTATCTGTCTCTCTATCTATCTAACTATCTATCAATCTCTCTCTCTCTCTCTCTTCCCAATATATAATAACGCGAGCAGCGTTTATGATGGCTCTTAGACGGATAAATGAATAAATCAATGTAATTTTCAGCATTTATTAGTGTGATAAAATACAGCCATCATTCCTGGTGTATATTATATTCATTCATTCATTCTCTGTCTGTCTGTCTGTATGTATGTCTGTCTCTCCCCGGGCTTGATGCTGTGGTGTCTAGATCATGGTGTCCCTGTTCATTCATTCATGCATGGAATGGGACAAGCTGAACTCGCTCGCCAAAGGGCTGATGTGACATCATGAAGGCTCACGCGGCACGCTGTCTGGCTGACCTCCCCTACTTAGATCATGGTCCCGCCCTTCCTCACCCACCACCCTCCATATAACTCCCACACCCCCCTCCCCTTGTTTCGCCTACTGTGGTGTGAACCTGGAACTATCCCACCTGCTTTGGAGTCAGAGGTCGATGAAAGTGAGGTTAACGGTGAAGGATGACTGGCATGACGGTGTTTTTTGTGATAACAATGCTAGGTTGCGAAGCTGATAACCCTACGACATATCTCTTGAAAGCTGGTAAAGGTTGTTTGGTTCACGACGATAGTCCAACAAAATAAATCACTACCGATACCCGTGTGTCTCACATGAATGAACGCACCACTATTTGGATGCCTGTGTTGTAATACTATTGTTATAAATATATCTACCATGTGTATGACACGTTAATCATTATCAGTATTATACGTTTACTTACATGGTATTGATTGGAGACCAGTTAGAACAGCTCATTGACAAATTATCACTGGGTTTGTTTCGCCCGAACAGCTGACTGAATCTCGGTCAAGTTCACAGCTACCACTGATGCCAGACAAAACATCAACATGTTGGTGGACTAGGTGGCCTCGAGTCATCTGCTCACAACTGTACATGCCCACGCACATGACCCACCTAGTCATATACCAGGGAAATTGGAAAGACAGGTCAGAAGGGGTTGGGTCGCGATAGGAAACAGGAGATGCACGGTGGAAAAGACAGGAGTAGATGGCACAACGTCAACTATCTTAAACTGCCCTCACCTTATTACTGCTGTTCTCAAGATATCCCCCTTTCAGAATAAAACTGCAATCAAACCCCAGACTCATCTTTGTCTCTCTCCTGCCATCCATGACAAGACCAATTTGATAAGTCTAACCTCATACAACCCTATAATCTAATTTTTCTGGGAACGTCTCGGCTGCGTCTATGAGATTTTTGGTGGCAGGAATCTTACGAACCAAGGCTACAATTCCACAGTTGAAGACGGAAAATAAGAACAGCATCATGTTCGAGCCATAAGACGCCTCACAACTTTATACCGGCGGTGCTTCGATGATCTACACTTATAACTAACATCCCTATTTCTCTACGTCTATCTACGACTAAGTAAATCGACACTGGGGGCAAGCGGCGAAAACGAACCGATTACACTCAGTCTATCAACTTGGCACAATCACAGTAACAAGAAACAAAAAAAAAAAGCAAAGCAAAGAGAGGGAGCTGGCAGAGCAACAACACAACCTCGCGTCTAACTACCCCTAACCAACCCAACCACAACTCCACGATTTACGAGAAACAATAACAACGATAAACTACGTCCATCAACAATCTACAAGCCTACATATTAATCACATCAATTAAGGACAATGAAGACTACAAGTTAAGAAGAAAAGGAGGAAAGGAAGTGGAGCAAAAAGTAATATAGTACTGTAAGGAGGAAGTTGCATGAACAAGCAAGAAGGCAGAGAACGAGGACGCGATGATTTAGAGGTTACCGGGGATTATTATTTATTTAATTTATTACGCAACAGCGTCAGACAGTACATGTGAAACATGATACATATGGAATCCTCAAAAACAGCTATGGACATATGTATACATATACACACATACACACATACACATACATATATACGCACATATATATATATATATATATATATATATATATATATATATATATATATATATATATATATATATATATATATATATATATACATAGCCTATGATTTCATCATCCTTTGTGTAATTTTAACGCACAGTTGCTGCATGTTTGATCACGAGCGTGTTCTGCCTCAGTTCCCCCCTTCTACCGTTATAGTAGAGTAAGTCGTTCTCTCTGTTATTCAGAGCGGGATTTTCAGCTCTTTGTCCCCATGGCTTCATTTGCGCGTCCTTCTTACAAGTTGTATCAAGCTCTGCTGGCCCCTATATAATGAGCTCAGTCTCTGCATCATTGCCACTTAGATCTGCTCCTCATTTTGTTCACATCTCTGTCCTCCCCTGTACAGTTATTATTATTGTGAGTGCTCAAGAAATCTCCAAACATCTAGCAGCTGTGTGTAATTTGAGTATGTTATTGCATTTTTTCTTGTACTGTGTAGCATAAGGTTAATTCTTAGGCCTAGTGAGGTTTTTGATTGATGTTGGGTTTTATGTCAGTCATTTTTTATAATAGTTTGTATCTGTAATAATATATCTGGCATTCACTGAGTATTATCTGGTATCTCATTTTATCAGGGCTGACTTAGATAAATTTACTCTTGCTAATTTCGTGTTAATAGAGGCTATTGCAGTTAACCATATATTTAACCTGTTTATTTGCCATTACATTATCCTTATGAGTCCTGAATGTTTTGTTGTTAGTTTGAGCATTAAACTTTAACTTGTAATTTTACCTAACTCTTTTGTTTTGAACCTGGAACTTTACGGGACAGTAGTGACTCTTAGTATTCTCACTTAAAGTGTATGTTATCTTTCTCTGTTCCGTAACATAAATTTGGCGACCTCATATCAGGATATTCAGGATATTATCATAAGGATATTGCTTGATATTTTGTGACTGTTACTTATTAATTATGTCTACTATTACTACACTTGATGAAGCCAAAGATTTTTTGTCAAATGTGCAAACAGTGTGTGATGTAGAAAACAGAACAAAGAATGAACTTAAGCTTGTTGATCAACAATTGGGAATTGCTGTTCGCTCTCATCATTCTAAAGATCAAATTGTTGACATGGTTAATGAAAGCTTGTTTAATGTAACTCTTCCAAATGAGCAAACGCAGATTGAATTAGCTAAGTTACAGCTAGCCCTGCAGGAGGCTCTTGTGAAGGAAGCTGAATTTCAAGCACGTGCTAAGGAGGCTGATGTTAAGGAGTTTGAGTTTCACGCACAAGTTGAACTTGCTAGGATTCAGGCAGACCATGAGTATCGCATGAAACAAGGTGGAACTGGATCATCTAGCTCTGATGATTTTGATGTGGCTGAAAATGTTATACTTGTCCCTCCTTTTAATGAATCTGATTTAACAAAGTATTTTCAGTTGTTTGAGAGGGTAGCTACAGGTTTTAATTGGCCCAAAAGGTATTGGCCAGTACTCCTTCAAACTGTTCTTACCGGTAAAGCTCAAGTAGCTTATGCATCTTTGCCTCAGGATCAATCTGATAATTATGATGTAGTTAAGAGCTTGATTCTTAAGGCCTATGAGCTTGTTCCTGAAGCCTACAGAGTAAAATTTAGGACAACTTACAAGCAAGATAAGCAATCCCATGTTGAGTATGCAAGAATCAAAGAAGATCTGTTAGAGCAGTGGTTAAATTCTAAGAATGTGGATTCTGATTTTGGTAAATTTAAGCAGATGATTTTGCTGAAGGACTTCAAAAGAAGTATTAGTAAAGATGTAAGCCTATATCTTGATGAGAAAAGAATAGATAATTTGTCTGATGCTGCAGTTTTAGCTGATGAGGATGTTCTCACTCACAAGAGATATTCTAGAGAAAAAGGGAAAGCTGAGAGTAAGTACGTTGCCTCTACTCAGAGTACAGGTAACAGGAAAGAGAATAAAGATGATGTTTCTCAGGAAGTAAATACCAGCTTCACCTCTAGATTTAAGAAAAGTAAATGTACTTATTGTAGTAAGCTTGGTCATACTACGGAGAAATGTTTCAGGAGACAGCGTGATGTGAACAAAAAGGAGCCTTTAAATATTCAGTCAATTGGTCTAGTGTCCACTCTTGAGAGTTCCCAAAATTCTTTAACTGAGTTAACTGAACCTGCTTTGAGGGGTGACTTAAATTCTCATGATGGAGCTCCTCTTTTGAGCAGTAACGTGGGTGACACTCTCAAGAGTTCATGTGCTAATTTCCTGTCTGATGGTTTTGTCAGTCCTCTGGACAGTAATGACAGGAAATCAGTTAAAATATATCGTGATACAGGTGCTTGCCAATCCCTTATGCTGACCAGTGTTCTAGGCTCTAATGTTAATTCCTCTGATGAAACTGTAATCTTACAAGGTGTAGGGAATAATTACTTCTCTGTCCCTCTGTGCAGAGTGAATTTAGAGTCTGGTTTTGTTAATGGTTCCGTTATGGTTGGGTTGGTTGAGACACTCCCAGTGTCAGGTGTAACTTTCTTACTTGGAAATGATATTGGTGGGAGTCAAGTGTGTCCAGCTCCTCAGTTGTCTAGTAAGCCAGTTTCTGCGGCCCAGGATTGTGATGTCCCTGATGTGTTCCCTGCATGTGCTGTCACTAGGGCTAAGTCTAAAGTTACTGGTGACTTAGAGGATAATGATGATGATGATGTTATCCTAGCTGACACTTTTCTTGCTAATTTGGACCACTCACCAGATGAGGCAGTACCCCGTTGTGTTGATAATTTGTCTCGTCAAGAGTTGGTTGAGTTGCAGGTTGCTGACCCTGAGTTGAAAGGTCTAGCTAACTCTGCTTACAGTGAGGAAGAGTCAACTGGTGCTTCTACTGGTTATTATATAAAGTCAGGAGTACTTATGAGGAAGTGGAGACCCCCAACAGCATCAGCCGACTGTGAATGGGAGGTTGTACATCAAGTTGTCATCCCTCGTGTTTGTAGGCAGGATATCATTAGGGGTGGCTCATGATTCCAGTTTGGCAGGACACCTTGGAGTGAGGAAGACTGTGGCACGCATTTTGAAACACTTCTACTGGCCAGGTATCTTCAGGGATGTTTCCTGGTATTGTAAGTCTTGTGACACCTGTCAAGTTGTGGGGAAGTGTAATCAGACTGAAAAGGTTGCACCTCTAGTTCCCATTCCTCCTTTTGAGGCGCCTTTCACCCGTGTGATGGTGGATATTGTGGGCCCTCTTCCTAAGACTTCTTCAGGATTTTCTTATGTGTTGACCCTGATTGATATGGCTACTCTTTATCCTGAAGCCATTCCACTTAGAAATATCTCAGCAAAGAACGTGGTTAAGGAAATGCTAGGGTTCTTCACAAAGTTTGGTCTGCCCAAGGAGGTACAGTCCGACCGGGGAAGTAATTTCATGTCAAACGTTTTCAAGCAGTCTCTGAAAGAGTTGGGCATCACCCAGATTACGTCTTCAGCTTACCATCCCCAGACCCAAGGAGCGTTGGAGAGATATCATCAAACACTCAAATCGATGCTCAAGAAATACTGTTTAGAACATCAGAAAGACTGGGATAAAGGTCTTCCATTCGTTGTGTTTGCCGCAAGAGAATCTCCAAATGAATCACTGGGCTTCTCACCTTTTGAACTACTGTTTGGCCATGAAGAGGACCCCTTAAGCTACTCAAGGAATGCTGGCTGTCGGAGGAAGATGACGTCAACCTGCTGGAGTATGTGATGAAGTTCAAAGAACGGCTGTCCACTGCTTTACAGCTGGCGAGAGAGAATTTAGGAGCTGCTCAGGAGAAGATGAAGACTTGGTATGATAAGAAGTCCAGGTTACGCCACTTTCAGCCAGGAGATCAGGTTTTGATTCTGCTACCGGTTCATGGGCAACCTCTTCAAGCCAAGTTTAGTGGTCCTTATTTCGTGGAGAAGAAACTCAGTGATGTCAACTATGTCATCGGCACACCAGATCGTAGAAAGAGCAAGCAACTATGTCACATCAACATGCTAAAGTTATATCACAGGCGGGACGAAAATAATCCAGTCTGCACTGTAGCTGTTCCACCCGAGTCTGCAAGTGAAGCTCTCCCATGCAGTATGAGCCTGAGTGATAGTTTGGGGAAGAATCCTGATATCATGAATGATCTCCAGACTAAGCTTTCTTATCTACCTCCCAAGGAAAGGCAGGAGTTTTCGGCATTACTGCAGGAGTACCCGCAAGTGTTCCGTGCCACTCCAGGAAGAACCACTGTGTTGATGCATGATGTCGATGTTGGAGACGCAAAGCCAATTAAACTGCCTCCTTACCGTGTGAACTCAGTGAAAGTTCCTCTCATCGAGAAGGAGCTTGGCTACCTGTTGGACCACATGATGATTGAGCCCTGTCAGAGCGAGTGGAGTTCTGCCACTCTAGTCCCTAAGCCAGGTGGGTCACAGCGGCTTTGCATTGACTACAGACGTGTTAATCAGATAACTAAAACAGACACTTACCCTCTCCATCGTGTGGAAGATTGCATAGACAAGATCGGAAAGGCTAGGTACATAAGTAAGTTTGATTTGTTAAAGGGATACTGGCAAGTACCTATGACTGAACGTGCTAGGGAGATCTCATGTTTTGTAACATTAGGAAAGACTTTTGCATGTTCAGTAATGCCATATGGTATGAAGAATGCTCCAGCCACATTTCAGAAGCTCATGAATGTTGTAACAGAGGGTTTGGCAGGGTGTGTTGTTTATATTGATGATGTATTAATCTTCAGTGACAACTGGAAAGATCACCTATGCCATGTCAGTAAATTTCTTGACCGTTTGGTTCATGCTAATCTTGTAGCTAATTTATCAAAGTGTGAGTTTGGTCAAGCTAAAGTTCACTACCTTGGGTATGTAATTGGTGATGGACATGTTGCACCACCAGGAGCTAAGGTTCAGGTTATAAGTGATCTTCCCAGACCTAAAAGTAGGAAAGAGCTACAAAGATTTTTGGGAATGGTAGGTTATTACAGGAGATTTGTTCTTAACTTTTCTATTCTTGTATCACCACTTACAGACCTACTGAAAAAGAGTGTTAAATTTGTCTGGACAGATAACTGTGAATCCTCTTTCAACAAACTTAAAGCTATTCTATTAAGTCAGCCAGTGCTCGCTACTCCAAATTTTGCTAAGCCTTTTAAGATGGCTGTTGATGCAAGTGATACAGGAGCTGGGGCTGTTTTGCTGCAAGAGGATGATCAGGGTATTGAACATCCTGTATCTTATTACAGTAAGAAGTTCACTCCACCTCAAAAGAACTACTCAACTATTGAGAAAGAGCTTTTGGCCTTGATTTTGGGTTTACAGCATTTTTCATTTTATTTGTGTTCTGGTTTTGACCCCATAGTCATTTATACCTATCATAACCCACTGAAATTCCTTAGTAAGTTTAAAGATAAAAATCAGAGATTGACAAGATGGAGTCTACTTCTTCAGGAGTATTCATTAGACATACAACATGTCAAGGGGAAAGAAAATGTTATTGCAGATTGCTTATCTAGACTTTAGACAGATTGTTTTAGAGTAATAAGAAATTTCCTTTGTAAATTTCTTTTTCTTTGTGGGGAGGTGTTACATAGCCTATGATTTCATCATCCTTTGTGTAATTTTAACGCACAGTTGCTGCATGTTTGATTACGAGCGTGTTCTGCCTCAGTCCCCCCCTTCTACCGTTATAGTAGAGTAAGTCGTTCTCTCTGTTATTCAGAGCGGGATTTTCAGCTCTTTGTCCCCATGGCTTCATTTGCGCGTCCTTCTTACAAGTTGTATCAAGCTCTGCTGGCCCCTATATAATGAGCTCAGTCTCTGCATCATTGCCACTTAGATCTGCTCCTCATTTTGTTCACATCTCTGTCCTCCCCTGTACAGTTATTATTATTGTGAGTGCTCAAGAAATCTCCAAACATCTAGCAGCTGTGTGTAATTTGAGTATAAGTGTTACTGCATTTTTTCTTGTACTGTGTAGCATAAGGTTAATTCTTAGGCCTAGTGAGGTTTTTGATTGATGTTGGGTTTTATGTCAGTCATTTTTTATAATAGTTTGTATCTGTAATAATATATCTGGCATTCACTGAGTATTATTTGGTATCTCATTTTATCAGGGCTGACTTAGATAAATTTACTCTTGCTAATTTCGTGTTAATAGAGGCTATTGCAGTTAACCATATATTTAACCTGTTTATTTGCCATTACATTATCCTTATGAGTCCTGAATGTTTTGTTGTTAGTTTGAGCATTAAACTTTAACTTGTAATTTTACCTAACTCTTTTGTTTTGAACCTGGAACTTTACGGGACAGTAGTGACTCTTAGTATTCTCAATTAAAGTGTACGTTATCTTTCTCTGTTCCGTAACAATATATACACACACATACATGTATATATATATATATATATATATATATATATACATATATATACACACACATATATATATACTGTATATACTGTATATATATATATATATATATATATATATATATATATATATATATATATAAACACACACACACACACACACAGAAATAAAGACAAAACTCATGAACATGTAGGGACATTACATGGAGGTATATGCCACACAGGGCATAGTAAGCTACTTAAACCCGCCAAAACGAGGGTGACGCACCAAGAGTTCTTCTAAAACTTTGTGGTTTAATAAGTGTCGACACACCACATCAAGTGGCTGGCTCTGGGGCAGCAGGTGTCGAACGGTAGGGCACTCCAGGCAATAATGCTCTATAGTGTCGGAGCGAGGCGAGTGACACAAGCGACACTCAGCAAAGGGAGGCTCCTCTTCCAACCCAGCGACCTGCCACTGTTGCCGGTAGCCCAGCCGCAGACGAGCAGAGACAACATTATGCCTCCGAACCATGAGACCCCGGCGATGGTAGGAATACTTGAGGCGGCAGACAGACTGATAATGGTTGATGGACATGCTGTAGGGCCCCTCTGCATCTTTGCAGTGTCGCGCAGGGAGGAAAGCAGCGGTGCAAACTCTGGAGAGGTAACAAGTCAGGGAGAGAGGGCGACCATCACCACGAGGAGGCAAACGGCAGGCTTCCTTCGCGAGTCTGTCGACTGTGGCATTGTGGTATAAGCCAACATGAGATGGCACCCATATAAATATGACAGTCAAGTTACGATGAAGCAGTAAAGCCAGAAAAGATAAGATCAGTTGCACAACTGTAGAGTGTGTGGGCCGAACACTGGATAAGGACTGAAGGGCAGGCTTGGAGTCGCATATGATGACAGCATTTACTCCCCGTTGGCAGACAAGGTTAACAGCATTCAGAATAGCAGACAGTTCACACAGTGTGGAGCTGGAGTGATCACAGAGACGTTGGCCAACCCAACCCCCTGGGGGTGGCTCCAAGTCGGGTGAGCAGACAGCACCACCAACAGCACCATCCGATTTGCAGTGACCCGTCAGTATAGGTGATATGGAGCTGTGATAGAGGACGTCACTGTCGCCACGTGTTCCAGAGCCAGCTGCAGCTGTAGATAAGGTGGGTCAGACCTGGAGGTGGGAATGAAGCTCACCTCTGGCATAGGCAGCACCCAGGGTAGGGGGGTTGGGGGCACTTCTGCAACAAGAACATCCAAATTAAGGCTGTGGAGCATAGAGGAAACAGATTTAATAAGAGCACGTCCTCCGCGCAGAATAGGAGGAATGGGGGAGTTTGGTCTCAGAGAAGTCCTGACTACCTGAGAGTAGTGGGGCGAAAGTTGTGGGAAATGGAGTCACTTGACAGTGAGGCGAGTGACATTAGAATAAATTCTTTCTATTAAAGGCAGAAGCCCCAGCTCACGCTGCATGTTCACTATCCTGGTAGACATGGGACAGCCAAGAATTAGTCTCATTGCTCTATTCTGAAATTTTTCTAAAGGCTCCAGAGCAGTCCTAGAAAGCTGAATCAAGGCAGGGGAGAGATAGTCAACAACAGAGCGAATGAAAGTAATATAGACTGTCCTGGTCACATGGATGGAGATTCCTGAAGAGTTGTTGGTGAGCCACTGAAGTGGTGCGAGTCGGCGCTGGAGGCGATCCAACAGATCACGGACGAAGGGATGGCCCTGGCGCCTGGCGGGGGGAACAGCCAAGATCTTAACAGGTGCCCCCAGGTAGCGGTACTGGAAACACAAGGGAATGACAGTCCCTCCGATGGTGAAGTCTGGCAGAGCTTGAGAAGGGCGGCAGGAGAATATTCTACTCTTATCTGGGGAAAGAATAATGCCACAGTGAGAGGAAGCCACATAGAAGGAGTCAAGAAACCGCTGGAGATCCCTTGGCGAGGAAGAGTGAACACAAATATCATCGGCATAGCATGTAATCGTAGTTCCAGGAATATTAGGGAGAGAAGTGAGCAACTGATGCATCAGTACATTAAACAAAAATGGGCTAAGAACACCCCCTTGTGGCGTACCAAGATGAAAACTGCATCGAGGACTGTACACACCACTGAAAAACATGCGAGAGGTCCTGTTACTGAGATAGCCCCGAATCCACCACAAGAGATTACCCTTTATCCCAAAGTCAACAAGTTGATCCAAAATGATGTCTCTGTTAGCAATATCAAAGGCACTCTGAAGGTCGACGAAGGCCACCACACTGTCCCGGGAGAGGTGAGAATACAAGTCAACGAGGCAGTGGTGCGTGCTGCGCTGAGGAAGGAAACCATACAGATGTGAAGAAAGGCAGTCCTGAAGCCTGTACATGAGACAATTGAGTAAGATCCTCTCCATCACCTTGCAGAAACAAGAAGTAAGGGAAATCGGCCTGAACTTCGCCGTGCCAGGCTTGGGGATGGGGACAATTGTACTGCTGGTCCAGGCTCGTGGTACACAACTGTCTCTGAAACAAAGATTGTACAATTTAAGTAAAGGGTTACCAGGAACTTGTTGCAGCAGACGTAGCACAGCATAGGTGATACCGTCATCACCAGGGGATGAAGCCTTACCTCGAGAGAGAGCACGGCGCAGCTCCGACTCGGTTATCTCCTCTGTATCATCATCATCCTGCAGCAAAGCAGACATCAAATGAAGCTGATGGGCAGGAGCACAGGAAGAGAGTGCATCTTGTATGTGGTTGGGAAGACTTGCTGGGGTAGACTGTTCCGACCAGGCGTCGACAGGGTTTTGGGCATAGACAGTGGGAGTGTGATGGCGAGCAGTGGCGGGCGTCTTCTTGACAACTCGACAGATGAGGTGCCACATGGAAGCCACACTTGTCTGTTGGTTAATACTGTCCGTAAACCGCTGCCAGGACTCAGTAATGACACACTCCTGCAGTGCGACTAGTGCATCCCTGGACGTTTGATAACGGTGGAGTGTGCCAGGATTCGCGTTGGCTTGAAACAAGAGCCCATCACGTTCAGCCTCCTTCTTCGCCTCTTGTATACGTGCATCAAGCGTCCAGGAGTGGGCGGTACAGCGGCGCTGCAGATGTGGACAGGAGACATACTGCCTGTAAAAATCAAGAGTGGCAGAGACAAGATCAGAGTATAACTGGTCAGGTGAAGAAAGATTAAAAGTAGGTACCATCTGGGCCATATATGATATGTACGTCGGGCATTACTTAGGGGGCAAAGTAATGGGTAAACGAGCAACAGGAGCAGTAGAAGCAGCAGGCAGAGAATAACGAAATCAAAGTGCGACGTGATCAGAGAATAAGGCTGGCACTGAGGAGCATTGGACCTGAGACGCTATCAAGCCGGACGTGATCACGTGATCCAGAGTGCCTCTCTGGGAGTGAGTGGCGCCGCCAGTATCCCAGCATGCGAGGTGATGCCTGCGGATGTAAGAAATGAGATGAAGACCATTACGATTGTAAGAGCCAGAACGATCACCTAAGTCAGGATGCCGAGCATTGAAATCTCCCATATACACCAACCCACGCACTGTAGGAGGAGGAAGAGCCTCAAGAGAGAGTCTGGCAGGGGCGGAATAGACATTACACAGCTGGAGCACGCCATCCCCAAGTGTGACCTCGAAGAGCTGGAAAGTCATGTCAGGGTCAGTGGAGTTGTGGAGAAGGCGGTGTGGTAAGGAGCTGTGTATGTAAGTCAACAGGCCATTCCTTACCAGATGGACGTACGAAATATAACCTGTGAGGGAGGGAGCTTGCCCAGCTGCAATTGGCCGGCATGGGAACGCTTCCTGGAGAAAAATAATACTAGGGTGGTGTCGAAAAACAAAGGCCTTGAGTTGAGCGAGCTTAGCATAATTGGTGATACCACAGACGTTCCAGGAGATGACATCCAGGTGACAATCAGGAGCGAACCTTATGGTTGAAAGAAGGTGACCAGAGAGTGGAGGCAGATGAACAACCTGGGTTAGAGAACGAACCAGAAGGGAATAACTCAGAGTTTTTCAAGGCGAGAGGCGATAGTACCCATCTTGTCGGTGAGGGTGGTGACGGCGGAGATGATGCTCTGATGAGCCTCAACCAAGGTGGAGAGTTTGTTATCCGAAGAGGCATGAGCTGCAACCAGCCCGTCAATCCTGGCTTCAAGAGCAGAAAAGCAGTCCTCGAGAGCCGTACATCGTGCCATGAGGGAGGCAACAGCCTTGCGGAGGGCCAGGTCTGGAGCTGAGGCAGTGCTGGTGGGAGGAACAGGCTGAGGTGGTGGTGGGGGTGGCCCGGGAGTGACGGCCCGAACTGGGGCCTGGCGCCGAGCACAACCATGCCACACATTGACCCCTGGCTGAAAACAGCGCGGACACTTCTGCAGAGATGTGTCCCGAGAAGGTGGGGGTTCTGAGGTGGATGGGGAGGCAGCAGGACATGACAGCTTACTCTTGAGAGGACACGTCCTGGATTCGTGGCCAGCCGCACACCAGGGACACTTCAGCGAGGCAGAGCAGTATCGGGAAATGTGTCCCACGCCCCAGCATCTGTAGCACCAAGGCTGGTCATTATGGAGTTTCTGCACCTCACACGGTGGAAGACAGGGGAGGAAGTCAAAACTAATAACTGATGGAGGTGGGTCGGAAAGACTCCAGACGACAACAATCCAGTTAATGGGAGAACCATCCTGCATGAAACGACGGGCAGAGTACACTCCAGGATATCCCTTGGCAAGATTTGGGTCAACGTCAACAGGGAAACGGGTGAGGATGTAGCTGGGATACTTACGTGGCCTCTCTGGTGAGTCCTGAAGAACGAGTGGCAGCGAGAAAAACTCACCAGATAAGACTCTGTTAATGATGTCCTCTCTTTGTCTAGAAATGTAGACAAACTGGGAGGTGACTGCAGCCATCTTGACTTCTGCCTGCTCATGCTGTAGTTGGAAGGCCCTGGTAACCGAAGACAACCATCGCAGCTTCGTATCCGTGGAAGGGTCGCCACTGAAGGAGAGCTTGACGTAGGCATCCCTCATGGCAAATGCAGGGCGGTGAGACAAGGGCCGGGAATGGGAAGAAGGAGAAATACCAGCGAGAGGCTGAGGAGGCAGACAAACAGGCACGTCACGCACAGATGAGTCACCTTTGGCAGTCTTGGTGACAGGAGGCACACATTCACCGTCAGGAGAGTCCTCCACAGGCCGCTTGTTAGAAGTGGACGGGGTGGAAGGCTGTATCCCATGATGAGTGGTCAAAGACTGAAGGGGCTGTGAGGTGGCAGGCACAGGCAGTTCAGGCCAGTGGTTCACGGTAGGAGAGGCATCATCGTCAGACATGGCTAAATCATTTTCCAGGAGTGAAACAGCGTCTGACCCCGAACACTCCATCGGGCCAGGCAAGGCCTCGACAGAACACTAGCGAAGCACTCAGCCCACACTCACAGCAGCCGGTGACTATATCAAAAATCCGAACGCAAAGAAACAGCTTCGAAATACACAAGCAAGCGCCAGGAGGAGCAGAGAACGTCCGCACTCAATGCAGGCTGAAGTGGGGAGGTTACCGGGAAGAGACAATGCAGCAACATCTAAGTCTGCATTCACCAGCCCTGGCTCACCACTCACCTCACTCACCACACTCACCGCTATTGCATCACCACGACGCTGAGACTTGGAGGGTGATGGGGCATGTTGACTCCAGCATAACAACCATCACAATCCTGCACACCCTGCACATGCACCTTTTATCTAGTGAGTGAATATACTTTTAGTCTTTTTCTTCCACAGAGCCTGAACATACAATCTTTTTTTTTTTTTTCATCACTGTACTAATATGTTACTAATACAAAAGTAACAGGTGAACAATTCGCTCAGACATATAAGACGTGCTTTATATTTACAACAATCAAACCAAGTAACAATTAAGATAGGGTTATTTAGGATAACAGGGTTAGGAGAAACATAAAGCACGCAGGCAGTGAGTTGACGTTACGACCTGAGTTTGCACAACTGATCCCACCACCCTCCATCACCCACAACAAGCTATTTTACTCCTTACTCTTTACCACCTTTTACTCTTTCTAGTATTTTAATAATACTTCATTTATATACAAACTTACGTACATATACATACTCCAGTTATCTAAGTTAAGTCCATTACTATGTGCTAGTACCAACAGTAAATATTATATATATATATATATATATATATATATATATATATATATATATATATATATATATATATATATATATATATATATATATATATATATATATATATATATATATATATATATATATATATATATATATATATATATATATATATATATATATATATATCTCCTCTGTGACGGGGGGACACAATCTGGCCGCACCCTAGGGTAGTACTACCACTCTGCGACCAGGTTGTGTTTGGAAGAATTTTGCCACCGTATTTCCTGCGTGTCGTAAAAGACGACCAAAAGGGGCGGGGTGAGGGGACTAGGGACCCCCTCCTCTGTTTTTTAGTTCCTACAATGAGACAGTGAATAAAAAGGGATGGGGGACTGAGTTATCCCCGTACCCTGAAGATTGGGTCTATCAATGTGCGTGGATGTAGTACGACTGAGGGTAAAAGGGAGGAGATTGGAAGAATGTTTGTGAGAAGAAAGTTGGATGTGTTTGCTTTCAGTGAAACAAAGATAAAAGGGAAAGGTGAATCTAAGTTTGGAAGTGTTAATGGAAGGATGTCAGTGCTGATAGAACAATGGCGAAAGAAGGTATGGCCTTGTTATTGAGCCCGGAAGTGCAGCAGTCTGTGATTGAATGGAAGGAGATGTCATCGAGACTGATGTGGGTGAAAGCGAAATTTGAACGTGAGTTGTGGTTATTTGTTAGTGTACATGGGCCTGATAACGATATGGCTGCAGAAGAGAGGAAGTCTTTTTGGAATGATGTTGATGAGTGTCTGCAGAGTTCTGGAGCGAATGTGAATGTGGTATTGAGGGGAGATCTGAATGCTAGAGTGGAAAATGTAGCAGTTGTAGTAGGTATGCATGTTGTTCCTGGACGAAATTAAAATGGGGAACGAATGATAGGGACGCGTATTGGGCGAGAGATGGTATTTGGATATACCTTGTTTGAGAATAGAGAGAGATATAAGTATTAATGGATGAAACAGGAGGGTGGAAGGCTTGTTGATGGAGCATTGATGGATTATGTGGTTGTGTCCAGGAATGTAAGAGGGAGATTGTTGGATGTGATAGCTTTGAGAGGGGAGGGTGGAGGTATGTCTGACAACTACCTGGTGGAGGGAAAGTTGACAGTAGGTAAAAGATTGGTGAGAGCTAGGACAGTTAAGTGTGACAGGGATATTTTGAAAGTGAGTGAGCTGGATAAAAGAGTGAAATTGATAGAGTATCAGGAGAAATTGAAAGATGAGCGGAACGTAGTGAAAGATCAGGAAAATAGCAGTGCGGAGGAGGAATGGCAGTTGTTTAAGAGTGCTGTGGTGGGGCATACGGAAGAGGTGTGTGGTGTGAGACGAGTGAATGGCGGTGTAAGAAAGGGAAGTGGATGGTGGTGCAAGGAAGTAAGTATGGTTGTGGCTGAGAAGAGACGTGCATATGAAGTGTGGCTGCAGAGGAAGGATGAGGTGCCATATGAGAGGTATAAGGAAAAGAGAAATAAGGCGAGAAAGGCTGTGTGTGATGCTAAAGTGGCAGCAGATGAGAGGTGGGGTAAGCGTTTGACTGAGAATTTTCAACAGAATAAGAGAATGATTTGGAAGGAGATATAAATAGTGTGAAAGGGAGAGTCTGCGAAGGAAGAGCGAGTAAAAGCAGAAGATGGAAGGATGTTAACTGAGGTGGATGCAGTAAGGATGAGATAGGCGGAATTCTCTGAAAGACTGTTAAATGCAGAGTAGGAAAGGGAGGCTTAAATTGTGGCAGATGGAAGGGTACAAGGAATAATTGTGTTGGGAGAGTTCAATGATTCCTTGATCACGATGGAGGAAGTGCAGGAGGCAGTAAAGGAGATGAAAGCAGGGAAAGCTGCAGATATGAATGGGTGTGCTGTGGAATGCCTGAAAGGTGGTGGATCGACTACTGTTGAATGGTTAGTAAGATTGTTGAATGTATGTTTTGTGAGAGGTATGGTGCCAATTGACCGGGCAAGTGCTTGTGTGGCTCCGTTGTGTAAAGGTAAGTGCGATAAGTTTGAATGTACTAGCTACGTGAGTATAAGTCCGTTGCGTGTTGTAGGTAAGGTATATGGTAGAGTGCTAATTAACAGAGTTAGAAAGGGTACAGAGGGAGTGATTTGTGATGAGCAGTGTGGCTTTAGGAGAGAGAGGGTATGCATGGGTCAGGTGTTTGCTGTGAGACAAGTGTGTGAGAGGTATTTATCGAAAGGTAAGGATGTGTTTTGGGCGTTCATGGATTTAGAGAAAGCATATTATAGAATTAATAGGGAGGCTTTCTGGACTGTTTTAACCCATCGTTAGTCCTGTGGGGTATTCAAACGTTGTTAGTTCGGTGGGGTGTTTCAACACCCCAAAACAAAAATACATGTAGTGTTACTAACAAGTTAAATATATTCATACTGCCTCCTCAGCGTATCGCTGCAATCTGTAATGAAAAGACTGAAAGCCTTGTAGGTGGTGTTTATTAGTTTTTAATAATAAAATACAATAAATTATAATATCAGTAAAAAAATAACAAATGGACTCATACCTTATGTGTCAGGTAAATACGCACAGGATAATACATTTTGTGGTTTTTAAAGTCAGTATGATGATAAATATGGAAAAAATAAGATAAAAAAAAAAAGCAATATATATATCACAATATGATCTAAATGGTTAGTTTGATGGGGTGACAGGATACCCCGGGGGGGGGGAGTGCCCCTCTCTCTCACTGCAGGACTAAACCAATCCACATGCTCCCTCCCCTCAATGAATCAGGAGAGTACTGGAACGGAGAGAAATATTCGAATTACCGACTAGGAAATATGAGCTAAAAAAAAAAAAAAAATGGGGATCCCAAAACACCCCACGTGACTAACGAAGGGTTAATATTGCGTGGACTTGATGGTAGGTTGCTAAAAGTAATGAAAAGTTTTTATGTACAGTACGTAGTAGAGCATGTGTAGGAGTGGGAAATCTGTGAGTGATTGGTTTCCCTTGAGAGTGGGGCTGCAGCAGGGATGTGTGATGTCGCCTTGGTTGTTTAATATTTATATGGATGGCGTTGTAAGGGGAGTCAATGCAAGTGTGTTACATGGAGGTTTGAATCTGTTTAATGCTGGTGGTAGTGAGTGAAATCTGAATCAGCTGCTGTTTGCGGATGATACTGCACTTGTGGCTGATTCAGAGGAGAGTCTGAGACAGTAGGTAGAGGAGTTTGGAAGGGTGTGTGAAAGGAGGAAATTGTGAGTAAATGAGAATAAAAGAAAAGTGATGAAGTGTACGAGTTGGTAGATGGTAGGAAGAGGATTATTGTTTTGAATGGTGAGTTGCTTGAGGAGGTAGAATGTTTTAACCCACCATGTCCCGACAGATTTCTCATCATTGACTCCCCCTCCACATCTCAGCAGATTTTCCTTTTTTTCTTTTTTTTTTTTGCTAAAACCTCCGCTTTTTATGAGAAACATCGAAAATTCAGAGGGATGGTGCTCAGTCGAGTTTAGAAATACCAAATACAGGTAAGAGTACCCCCACCTTATTATCGTGTTCTCTCAGGCCAAGCTCCAGAGAAGACGTTTTCTTGGGAGGGGTAACTATTCCAAACCACTCATTATAAGTAACTATTAATTTAATGGTACGAATTTCTTTGTAGTACAATAGTATATGGTTTTCACACAATAATATAGGTGATATATGCGTTGTTCACTCAACAAAAACATCAACATTTGGCACCTCCCTTTACGATGTTACCGCCTCATCATTTTTGCTTGTTTCTTCCTCTGGCTTCTTTCTTCCTTTGTCCTCCACCTCAGGAATCACTTTTGCCCTGAATTTCGTCATTGGAAAGACCGTGGTGCGACATGTCTATACTGGCCAAGTCACTGCCAACAGGTGAGTTGCCGAGAAAATAGCGTGCCGGGAGGGAAGGGGGGTTAGGTGGGGTCAGGTATTATCCCCACCTGACGTTGGGTAGAGGAAGGTCTCTCACATATGCCTACCAAATATCACAGTGAAACATGAAAAATGTGCAAATGACGGTCGTCGCATTCCAAAACGTATGGACACATTGTCGTGTGTCACCACGACAAAACATGGCAAAGTATCCATATGTCATCGGTATGCCTCGGGTTAAGTAACTAGGGTTACATGTTGCTGTTGATGGAAGAATAGATGCAGAAGTGAAGTTTAGAATGAATGATGTAGGAAAGGTGCTGGAAGGAATGACAAAAGTTTTTAGATGTCGTTTGCTTAGAATGGATGTAAAGAGAAGGCTGTATGAGGATGTTGTGGTACAGACAGCATTATTTGGGGCTGAAATATGGAATATGTGAGCAGCAGAGAGGAAAAGTTTGAATGTAATGGAGATGAGGTGTCTGAGGAGTATGTGTGGATTGATGTCTATGGATCGAGTGGGAAATGATGAAGTGCAAAGGAGAACTGGAGTTGTGCGGGAGATGGCTGATCAAGTTCATCAGCTGGTGATGCGATGGTTTGAGCATATGGAGAGAATGAATGATGAGCAATTGGTGAAAAAGTTAACTGGATTGTATGTGAGAGATGTAAGGCTGAGAGGAAGACCACGAATAGGATGGATGGACAGTGTGAAGAGAGCATTGTATGCAAGAGGGATTTCTGTGCAGCAAGGAAGATTGGCTGCGCGTGATAGGAATGATTGGAGAGAAACTGAGAATGAATAAATTATTATGCAACCCTGAAGGTATATTCTCCAGCATTTGGTCTGATCAGCTGATCAGGGCAGCTGTGGGTAAGGGAATGGGCTCATTATTATGTGGCAGGGTAAAACCAGCTCCACTGTCGGACCCTGCTGTGGATGTTGCTGACTACAATGAGCAGTTGACCCTCATGTGATGTGGTGCAGTAAGGATCTGTCCCTTCTCCTCTTGGGGCTAAGATGAGAATGAATGAGTTTGTGTGGATAAGTAAATTTGGAGTTTTGTTTTATAATGCTAGGAAGAAGGAACCAAAGGCCATGAGACTGCAAGAACTGTTCCATCCAAGAGAAGAACAAATACAAGAGAAAGCCAAATTTAAGATCCGATCATTTCGAGATGCCTGGACACAGTGGGTTTGAAAGACTGGAGATCATAGGAAGCAGGAAATACAGACAGAGGGAGACAGTTCCAGAGCTGACCTGTTGTATAAATGAAGGACTGGGAGTAATGGTTAACTCTTGCATTAAAGTGTTGCACAGAAAAGGGATGAGAGTTTGCTGCTTGACGGGTGCTACATGGCTGTCGTGGAGGTGGAGGAATGCATGCAGACAGTTCAGAGGAGCAGTGACCAATGAAGTAGTGATAGAAAGGAGATAAAGATACAAGAGTGTGGCGAAGAGACAGAGGTTGAAGGGAGCCAGTAAGAGGAGGAGAGTTAAAGAGACGAAAAGCCTTTGACTCCACCCTATTGAGATGAGCTGTTTGTTGAGAAACTCCCCACACATGAGTTGTACTCCACACAAGGGCAGATAAAACCCCTGTATAGAGTCAACAACTGTGCAGGGGTAAAAAAGAAATGGAGTCAGCTTAGCACACCTAATCTCTTGGAAGTAGATTTCACAAGAGATGTAATATGATCTTTCCAAGATAAGTCCTGAGTGAATGAAACCCCAAGCATGTTCAAGAATGATGCAGGATCAAGCTGAGTATTATTAAACATTAGTGGGTACATCTGTGGATGATTCTGTCGGGTTGATAGGTGTAAGAACTGAGTCTTTGATGCATTAAAAACAACCAGATTATTTTTACCCCAGTCAGAGATACAAGCCATGTCAGAAATTAGGTGTGCCATAGCCTCATCCCTTGTTTGTTGAAGTAACTGCTGAGATGGACGTTGCAGGAACCGAATGGAAAGGTGAAAGGTGGAGTCATCAGCATACGAGTGGATAGGGTTAAATGTACAGCTTAGAAAGTCATTGATGAAAAAAAGGAAGAGAGTTGGTGTTAGGACAGAGCCATGAGAAACACCACTGTTGATAGATCTAGGAGAAGAACAATGGCCGTCTACAACAGCGGCTATAGAATGACCAGAAAGGAAGCTATAGATGAAGGCACAGATAGAAGGAAAGTAACTGTAAGAGTGCAGTTTGGAAATTAAACATTTGTGCCAGACTCGATTGAAGGTCTTTGAAATGTCAAGTGCAATGGCAAAGCTTTCGCCAATGTCCCGAAAGGAGGATGACCAGGAGTCTGAAAGGTAGGTGAGAAGATCGCCAGTGGTGCATCCCTGATGGAACCCATACTAACCATCAGAAAGAAGGTTGTGATAGGAAAGATGCTTTAAAATTTTTCTATTAACCCGCCCCGTCCCGTTGATGTATGGGTACATTGCAACGATTTGCATTTGCCAGTCCCGGCGTCGTACCAGTACGTCGTGCAATTGCAATTTGCATAATTTCGACAATTTTCAAATTTCGCGCTTGATTTGCGGTACGTACCCTCGCATGACCTTCCCCTACCTGCCACCAGGTGGGGACACTCGGCGACCCCACGCGACCCGCGCTAGCCCACCACTCATCCACTCACCTGGTAGCCACGGTCCTGCTCAGACATGGCTAAGAGAGGTCTCTCAGACAGCGAAATTCAAGTCGCCCTGGACACCTTTACCGGCGACAGTAATTTCCCACTGGACGACGAGGATATGGATAAGGATTATGTGCAGCCAGAGGAGGAAGAAACCACCAGCAGTGGTGAGGAAGTTCCGTCTCCCAGGAAGCGGCAGTACATGACTTACCGTATTGCTAGAGAGGGGCAGGAGGCAAAGAAGGCATGTGGTATATCCTATCCCTATCCCCAGCGTGATTTGGAACCAGAATTCGAGGATGAGGATGAGGGCGAGGACGAGGACGGAGCCGTGGGACGTGCTGCCACGTGATATGGATGGGAGGTGATTACACATCGTGGCCCAGAGTGCACACCACGTCGTATGAGCAGGTATGGGCCTAGCATTCTGTTTGGGGAGCTAGGAAGTCAAGTGGAGGGAGTGGGGAGTGAAAGGGAAAGTCCAGGGAGGATTAGGGAAGGTGAGAGTGACGTGAGTCATTGCTCTCCCTACGTAGTGTGAGGCGGCGTAGTGGATCACGTGGGCCAGTGCGGGTGCGTTCCTTATCACGTGGGGTTGTGAGGGAGGGGGAAGGTGGAGAGGAACCACTCCAAAGCACGTCTTATGCTCCCCAATATCCCCTAACACGTGGTCAAGCTAGGTTGCGTGAGAGAGCACGTGGTGTTGTAATGGAGGGGGAAGGTGGGGAGGAACCACTCCCCAGCACGTCTTATGCTCCCCAATATCCCCTAACACGTGGTCGAGCTAGGGTGCGTGAGAAAGCACGTGGTGTTGTAATGGAGGGGGAAGGTGGGGAGGAACCACTCCCCAGCACGTCTTCTGCTCCCCAATATTCCCCTATTTCATCCCCACAGCCCCCTAATGTTCCTCAAGGCCGTAAGGGTAAGGGAAAGGGAAAGGGTAAAGGCAGAGGGAAGAGGAGTGACAGTGGGGAAGCCCTCCGCACTCCTTCTCCCCCACCTCCCCAACCAGGATCTCCTCCCCACCCAGACGAAGGCGGTGATGGGGCTGATGGGGACGAGGGATTTGTGTCGTGGGATTGGGAGGATGGGAGTGATTTTTCTCCTCTCATTCACCCCTTCACTGAGCAGGGGCGATCTGGCTGCATTGCTCCAGGAATTCACCGTAATTCCACCAGGTTGGATTTTTTCCACCTGTTTTTCAGTGAGGCATTTGTGGATCAGATTGTATACCAAACAAACCTGTTTGCAAGCGCCCAGTGCCTAGAGAGTGAAAGATTGGGAACAAGGAGTAGGCATTCTATGATCTATGATTACCCTGTCTCCCTTCCAGAAATGTTCTTATTTTTTGCCCTGGTCCTTTTGATGGGTATTATAAGAAAGAATAGAATTCCTGCTTACTGGACTAGGGACCCTGTTATGTTTACCCCCATATTTGGTCAAGTGATGAGCCATAATCGGTTTCAACAAATTCTAAGTCGCCTCCATTTTTATGATGCTCATGACCCTGCAAATGCAAACAACACTGATAAAATGAGGCGAATTCGGTTGGTCTTTGATCACCTCAGGCAAACCTTTCGTTCCTCATTCTATCCCTATAGAGACCTCGTCATAGACGAGAGTCTCGTGCTGTGGAGAGGCAATATTTCATTCAGACAGTATATACCCAGCAAAAGGCACCGTATTGGGTTCAAGATCTTTGTTAAGTGTGACTGTAGGACTGGATACGTGCAAGACATAGTCTTGTACACCGGTGCACAGACAGACATAATAGAAGATCGAAGTATTGGACTGTCGGGAGCAGTGGTAAAGACGATGATAGAAGGCTACATTCATCGTCGTCACGTTCTCTACCTCGACAATTGGTACATTAGCCCTCTTCTCGCTCGTTATCTTCACACACATGAAACGGGAGTCTGTGGAACCGTAAAGGTGAACCGGCGTCACATGGTCAAGGTAGGGCGGAAACTTGCAAGGAATGAGGTTGTCTTCTTCAAAGAAAACAACATCCTTGCAACAATGTGGAACCACAACAGAGAAGTAAGCCTCTTGTCCACGGTTCACCGCCCCTTGATGCACCGTACTTATTCAGTAGATTACCGTAGCGAGAGCAGGCATCGTGTTTGGAAACCTGAGTGTGTTATGGATTACAATATAAACATGCGCCTCGTGGACCAGTCAGACTCCATGATATCGACGGTAGAGTGTGCCAGGACCACGATGAAGTGGTATAAAAAACTGTTCTTTCACTTGCTAGATATCACTGCTCTGAATTGCCACCACCTTCACGCCATGACCACAGGAGTTCAGGAAACATTTGAATGGTGTGTGAGGGAGCTCACAAGAGAAATCTTTGCAAAGTATGCTGTTGAAAGGCCCCAACATCGCACCCGCACTGCCCATATTGCCCAAACTCCCCAGAGAATATCCGGCGGCCATTTCCCCACTCCTATCCCTCCCCAGCCAAACAGACCTAGGCCCCAACGCAGGTGTCACGTGTGCAGTAATTCCCAGGTGAGACTCACGACACAGAGGAAGGACACCCGCTATGAGTGCGTGCAGTGTGACGTGGGTCTCTGTATTCACCCATGTTTTAGTGAATATCACACGTTGATGCAATTTTAGTATGGTGTGAATGCGAAAGACGTTGAAATTATGAGGTGAATGCGACAGACAGACGCTCAGTGAAATTATCAGTCATGTTGATCTCCAAATATTAGTATAAAGTGCATACGGATAGAACATAAGTGAAAACATTGTATGTAAGTATATAAATCTGCCCTAAGTTGAAACTTACATAGCGAGGGTTTTATGATGCGATATTCTGTCGCTCAGTGCAATAAATACGGCCCGTAATTATATAATTATTATTATGGGAAGTTCTTACGGGTATAATATAAGTTCAAATTATTGTATGTGATGATATATATTCTAAGTCAAATATTCATAGCGTGTGTATAGAGATGCGATTTCCTGACGCTCAGTTGAATGAATAAGGCACGTATTAGTCAAAATAAAAGTCAGCAAGTGATAAAGTGAATAATTAGTATATAAGTGTGTGAGTGAATTAGTATACAGTAAGCCCCCGCGTTTGGCGATCCAATTAGTCTGGCGAAACTACCGCCAAATTCGAATTTCGCCAAATGCGAGTTCTTTTTACCATATAAATTGCCTATAGTGTGCCTCAATCAGTCTTTGGTCATTGCCAAAGTCCCCCTTTTGACCCCTAAAACACCATCTTTCGAGCTGAAATAAAATCTTTTGCCTTCACATATGTAGAAAACAGACCAATAAACAATAAATAAAGCTAATAAGACATGATATAAAGGTTGTAACTAACCGTAAATAAAGTGAAGATAGGCTTGCTTGGCTGGGGACGTCGGAGTGGCAGTGGGGGTAGCTTAGTTGCAACCACCACTTTCCTCATCACTCTCCCCCTCCTCCCCCATGACCCCTTAGCAACCATTTGTCTCGCTTGATCATCCACTTCATCGAAGCCAGAAAAGTCAGCATCCAGCTTAAAGAGAGCAGCGAAGCTTGGCTGGGGAGGCTGGGGAGGTTGGGGTGGCTGGGGAGGTTGGGATGGCTGGGGAGGTTGCGGCTGTTCTTGTGGCTGTTCTTGTGGCTGCTTTTGGGGCTGTTCTTGTGGCACATCGAGTGGGGGGGGGTTATCAATGATTTCACAGTTATCATCGTCTACGGGAATGGTGGCAATGACGTCTTGGATATTGCGTTGTCTGTCCAGATTCTCTAAGAAAAACTTTGTTATTTTTGCCTGCTTTGACATTTTCAATTTTTCTTGATATTGTTCAACGTGCGGCCGCCAGGGGACCGCCAAGTTTGAATTCAAATCGCCAAGCGCGCATTCGGTGGTTCGTGGCCAACCTTCCGCCAAAAGTGAGTTTCGCCAAGTTGAAATTCGCCAAACGAGGGGGCTTACTGTATAAGTGTGTGAGTGTTATGTTTGTCGAAACATTCCTTGCGAGGGTATTTTCAGGCGATATTCTCACGCTCACTTGAATAAATAATGGCAGTAAGTATGTACAGTGCATTATAGGGGTGTAAACGTGTGTAATGTAAGTGAGAAATTATAAGTGGAGTGAATAAATAAAGTAGATGATGAAACACGAGTGTTTGAGATCGTGGTTGCTACGTGAATATGCGCTAGCATATCGCTAAATGCCCTCGTAATGAATGAAAATAATTGAAAACCTTTACAGTGGTGGAGGAAAGGTTCTATGTAAAGGGGAAAATAATTGGAAAGTGATAAAACAATTTGGTATGTTGAAATACGAGTCATAGCGAGTGCGCTTACTAAGCTGATGTGCGCTACACTTATGCTGCATGTCATCATAATGGATAAAAACATCTGAAAACACATACAAACAGTTGTAATTGGTAAAATGTCATTGAAACAGAAGTATACAAGTAGAAAAAATGATAGGTTGACTCATACCAGACACTTAGCATATAGCATGTTACGACTCGGACCAAACACGCTATGCTCGCGCGATGGTCTATCTATCTATCTATAGCCCGACGCCCTAATCCCGCAAAGGGTGGCCGCAGACAAAACGCCTCCAAGTCACTCTGTCACCCACCATTTGACTCCCCTCCCCCCAGCTCACCCCCCCTCCCTCATATACCTCTCAACTCCATCCCTCCACCTCATCCTCGGTCTACCCCTCCCTCTCCCTCCCTCCACCTCACCTACATACACCCTCTTAGTCAGTCTTTCATTCTCCATTCTCTCCACATGTCCAAACCACCTCAGTGTATTTCTCCTAATCTTTTCAACCACATCCACATCTACCCCACAACGTTCCTTCACTTCTTCATTCGTCAACCTGTCCCTCCACGTCACTCCACATGCTCCTCTCAAGTAACTCATTTCCACTGCTCTCACTATTGACTTGTTCCCCTCTTGCAAGGTCCACGCCTCGCTTCCATACGTCAGGGTAGGGATCACAATACCATCATGCAGTGACTTCTTAACTTCCATACTCACCTCCATATTTCTCATCACTGCTTTCAGTGTACCAACAACCTTTCTTCCCTGCTGTACCCCTTCACGTACTTCATCCCCCAAAGTTCCATCCTTACTCATCACACTACCCAAGTACTTGAATGCACTCACATTCTCCATATCCTCACCATCCAACCTCACTGCACACTCTGTGACTTCATTCCTCAAACACCATAACTTTACTTTTGTTTACATTAACTTTCAGCTTCCTCCTCCTACACACTGTCCCAAATTCATTCACCAAACCTTGCAACTCCCATTCATCTTCACTCAACAATACTGTATCATCAGCAAACAGCAACACCGGAAGCTTCCAAATCTCACCCTCATTCATTAGGGCCACCCCCACATCCACTGCCCTACCTTGCACCTCCTTTACAACCCCATCCATATATATATTAAACAGCCATGGAGACATCACACACCCCTGTTTCAGTCCCACATTGAGATCAAAGAACTCACTCAGCTCACCATCCACTCGCACCGTAGCCCTAGCTCCCTCGTACATACTCTTCACAGCACTCAACAATTTCCCTTCCACTCCATATATTCTTAATACCTTCCACATACCTTGCCTATCTATTCTGTCATAAGCTTTCTCCAAGTCCATGAAGGCAGCATACACTTTCCTTCCCTTCTCTAGATACTTCTCCACTAAACATCTTAGAACAAATATCTGATCTACACACCCTTTTCCCTTCCTAAATCCCCCTTGTTCTTCTCCAACTAGCTCCTCTGTCATATGCCTAACCCTATCAATGAGTATTCTGCCATATATTTTACCAGTCACACTAAGAAGGCAAATACCCCTATGGTTACCACATACTTCTCTCTCCCCTTTTCCTTTGTACAGAGGAACAATTATACCTGATTTCCAGTCCTCTGGAACCCTTCCCTCTTCCCAAGCCAATACACAACTTCCATATCCACTCCACAACAATCTCACCCCCATACCGAAGCATTTCACCACACACTCCATCAATTCCTGGGGCCTTTCCCAGCTTAATCTTCTTCATCGCTTCCACTACTTCCGACCTACTGATCTCTTCCTCCCTCCTCTCATCTCTTCTTCTCCCAGCCATTCCCCAACCACTTATACTCACACTGCTCTCACTCTCTACATTCAACAAATCCTCAAAGTGCTCCTTCAATCTCCTCAATTTCTCTCTCTTCTCCACCAACAATCAATTATTCCTATCTTTCACTCCCCTACTATTTCCCCTTTCACACTGCCTTACTTTCTTTACCTCCTTCCAAAACAATTTCTTACTCTCCCTCCATTTCACACTCAGATTCCTCCCAAACTCTTCATCCACTTTCTTCTTACTCTCCTTCACCAGTCTCTTAACCTCCCTTCTCCTGCTCACATATACCTCTCTCTTCTCTCTCTCATCTTCTCCCCTACCTCTACTCGCCAACCATTCACCATATGCCTTCTTCTTTTGTTCCACAGCTCGTTTCACCTCATCATTCCACCATGCTGTCCCTTGCACACCCTTGCATCTCCTCCTCACTCCACAAACCGCCTCACACGCTGCGCTTATCTCTTCTGTGAATATCTTACATACGTCTTCCACCCCTTCGATCTGCTCTAGCTCATACCTTCCCAATCTTTCTTCCACTATGCTCTTATACTCTGTCTTTTTCTCACTATCTTGCAATTTCTCCACTCTTCTCACAGGAGCTGCTTCCTCCTGTCTTCCCCTTCGTCTCCTCAACCACTTTCTTTGCAGCTCTACCTTGGCCATCACTAAGTGATGGTCCGAGACTCCATTCCCCCACCCTCTCCACACCCTTGCATCCAACACTTGTCTTCTCATTCGCTCATCCACACACACGTAGTCTATCATTGCCTTTCGTTCAACAAGTTCACCATCCATCCTCCTCATTACTCTCCATGTATACCGGTGGATCATCTTATGACGAAAGTAGGTGTTGGCTATTGCCAACCCCTTACCAGCACAGATGTCCACCAAAGCACTGCCATTCCCATCTACTTCAGCTGGCACACCCCACTGACCAACCACTCCATCCACTCGTACATTCCCAACTTTGCCATTCATGTCTTCAATCAACAGCACTCTTTCGCTCCTCTCAAACTTATCCATACATGCTTCTACTCTCGCCCAAAACTCATCTTTCACTCTTGCCACTCGATCCTCTGTTGGAGCATACACACATACAATCGCCCATGCTTGTATACCTACTTTCATCCTCACCCATACAATCCTTGCACCCACTGTTCCATACTCTCTTATATTCTCCTTCCACTTCTTGCTTATCATCAGACATACCCCCTCTCTTGCCCTCTCATTCTCACTGACTCCCGCACATATACCTACACCGTGTTCCCATTCTCTCATCCTTTCACCTTTCCATTTAGTTTCAGTCAATCCACATATATCCACTTTTGCATCCTCAAGCACCTGGACAATCTCTCTCTCTTTCACTTCATCATTCACTCCTCTCACATTCCACGTTCCTACCCTCAGAATGTCCTTTGTCCGTTCCTTAGTCGTCAACGTATGGTCCGTCCGGGTCTGAGGCGCTTTATTTGCTTTTTTAGTTAGTTCTTTTTACGGGGTGGGGCACTAACCCACCACCAACCCTTTTAGTCGCCTCGTACGACAAGCAGGGATCGTGGTTGCTACGTGAATATGCTCTAGCATATCGCTAAATGCCCTCGTAATGAATGAAAATAATTGAAAACCTTTACAGTGGTGGAGGAAAGGTTCTATGTAAAGGGGAAAATAATTGGAAAGTGATAAAACAATTTGGTATGTTGAAATACGAGTCATAGCAAGTGCGCTTACTAAGCTGATGTGCGCTATACTTATGCTGCATGTCATCATAATGGATGAAAACATCTGAAAACACTTACAAACAGTTGTAATTGGTAAAATGTCATTGAAACAGAAGTATACAAGTAGAAAAAATGATAGGTACAGACCACTTATAGACCGCGGGAACCACTCTCTTTGTGATTTTCCTTCGTTTCTCGACCTAAGTGGAAGTTTTAGCAAAAAAAAAAAAAATTCCAAAAAGGCTCGGGACTGGGGGATGTCATAGGTGCGGAAAACCTCAGGACATGACGGGTTAAGAATTGACTCAAAAACATTTGAGATACATGATGCTAAAGCAACTGGACAATAGTTAGAGGGTTGGCAGTGGTCACCCATCTTTGGGACTGGCTGAATGAGAGCAAACTTCCAGCATGAAGGAAAGGTACAAGTTAACAGACAAAAACGATAGAGGTTGCCTAGGCAGGGTGTAAGCACAGAAGCACAGTTTTTGAGAACTACAGGAGGAACTCCATCAGGCCCATATGCCTTGTTAATATTGAGGCCTGTGATGGCAGAGAATACATCAGCTGAAGAAAGTTTAATGTCAGCCATGAGGAAGTCAGAGGGGGGGGAAGTGATGGAGGAACAGCACTGGAATTGTCTAAGGTGGAATTGAAGGAGAATGTCTGAGCGAAGAGATCTGTTTTATCAGTAGAAGAGATAGCTACTGAACCATCGGAATAGAAAAGAGGAAGGAAGGATGATGAGGAAAAGTTGTTAGAAAGGTTTTTGGCAAGGTGCCAGAAGATGCAGGAAGAATTTAAGTTGGAGAGTTGAGAGCATATAGTACGGATGAAATTATTTTTAGCACAGTGAAGAACAGACTTGGCACAATTCCGGGCAGAAACATAAGCAAGATGTGATTCAGGGGTGGGTTGGCTCTGGTACCTTTTTTAGGCCCTCTCCTTGTTGCAGACAGCATTAGAACAAGTGTGATTTAAACCAAGGCTTTCTTGCATTAGTCAAAGGATATGAGAAAGGAATGTATGCTTCCATGCCAGAGAGAATATCCTCTGTAATGCACAAGGCACACTCTGTTGGCTCCTGGCCATGGAAGTAATAATCATTCCACGGAAAATCAAAGAACTACTGCCTTATGGCCCCCCATCCGCAGCTCCAAAGTGCCACAGTCGACGTTTCTTTGGAGGGTGCACAGGCCGTACTGGAGTGATGGGACAGGTTTAGGTGATAAGGTTGCGATTGGAGGAGCCCAACAGAGAGAAAAGATTAACAGTGTAAGTAGAAGGATTAGTTGTAAGGAAGAGGTCAAATACGTTGGAGCTCTCTCCAAGGCAGTCAGGGATATAGGTAGGGTGCTGTACAAGCTGCTGTAGATCATTAAGGATAGAAAAGATGTAGGCTTGTTCACCAGGTGGACCAATGAAAGGAAAGGAGAGCCACAGGTGGTGGTGAACATTGAAATCTCCTAGAATGTAGATTTCAGAGAAAGGAGAAATGGATAGAATTGTTCCATCGTAGATGTAAGATTGTAGAAGAATTTTTGATTGTAGAATTAGGGGATTAGTAAACAGCACAGATATATTTATTCTGAGAATGACAGGATAGCCGAAGCCAGAGTGTAGAGAATTCAGAAGAATCAAGTTCAGGAACACGAGAGCAAGATAAGTCGTTGTGTATATGTAGACAACAGCCACCTTTGGCTCTGAAATGAGTATAGAGAAAGTAGGAGGGTACAGAAAAGGGTTTGCTGTCAGTTGCCTCAGACAGCTGGGTCTCAGTTAGAAAGAGAAGGTGAGGTTTAGAGGAGGAGAGGTGGTGCTCAACAGAGCGAAACTTTGAGGAAAGGCCACGATTCTTGCAGAAATGAAGAAGAAGTAAGTCAGACAGTAGTTCCAGGAAGCTCAAGTCGTCACCGGGAGAGGGGTGGGAGGTGGGGGCATTTATGGTCCCCCCCCTGGGGACTCCGAGGCTGGGTGTTCAGACACCATATTTTTGAATTCGGAAAAGGAAGTGTAGTGTGTACTGTGCGTGTAGTTTGGTGTATATAGTTAAACTTGTATTGGAGAGCATGCTGGCCTACTCTGTGTTACTGAGACACTGAAAATGTTCAGCAAAAGGGGATGGTCAGGAACTAGTCCTGAGGGCTGATGAAACGGGAGCTCCAGCTCTCCCTGTCATCAGCTTTCCATCCACCTCGGGAGCACTGCCCTGCTCGACTGGTGCTACTGTCCCAGCTACCTCTCTTTCTTGGGAAAAACAACCTATATATATATATATATATATATATATATATATATATATATATATATATATATATATATATATATATATATATATATATATATATAAATTGTTTTGGGGCCCAACTAGGCAACATTCCTTAGCAATGTGTGCCTCTTAATTAGTGATTAGTGTTATGAGATGTTAAAAAAAAAACACCAACATAGTGCCAGAGAAGACATTATTCGAATTACTCAATGACGATTCACAGTCAGTAGAACGAAAGGAAAACGTAACAATCAAACATTCTTCTTCAAGAACACGAGATCAAGAAACAATCACATATCCTGTGAGAGGAGCTGAGGAGAATAACATTTCTTGGACAGCTTTCTCTGATGTAGAAAGTGAAGATTATAGATCTGTCCTACATACATACAGAAACTTATTCATTAGGATACATAGGTCCGGAAATATATAAGCAACAATTCCTTCTCATAGCAATGAGGCATATCAAGGGAATTTGGTCAGACAAACACAATGGTGAGCGGACCTAATACCTCATCTTCAACTTCCTCAAATCAAATATTGGTGTACCATGAAGATAAGAATCTCACATAATTCTCAGGCACGGACAAAGATCACAACGATGTAATGTCACTTCTAAATGAGTATGAACAATTTTTTGACAAAAGGCATATAACAGATGAGAATGAAAAGATTTCATCAAGGATTAACCAAGAAAAGTGCCCAGCTGGCGATTTGCTTAGATCCGATAAGCTTTTATGAGCTCAAAAGTATGAAGAGTTTAAAACAGAATTCTTGATGAAATTTTCTATAAGTATAAATATTTTGTGTATTATAACTCCAGAATTACTTAAGATCGTGGCTCTTATGAAACAACATACCACAAACCCTGCCTTAGGTGAAATTATGGTAGATGTGTCCATATTTAAGACAATGCGGTTGACCAGTATAGAAATCTCAAATTTGGTACAGCTGATGGGAAGATGTCACCAGTGCATGTCGTTGACATCCTTGGTTATGTAGCTTCATTGTGTAAATTACCTGATAGGGCACTCAAGATAGGCAAAACAGTTGTTTATACCCCAGGAAAGTGATTATTAGATTTTATGAACGAGGTAGAGATGAAATGCAGCAAAGCAGGCGTGAGTGAAATATCACAATCCAATACAACAAGGATGAGAATTACAGACACAGTAGCAACTATGAATACATCTAAGACTAGTACAAAGCAAAAAGATCGTGACCTGAGAACAGACAAATAAAACACTTGACATCAAGGCAGCATTCGCAAACACCAGGCCACAGGCAGCCTAAAATATCTGCACATAGTCCAGCCAGAAACCATTCCACAGAAAAACCAAAATATGGAAAGTCATTTCGTGGGTCACATTTGGGAGAGAGGCCTACTCAAAGTTATTATTGTTCAAATCCCGGTCCCATGAAAGCTGAGTGTTATATCAAACACAAGGAAAATGGTGATACAGAGAAAGGGGTGCAGCTATATTGCAGAAATCATAAAACCAGAGGACACTGGACATCACTTTGCAAGACATTTGAAATATTAATAAATATCTATTTGTAACCCCTATCCACTGGGTAATGTGCATACACATCAGAATCGGGCTCCTACGGGGTCGGTGGGTAGCGGCCACACACGCAAACATCTTACTGCTACTGTCTAAACCCACGACCATTTTCTTTCAATACTGTAGGGTAGGGAGGTACCCAAGGTACCTCACTGATGCGCAGTCGCAGTTCAGTTTGTTCAGGGCCTTGTGACAGAGCAGTGCAATGTCTACCTCACCCTTCTCGTTCGATTACATCCCCGCAACTGCCAGGCTGACTGCATCATCAACCCTCGCCAAAGTTCAGCCCTTACCAATGGGGAAAGAGCTTAATGACAGTGTCATAATTATATCGTGCCCTGGATGTAGTTGTGTACTCCATGAGCATGAGTGATGAGACTTCCTCCGAAGGAGGGGGAAGCGACCACAATAAAAGTGAAGTATCGCTCTCTCTGTCCCCAACCTGCCCTGAAACACCTGAAAAACAACTACATTTGCTATGAAGAGGGCAAGGCCTATGAGAGTGATAATCTAATGTCAGAGGAGTTGGATGACCCTGGACATGGAGAAACCGAGGGAGATGGTGACGGTCATTTCCTCCACAAACACCGCCACTGCACCTCACCACCACTCTCACGGCCAATTTGCCGCAGTCTCTCCCTCCAACGTCCCTAGTCACCACAACCCAGCACCTGGAGGGTATTTTCTTCCCACCCTGACCTTTCACATGTGCCCCAACCTGGCCGTTCACCTATGGAAATTCCATTCTGCCCTCATGTGGTTTGACTGGGCTGCCAGTATCCCACCAGGGAAGGCCTGCGTCATGTGAGTCATCACCCCCGTACTTCCCCACCTCTGCCTCTCCCTCCCCTTCCCCCCCCTGCCCGTGGCTGTCCCCATGGACGTGCACGTGGACAAGGGGGTGCTGAATGTGGTGTGAAAAAACGTGCTGACAAAAAACATTGGCAACGCTCCCTGGTGTTGGGAAAGTGGATGCCTGTGTGAGGGAGGAGGGGGCATGATTCGAGTCCTCTGTGCCTGCCATTGATGCAGAAGGTGCAGGTGTGCAGTTTGGTGAGCTGTTGCCTAGGTCCAGGACTATGATGTCCTTTTTCCAGGCAATTTTCATCACTGCAATAATACAGTATCTTGTGGCCGAGATAAACTATCAGCAGACCATAAGTGTGTGCTCGCTGAAGGTTTCGGCCAGTGAGAGTACCAGATTGAAGAACTGGGTTCCAGTGGAGGTGGGGGAGTTGTGTGGGTTTCCTTGACCATGATGAAGGTCCACTTGAGAGAAATGTGCTCCATGATTATTGGTCCGTTGACGAACTTGTGGGCATACCTGTCTTTGGAAACTATATGGCCCATAATAGGTACCCGCGCGGCCATATTATGGTTCCTGCATTTCAACAGGAATTGTTGGCCAGCACCCAGCGACAGTCTATGGAAAAAAAATTAGGACCATGCTCAAAAAGCCTTTTGCAAGGCTCCTCCGGCCATTTCAGAAAGTGGTTATCAAGGAGTCACTTGTGTTGTTCTGGGGCCATTTAACATTTATTCATTATATTCCATCAATGCATCACTATTTTGGACTGAAACTCTTTGTCCTATGTGACTGCAAAACTGGATATGTGCTTGATGTAATAGTTTATTCAGCAACCAATGATGATTTACCTTCTGATGGTCCCCATGGTTTCTCAGCATCATTTGTGAAAGTGCTGAAGGACAGGTATTTCAATAGGCACCTCATCCTATTCATTGACAATTATTACATCTCCCACTCATTGACCAAGTATTTGCTGGACCTTGGTACTGTATCCTTTAAAACTGTCTGTGCTTGTAGAAAGAATTTTCCAGCTTTCCCTGAGAAAACTAAAAAAAAAGGTTCCCTCCTAACCCGGAAATGTGGTAACATCTTAGCCCATATGTGGCACAATTAGAATGAGGTTTACAAGTTGACCACCGTTCATTAGGGGGTTATGGAGGACACAGGGAAGACAGGCTTCAGGAACAGGGAACTCATGTTCAAGCTAGATGCTGTCAACGACTACTACATCAACAAGCGGCTTGTTGATAAGTCGGATGTGCTGATAGGGGAAGTTGATTACCTCCGTAAATCCTGTCCGTGGTACAAGAAGGCATTCTTACACCTTCATATTGCCGTCCTGAACAGTTATATTCTCTTGAAGCAGGTGTGGCAAAAGAATCTTTCTCTATGAGGGTTTGAGAAAGAGTTAGTACGCGAGCTGCTAGCAGAGTATGCAACTGCACAGTTGACAGTTGGGAGGCGGGGGATATACCAGGCAGTGACGGCAGACAGGAGGAGCTGCACTGAGCATTTTCAGCATCACAGTCTTGTTGATGTGGGCCATACATCTGCAGGTCTGCCAGCAAACAGGCACTGCCATATGTGCACCAAGACAAAGCGTCGCTCCCCCACACGGAAGGATACTCCCTACCAATATGATGAATTCAAGGTCCCGCTATCCTAAATGATTATTTGAGTATCACTCTGAATGTGATTATTGAGAGGGTGTGTGGGAAAGTGTAAGAAGTGAACAGGTGTGCACAATTTTTTTTTTTTGGGGGGGAGGGGGTTGTGTTTATGAGGAAAATAAAAATGTTTCTTGTAAATGGTAATGTGATCCCATTGTTGATAATATCTTGAGTAACCCTACCTGATGTATGAAGGAAAACCAGGAGTGCATGTAAGAAAATTACTTTATTGGGTAGAACTATGACATCTTTTCACTTACTCTTGAAATATTTGCGAAGATGTGCCATGGAACGTATTTGTGAGCTGAAGTACAAATAATATAAGTTGTGCCAAACCTAAATAATTTGAGAATAGGAGAAAAAGCCAGAATTTGTGTACAAGTGTTTATCTCATACTGAACCATACAGCGTGCAATATGTTGAGCAAAGTTGATTTGAAATGCAATACTTTGTTGAGCAGATCAAGATTTTTTCTGTACTTACTCTTGAAACATTTACTAACATGTCATATGAAGCATATTAGTGAGCTGAAGTACAAAGAGTATAAGCTGTTGAGAGCATAAGTAATATTTTCACGATGCCTGAGAATAGTAGAAAAAAAGCCGATACTTATGTACAAGTGTAAACCTCATACTGAACCGTACTGAATATTTGGTAGGTAAGGGGGTACTTGAGGAGATGTTGGTCAGTGGGACGAGGTATAAGGAGAGGAAGGAAATGTTGCAGTTATAGAGAGGGGAGAGGGGCTTGACAACCTTCCTTGGTTGCAAGGTGTGTGTGGAAGCAGAATGACATAGAGTAAGAGCGAGTGAGGAGATGGGCAGGAGGGAGTAGGATCATCACCAACATATGTGATGTTTGGTGTATGGGGGAAAAAAATCAGTACTCTTGAATCCTTAAGTGAATTGAATAATTGGTTGGTATAAAGAGTGCATTTGAAATGCAGTTGTTATCATATACGAAGGGTGATCAGAAAGTAATGACAGTTTGTGCTATAACATGAAAACCTTGAATGATGGGAGGTAGGGGAGCAAGGAGAGTGCAGAGTTGCCTGTCCTTACGAGTTTGAACTTGTCGCCGTATGCCTGACTTTTCTTGTTTTATTGTTGTGAGTGAATGCTTCACTCTTGTTTTTGCTCTCTGGCCAGAAACATGGATTACTCGAAAGAAGGCTGCAGGTTCTACATTTTTACGAGGTGGAAACTGGGAAAGAAAGCAACAGAGATTCGAGGGGAATTATTACAAGTTTATCCAGACACTACTCCTTCCCTGGAAACTGTTTCCCGCTGGATTCGTGCTTTCACAGCAGGAAAAACTGAATTGAAAGATGAACAACGCTCTGGACGCCCCCGGACATCCGTGACCGAAGCAACAACTGTTCGTGCACGGTCCATCATTGACGAGGATCCAACTGTAACTCTTAGGTTCTTAGCCTTGGAGCTTGATATCAGTTATGGGAGTGCATATGACATCGTGCATGAACAATTACACCTGAGGAAGAAGTGTTGTCGATGGATACCCCATTTGTTGACTGATGAGCAAAACGCTGAACGGGTGAGGATTTGTCGTGTCTGGCTTGCTGAATTTGAACCAAATGGTCCAAAACGGTTCTCAGATGTTGCTACTGGAGATGAGTGTTGGATTTCATTCTTCACAACCCGTGACAAGCAGTCAAACATGGTGTGGTTGGGCGATGAAGACCCTCGACCTCAGATTTTGAAGGAAGGATTTCGCAGCCGGAAGCGCCTTTTCACCATCTTTTTCAATCCTCAAGGACCAATATGCGTGGATGTGATGCCTGAAATGTCCACTATCACAGCCCAATACTACACAGACCAGGTCCTTCCACAAGTCTTGGAACACAAGGCCAACACCGCACCAACCCGCCGTCGGTCTCGCCTTTTGCTGCACCACGACAATGCTGCACCCCACAAAGCTCGCCTCACTATGCAGTACCTGGAACAACAAGGTATAACTCTGCTCCCCCACCCACCCAACACCCCAGACCTGGCTCCCGGTGACTTTTGGTTGTTTCCAAAAATTAAATCTGCCATCGCAGGGAAGCAAATTCATCGCATCCAAGACTTGGCACGGACCGTCAATTCAGAACTCCGAAGTATACCGTCTTCAGAGTACCACGCTTGCTTCATGAAGTGGAGAAAGAGAATGGAACGCTGCATAGAGGTTGGAGGGGAGTACTTTGAAGGAATGTGAGTCATAGTTTGATAGTTCTTCATGCTAATAAAAGTTTATGGACTCACTGTCATTTCTTTCTAATCACCCCTCGTACAGAGGTTAAAGATTGCATAGTATTTTATTTATTAATATGAAGGGTTTCTATGTCATTAACTTTGTTCATAGCCAGTATATAGTATCTATTTTCCAGCAGTTAGTAAATATCAGTCACTGGGTTGTTAAATTTAATGTCTACTGGGCAATGCTTCAATGTTTTAGTTTTTACTATTATGTGTCCGACTCAGGACAGACTTACAAGATAATTCCCTGAAGCCCAGCGGTTCTCCTACGTATTATACACCTCCACATGTCACAACTTTAGCACTAACACCCACCATCCATATTGAATACGTGCTGGGGCTGTCTCATACAGAACTGGAATATTGGTATTAATGGGGGTGTTTTTACAGAATGTCAGTGTGTTACATGGTAGGTCAGTAAATTTGCTCAAATGAGATTCTAATCCTTAAACTGTTACCCCTGCTAGGATTCAAACCCATCCTCACTGGGAAAAAAACAGACCACCTTTCTACCAACTCGGCCACCTGCTGAGCAGCACGTGTCAGATGGAAAATTAACCTAATCAGCCCAGGCACATCTTTACTATTGTTATTTATTCAGCTTCGTAAAATGTCCCTGGGCTGCAGGGGTTAAGTGGACAAAATGCAGGTCTTGTGAATTAGAATCTCACGACTGAATCACATCAAGTTCCATCCACATCCGTCCATTAGCTTTACTAAATAAGTCTTATATTTTTGTCTCAAATAGTCAATAAGAAATCTCAGAAAAGCCATGAAAATATTTACATTCCTGTATTTGTACAAGCCTGATGGTTGACCCAGGCTGTTTTTGTTCTAACCTGGACTAAAATTGGCAAATTTCCATCTTATAGACAAAGTTGTAACAAGATTTTAAAATTGGCAAATCTCCACCTTGAATACTAAGTTGTAACAAGATTGTAAAATCGGCAAACCTCCATAATTGAATGCTGAGTTGTAACAGTATATTAAAACTGGCAAATCTCAATCTTGATTGCTGAGTTGTAACAATAGACTAACTCTAGGATATGATGCTAAGCCACAACAAAGCACTATGGAAGGATGTAGAGCTGTAAAACTTGGGCCAGGTTAAGACAAAAAGGGTATAGTTTTATATTGCCACTGTAGTTGGGGTGCCCATCATCCACTCATTCAGTGTAGTGTGATGCCATATGAGCTGTGCACTGAGTGACAAGCCCAATGGCTTCCTGTACCCAGGAAACCATTTACTACGCTGGGTGGTAATCATATAACCGGGGTTTCTGGCAGGGTTAAGTATCCCCCAGATTCCCTTATCCAAAATCACTTAATCATGGCAGTCGTCTCAGAGAGCCTCGGAGGGCCCAATACATGCCCGGGGCCTCAACCAAATGAGCAGACTCGCGTGGCCATGTGGAATGTGAGAGGTGTGAATGAGGAGAGCAAGAGGGTGAAAGTGGTGAATGTATTCAAGAGTGCGAGATATGCTGTGATGGCATTGTGTGAAACGAAGATGAAAGGGTGCGAAGTGGAGGAGTGGGAGGGTGTGAAATGTGTAAGATCGGGAATGAATGGGTGAGGAAGATGTAAGGAAGGAGTTGCTTTGTTGATGAAAGAGGTGTGGCAGAGTGGAATGAAAGACTACAAATGTGTCAGCTCGAGGTGTATATATGCCAAGTTCAAGTTTGAGAAGGTGAGAGTGGCAGTGATTGTGGCATATGCATCCTGTAAGGACAGGAATGAGAGAGAGAAAGATTATGGGATGAGCTGGATGAAGTAGTGGGAGAAATGCCCAGGAGTTGTAGGGTGATCATAATGGGGGATATGAATGTAAAAGTAGGCACTGGTCCTGAGGATGACATAAGGGGTTGTTATGGAGTACCAGGAGAAAATGATAATGGGAAGCAACTAAAGGATATGTGTCAGGAGAGGAGGTTGTGCATTTGTAACTCATATTTCAAACATAAAGATGCACAAAAATATACATGGTATAGAGGAAAAGGCGATCGTGCTGAAAAAAGCCTGATTGATTACATGCTCGTCGAGAGGTCGATGATAAGAATGGTTGCTGATATGAGGGCCGTGAGAGGATGACTGTCAGATCATATGATTGTGGTATGCAAGATCAAGCTAAGGCGAGTGAGTGGATCAGGAGAGAGAGGAGCAGTCAGGGAGAATGACTGAAAGTTGAGAAGCTGAGGATCAAAGAAATGGCAGATGATTACAGGATCAAAGTGGAGGAGTTAGAATCAGTGAACTGGAATGAAATGGACAAGGACAGCCTGTGGAATGCATATAGGGATTGCTTAGTTAGGAATGCTAAAGTGGTGTGTGGTGTGGCCGGCTCCGTTCCTTCTTTACCCCCGCACAACTGTTGACTCCATACGAGGGTTTTACCCACCCCTGTGTGGAGTACAACTCTCATGTGTGGGAAGGCTCTCCACATACATCTCTTCTCAACAGGGTGGAGTAAAAGGCTTTTCGTCTCATTAACTCTCCTCCTCTTACCGACTCCCTTCAACCTCTGTCTCTTCGTCGCACTGTTGTATCTTTATGTCTTTTCTATCGCTACTTCAATGGTCACTGCTCCTCTGAACTGTCTGCATGCATTCCTCCACCTCTACGACGGGAGTGTAGCACCCGTCTAGCAGCAAACTCCCATCCCTTTTCTGTCCAACTCTCTAATGCAAGAGTTAACCGTTACTCCCAGTCCTTCATTTATGCAACAGGTCAACTCTAGAACTGTCTCCTTCTGTCTGTGTTTCCTGCTTCCTATGATCTCCAGTCTTCCAAACGCAGTGTGTCCAGTCATCTCGAAATGATCGGATCTTGAATTTGGCCCTCTCTTGTATTTTATTTTTCTCTTGGAAGGAACAATAATCGCAGGTTCACGGCCTTTGGTTCCTCCTTCTTCGCATAAAAAAAGAAGAAGAAAGGCCCGGCATTGTGGGATGAGGAGGTTAAGAGAGCAGTGGAGGAAAATAGGAAGAAATGGGTAAAGTGGTTACAGGATAGGGATTCAGTTGAAATAAGAACTGAGTATAGTGAGAGCAAGAAGCACATAAAGAGATTAGTGAAGAGGATAAAGGAGGAGGTAAATAATAATCTGGGAAGAAAAATGAATGCAAACTACTCTGAAAAATGGAAATTATTCTGGAAAAAGGTGCAGAAATGTATAAGTGAAAGAGAAAAGAAATTTAATGTTGTAAAGGATGCAGGTGGTAGATTATTAACCCATGGAGATGAAGTAAGTACCAGATGGAAAGAATATTTTGAAAGCCTGATGAAAGCGATTAGAGAGAGCAGAGCAGCTATAAACATGATTGGTTTTGGGGATGTGCAGAGAAGGAATGCAGTGCCAAGAGATGTGACACTCGCACAAGTGAAGAGTGCTGTGAAGCGGCTGAAAAATGGGAAAGCAGCTGAGATTGATGAGGTGTATACAGAGATCCTTAAGTGTAGTGGAGAGAGCGGAATAAAGTGCTTGTTGGCGATATGTAAGGAGGCATGGAGTGAAACTGTGCCTGCAGAATGGAAAAAGGCTGAGATTGTGCCCCTAAACAAAAATAAAGGTGAACGAAGTGAGTGCAAGAATTATCGTGGCATAAGTTTATTGAGTGTGGTAAGGAAGGTATATGGATGAATTATTGTAGAGAGTATAAGAGAGATATCAGAAGTCCTAGTGAGTGATGAACAGGGTGGCTTTAGGAGTGGCAGAGGATGTGTGGATCAAATATTTGCAGTAAGACAGAGAGAAGAGAAGGCTTGTGAGAAGGACCATAAGGTGTTTATGGCATTCATGGATCTGGAAAAAGCATACGACAAAGTAGACAGTGAGAGATTGTAGAAAGTTTTGTGTATGTATGGTGTAGATGGTAAGCTGCTAGGTGCTGTCAAGAGTTTTTATGATGGTAGCGAAACGTGTAAGGGTTAATGGGCATCTAGGTGAATGGTTCACGATCGGTGTGGGCGTGCGACAAGATTGTGTGATGTCCCCATGGTGATTCAATATTGTTAAGATGTGAGATTTGCCAGCTAGGTGGTCGAGAAGCTTCTCGGAGTTTCGTGTAAGGTAGTTCCGGTATCGGTACAAGCCAGAGTTGCCAGTTTGCTTGCTGTTTTTGAGTGTGGTTATTTCGTAAGTTATGCATTATTTTTTCTGCTCTTTTTCCTTATAATATTTTATTTAAGTGATTGCTTGTTAAATTATGTAATTTAAGTTCCATAAAGTTAGGTTAGCTAGTACTAATTCTCCTCCCAGCCCTTTAGAGATATAGTAAGTGTCTATATCTGTTTCCTGAGATTGCCTTTGCTTACTCACCTCTGGAGTGTACCCCCCACTGATCGTTCTGGGGTGTGAGTTACACACGGGCGCGTCCTCCCGAGAGTGGTTTGAGAGGGTAATCTCAGATTAGGTGTGTGATCCCCGGGCAATTTCTCCCTTGGTCGTTTTTCTCTCTCTTCCCACTTCCCCCGTGAGGGGGAAGTGGTAACTATGGCGGACGCCACTGCTGCCTCCCCCCCCTTCAGGGGGGGAGGTAGTCCTGACCGACCCTCGACTGCTGCACGGACGGACTGCCCCCAGACTGAACGGCCCCAGACCCGTACCCGCCTTGACATCAACGTAAAAAGCGCCGAGTTTGTACAGATTCATGCGGTTGGTTCCACTCCCCTGTCCAGCCTCAATCCCTTCATCATCAAGAAGGTGATTGATGGGTGTGCAGGTGAGGTGGAACAAGTTAAAAAACTTGCGAGTGGAGACCTCCTCGTAAAAACCATGAATTCAGCTCAGGTCAAGGATTTGCTTAAACTGAGGAAGTTCCATTGTCTCGATGTCCAGACAACGATCCCTCACTCCATGAATTCCTGCAAGGGTGTTATCACTTGCAGGGATCTTGTGGTGATGGAGCGAAGACGAAATTGTACAGGAACTTTCTCAGCAAGATGTCATTGAGGCAAGATTCATAACTCGTTACCAGGAAGGCATAAGGACGAAGACAGCCACTAGTAGTTTTGACATTTGGCAAAGTATCTCTTCCTACTAATGTGAAAGTTGGATATGAAATTATTAATGTGAGACCATACATACCTAATCCCTTTCCGTTGCTGGAAAATGCCAACTCTATGGGCATCACGAAAAGGCTTGTCGAGCTTCAAACGTGCCAGTATGTGGCAAGTGCGCGACTGTAGGTCATTCTGCGGAACATTGTACATCTGAGACGGTCTGTTGCTTCCACTGCAAGGATGCTCACTCCACTTCCTCTAGGGATTGTCCCAAGTGGAAGGAGGAGAAAGAGGTCTGCACAGTGAAGGCAACTGAGGGCATTTCCTTTTACGATGCTAGGAAGAAGGTGAAGGAGTTGCATGCAACTCCCACGCCTAATGTCTCCTATGCTTCGGCGGTTGTGTCCCATCCTGTGATGTGCTCTGTAGAGACACAGACTGATCTTACATTCGCTCCACTGCCACTTGCCCTACCTCTAAGTCTAGACCTCCTGTCCGTTCCAACTCTCTCACTGACATCCCTAAGGCCACTTGTTACTCTCAGGCTGCCGCTGCTCCTCTCCAGTCGGTGCGGTCAAAATCGAAGCCCGACAAGTCTGATAAGATTAATCTGACCACCCTCACAAAACAATCTCGTCCTCACGTTCTTCCAGTTCCCACTCCAGCGAGGGAGAGAAGGTTAGCTCTTCCTCGGGGGAGGCTGGAAACCTAGTAATTGATGATAATATGGAGGTTTCCATGAACAAGCACCGGGATAGGTCCCGGTAGTCGCTCGCCTGCGGGCGGGCGACAAAAAAAGACAAAGCACACTGGCCCCCAACGAAAATCTTAAACCGCCGCATTCACCCTATTACAGTGGAATTGTAGAGGTATTGGGAATAAGTTACACAATATAGCAATCTTGCTTTCTATACACAGGCCAGACGTTGTTTGTTTACAGGAGACGCGCCTGGAGGATCGTCCTGATCCTCCACAGTTCAAACACTACCACTCGTATAGAAGATATGAAGGTCACGGAGTTGCCATTTACACACACAAATCACACCCACAAACGGAAGTGATTCTAAATTCTACTCTGGAAGCGGTCGCGTGCAGAGTAAAATTTAATAACACGTATCTGTCTATTTGCTCTCTGTACTGTCCTCCACATGGCCCCATTGATAGTGATGCTTTAAATTCACTAGTGGAACATCTGCCTGGAAATAAGTTAGTGTTGGGCGATTTTAACGCCCATCACTATCAATGGGGTAGCTTGAGGATTGATGGTCGTGGGGAGCAAGTAGCCGACCTAATACTACAGTCCAACCTCTGTCTTCTGAACGATGGTAGAGCGACTCGTGTAGATGATCGTACTGGTAACTTTTCGGCCATTGACTTATCTTTGGCCTCCCATGGTATACATCAAGATCTCTCATGGGACCCTTACGACGACTCCTTGGGAAGTGATCATTTACCCATCTGTCTTTCTTATACACGCGACATCATTTCGGACCCTCCACCTCCAAAATTTAACTATAAGAAAGCAGATTGGGGATCCTTCTCAAGGATCGCCAATTTAGATATATCTGGGGAGACCATAGATGTTAAGGTCGAAAATATAACTACTTCCATATTACACGCAGCTGAGGCTGCTATTCCCAAGACTTCTACAGTTCATGCGAAGCATAGAGCACATTGGTGGACGCCGGATTGCCGACAAGCATTAAGAAAACGCAATAGGAGATACAGGATTTTTGATAGTCAGCCCACTGAGGAAAATTTTATTGCATACAAACAGGCACGGGCTGAGGCAAGGAGAATAATAAGAAGGGCCAAACGTGACTCCTGGCGGTCCTTTGTGTCCACGGTGACTCGTACAACACCATTACATAAAGTCTGGTCCACCATCAGAATATTAAATAATAAAGGCCCATATTTCCCCATTACCACCTTGCAGGTTAATAATAACATCTATGACGAGCCCGTGGACGTTGCTAACATCCTCGCCAGGAGTTTTTCTCATGTAAGTAGCTCAGCCAATTATGACCCGCGTTTCCAACATCATAAACGCATGGCTGAGCTACAGATATTAGACTTTGCCACAGAAGACGTAGACTCCCCGTACAACCAAGAGTTTACGCTAGATGAACTGCTCCTTGCCCTTAAATCCTGTAAAGACACCAGCCCTGGACCAGACACCATCACGTACGGTATGATCCAGCATCTTAATCAGGACAACCTGATTAAGATGTTAGCATTGTACAATGAGATTTGGGCGTCTCGAACGTTCCCAAACTCATGGCACTTTGCGCACGTCATACCGATACCCAAAGAGGCTGGTCGTCTTATGAATCCCACTTCATTTCGTCCTATTGTGTTGACTTCTTGTCTATGTAAGGTCATGGAACGTATGGTTAACAATAGGCTTCTTTTTGTTTTAGAGTCGAAGAATTTGTTAAATGATCAACAATGTGGCTTCCGTAAATACAGAAGTTCACTAGATCATTTAATGAATTTGGAGCATTGTATTGCAGAGGCATTTGCCAATAAAGAATTCATGATAGGGGTGTTCTTGGACATCCATAAAGCCTATGACATGACATGGCGACACGGTATACTAATGAAGCTCTATGCTTATGGTTTAAGAGGAAATTTGCCTGTTTTTATTTCAAATTTCTTAAGGGACAGAACTTTCTCTGTCAAATTGCCCCGTAACGTAACATCGGATATATTTATCCAGGAAAACGGGGTGCCACAGGGAAGTGTGCTTAGTCCTACTTTATTTAGTATTATGATCAATGATATTCTGTCATCAGCTCCCATCCCGAGGAATCTTAAATACTCGCTCTACGCTGACGATTGTGCAATATGGCACTCTTCCCGTAATGCACAATTTTCGGCTGGGCGGATTCAAGCAGCCCTTGACTCCGTCCACCAATGGGCCTTGCAGTGGGGATTTAAGTTTTCCGTCCGTAAGTGTGCCGCTATAGTTTTCACTAATCGTAACGTACCTAATTTGTGCTTAACTTTGGATAATCAGGCGGTACCTTTTCAAAATTCTGTAAAATTTTTAGGAATACATTTTGATCGTAGAATGAATTTTAAACTTCACGTTAATACTTTGCTTGCTCGTTGTGATAAATCGTTAAATGTCCTCAAGTACCTAGCGGGTACTACCTGGGGTGCCGACAGAAAATCTTTATTAATGGTGTATAAGTCCCTTATTCGATCAAAGCTAGACTATGGCGCACAGGTGTATGGCTCGGCATCTGATGCCACGCTGAAAGGATTGGATGTGTTACAGAATAAATGCTTGCGAATGTGTCTTGGAGCTGTCCGGTGTACCCGTGTGGCTCGTATGGAAGTGGAGGCGAATGTGCCTCCCCTCCGTATTCGCCGTGACCACCTGGCCTTGTCCTACGGCGTAAGGACATTAAGGAAAAGTAATATCGGCAATGTGGCCTGTACCCCCCTGCGTCAATACCACCACCTTCTGCGGGGGGTGCGTTGGCCACTTGCCGCTCGCCTCCACTTACTGACTCAGGAGCTTGATGTGGACCCCAGTGACTGTGACAAGTTGGTGCTTAAAAATATAGCGCCTTGGGAGCCACCCGGCTTTACAGTCGATGTTACATGGCTCCCAGCACCAAAGGCCAAGGCGCCGGAGGCGGAGGTCCACCACTTGTTTCGTAACATCATTGTTCGTCACTTGGGGTCCCATCAATTGTACACCGACGGCTCCAAGTCGAGTGAATGTGTGGGTGCAAGTGTGTGGTCGACTGAATGTGCCCTCAGGTATCGGTTGCCGACTCATACATCTGTGTTTACTTCAGAACTTTTTGCTATTGACAAAGCCATAGACTATGCTCTCAATTCTAGACATGACTCATTTGTCATATTTTCAGATTCAAAATCAGCCCTTCAGGCAATTGCATCTTGCACTACGGACTCTCATGAGATCCAGGGCCGCATCGTTAATAAGTTGCATTCATGCAACAAGTCATTCACGCTGATCTGGGTGCCTGGTCATTGTCGTATCTACGGCAATGAGCAGGCTGACTTACTTGCAAAGTCGGCTGTGGAGCTCGAGGAGACTTGGGACGTTCCTCGTGATCTACGGTCGAGTCTATCTCTCGGAAAGAAATCAATAAATCTTCTGTGGCAAGGTCAGTGGACCAGACTAAATATTCCAACTTGTAAGCCGTACCTGGGCGACTGGGACACTGCCAACCGTCCCAGTCGCCTAGAAGAAAAAGTGTTGGCACGGTTACGGCTGAATGCCACCGTTATAACCCACATAAAACCATATATGGAAAGACGCTTCCCACCGCACTGTGACATCTGTAATGCGGTGTTATCTATCAGTCATATCATCCTGCGCTGTCGGCGATTTATTCGTGAACGCGCTTCACTTATGAATTACTGCGGCGCAGTAGACGTCCCCTTCACCCTTTCCACCATCCTGGGTGATGGGGACATTGTTATGACTGATAAATTGATGGCTTTCTTGAGAGAGACCGGACTGATCAGGGTGATGTGACTTTTTTACTGTGTGGTTATGGTTTTTATGAACAGTAAATATGTATATATTGTAATATTAATTAGGGTTGACAGTTGACATATTTTAAATAGTTCCTCCTCCCACCGATCTATTTCTAATATAGATGTCCACTACATTAAGCCAAGTTCCTTGCCTGACAGTCACCAGCTGATGAGTGCAAGTGTGCAATATAGGAAGGTATTGGGCACTTGCAGTCGATGGTAGTCTGCTGGGCGAGGTTCTTCAATTTTTGTACAAATTATGTAAATACATTATATTATCTTGCTTAAGTTATTCTAATTAGGGACGACAGCTGACGTATATGGAAATGTTCCTGACTCGTCTGGTTCCCTTTCATATATTGATGTCCCCTATATTAGGTTGTGCCTCGACTGACAGTCATCAGGTGATGAGTGCAGGTATGTAATGTAGAAAAGCATTACATATCTGCAGTCGATGGTGTTCTCTTGGTCGAGGCTTTTTGAATATTAGTGTAGGCCTAGTTATTTGTCTCTTAGGATTTAGTATAGGTTAGCGATTTGTCTGTTAGGTGGTTAGTTTTAGGGTCTTTAAATTAGGTATTTTGTTTATAAGTAATATAAGGTTAAAAATATAAAAAATAAATAAAAATAATAAAAATAAAACTACAAAAAAATAATAAAATAAAATTATTATATATATATGTACGTGTGCATGAAAGTGTGTATGTTCATATGCATGGATGTGTGTATGTATGTATGTATGTATATATATATGTTTGTATATATATGTATATATGTGTCAATATATATACATATATATATATTTGCCTTAATGACCAGAGGCTTCGGCCTCAATGGTCGATAGGCAAAAAAAAAAAAAAAAAAAATAGGGCAAGTACAGTTGGGTTTTCAGTTCAGTTTGAGTGTAGTGCAGTGCTGTTGGTGAAGTTTGTGAAGTGTTGCTGGCAAGGATTCAGTACAAATGCAGTTAGTGAAGATTATTTTTGGTCTTGTGAAAACTGTCAAGTGTTATCAAGCATTGAGTGTAGTTGTTTAGTAAAGTGTGGATAGCTCCAGTGCTTTTGAGAATAATTAGGTGATGTTGGAGAGCGTTAAGTGGAATTACTTGGAAAATAAGACAGTGAACTTTAAGGAGCCAGTGTTTATTTTCGCCTCAGCTGATCTTGTGTACTGTACACGTGAAGGCTGACCATGGGAAGAGCGACTCACTAAGCAACGTTCTTCCTGTATTGAACTACTGCTGTTGGAGCCAGTGAAGTGTGGGACGAGGACGTAACAATATATATATGGATGGAGTTATGAGAGAAGTAAAAACACGAGTAATGGAGAGAGAGATGGCGTTGGTAATGAATGGGGATGGATAGAATATCTCAAATTTGTTGCATGCTGATGATGCATTACTGCTTGCAAGTATCGGACAAGAATTTGGTAGACTACTGCAGAGTTTTGCTAATGTCTGTGAGCGTCGTGCCTTGAGAGTAAATGTAGAAAACAGTAAAGTGACAGTTACTTAGAGAGAAGGTGACTCCCAGTGTGATGTTACAATAAATGGAGAAAGACTGGAAATGGTGAGAGAGTTCAAATACCTGGATACAGTGATAGAAAAGAGAGGAAAACGTGCAAAAGAAGTTGAAAGTAGAGTGGCACAAGGAGAAAGGTAGCTGGTGCAATGAAGGCCTTGATAACAAACAGAAGCTTGAGTGTTTCAGCTGCACGAGGCTTACATGAGGTAGTGTTAGTGCCAACTTTAACTTATGGATGTGGGACTATGGTGTGGCATGAAAATGAAAAGTCAAGGGTAAGAGCAGTGGAGATGGGACTGCTGAGGAATATATATGGAGTACAGAGTGTGGATAGGATATGAAATAATGTGATTCGTGAAAGGTGTGGAGTGATGAAATCGGTGGACACCAGAATCGAAGAGAGTGTACTGAGATGTTATGGTCATGTGGAGGGAATGGATAAAATAGAGTGGTGAAAAATGTATATCTAAGCGAATTTGGAGGAGGAAGAGGAGGAGGAGAGGTAGGCCAAGGAGAAGATGGAGGGATATGGTGGATGAGTGTGTGCAGAAGAGAGGTTTGGAAGTCGGTGAGGCTAGGGAACTGACAAGACATCGAGCTGGCTGGATAAATGCTGTGCGGAGAAGCGCATGATCAGGGATTTTGGCACCCCTTTTTAACGTGGCAGCGTCCGGATTGACTCAATTGGATACGTTTATGTGAAGCTACAGAACATGGTTAATGTTTTTGGCATATCTGATGGAGCCAGGATTCCGGGGGCTTCAATGATGAGCGAATGGAAGCGTACCCCATTAAATTGGACAAATATGGGCTGTCTGAACATTGCTACTCCTCACCCTGCCCTTGGATGAGAAAGGAGGTCCGGATGATGATGATGATGATGATGGTGTAAGGGAAATGTTGTTACCTCTGGATGAACAGCATGTGAGTATAGACAGACGATTAAATAACAAAATGCGTCTGGGGCTAACGAGGGCATGAATGTGTAGGCTAATACTTGTATGAAAACTAACGTATGAATGTTTTGAAGAGAGTATAGTAAACGATGATCATGTTTGTTGATGTTATGTTACAACCGTCCAACTAATGAAGTAGCACCTCGAAGTAAGCGACATCCTTTGTTGACAGGACATCCGTAACACCGTTATTTAAATTATTATAATACCAGATATGCATTCATTATGCAGATACAGCATCTCATTACCTCCATGTGATCCATCAGTATGATGAATGCATAACATTTATGTACAACAAGCTAGTAGCTGTCCATCACTCAAAGTAGCTATAAACCTATGCAACAGGACATCTACATATACCATGGTTTGCGAATATAATGATTGTTTTTCCTCACAATAAAATAGACTGGATAATGTACAGTACAACATGAGATGACCGTTGTGTCACCTGCGTGATCATGAATCATTTGTGGCCACCCTGGTTCAGCCACAAAAATGTTACAGCAGTTGAGTCACACACTGACTAGACTCAGGTGCACCAGCTTTCGAGACACTGGACATCTCACCTTAAAATATTTATGCCCAACTGCTGTTGTTCAACACATTGTATGACGATCATTAATTTAACACTCCATCACTCATCCAATACACGTTAATGCATACGGAGGTACAGATCACCTCAGAACATTTGTGTAATCACAGCCTGCATCTTTCTTAACGAAACACGGCAAAGTTTCGATACATGTACCCCCACCACCTTTCCCCCTCCCCTCCGTTCCTCCTCGCCTCACAGTGTTCTCCTGTCAGAGAAGAAATGGAAGCCAAAGGCATTACTTTTTGTTTCTCTCTCTACTATCCACTATACTTTCGTGACAAATAATTGTATTTGCAGAGTATGACTCGATAGATCATTGTTTTTGTGGGTACAGGATACTGTTTCGGAGGGGAGGCTCTGCCGTGTCTGCCCATTAACTTACTATTACCCTGATGTAAACAAATACAGTGGTGCGAAATTTCACCAAACACACCGCCAGCTGTACTCGTTAGAAGTGGAGGTAACTGTACAGCTTAGAAGGTCGTTGATGAATGAAAGGAAGAGAGCTGGTGATAGGGCAGAGCCCTGAGGAACACCACTATTGATAAATCTAGGAGAAGAACGGTGGCTACAACAGCAGCTACAGCTCGACCAGAAAGGAAGCTATAGATGAAGTCACAGATAGAAGGAGAGAAACCATAAGAGGGCTGTTTGGAATTCACGCTGGGCTCTGCTGGCCAATCTGGGAAAGCAGTGGGAGGTGGAGAAGACGGGGGAAGTGGAGTTAGTAAAAGCAATGCAAGCAGCTCCTGCCCGGCCGTTAGCGAGGACAGAACTGTCAGTGTAGATGTGAACAGAATGGGAAGGGTAGGTGCAGGCTATGGTGTTAAGGGTTTCGGTGATGGAAAGCTGTGATAGGACTCGTAAGCGGTCATAAGCAGTCATGTGTAGTGCACAGTAGGAGTTCTATGTGTCCAGGAAGGGGCAAAAGGTCAGTAGGTACCGGAGTGACAAGATCAGCACCGAAACTGGTGGGATCACGAAAAAGAAAGCTGGAGAGGACAGTTAAGTGCCAAACGAATTTCGTCTGAGCCAAGATGCCATCCCTGGCTTGTAAGTGTGCTGGATCAGATGGAGATGAGTGGTATCTGAGAGAATATCAACCAGCCGGGAGAAAAAGGATGGAGCAGGAAACGGAAATGTGGTCAGACACTGTGGTAAAGCAGACTCCATGCATATGAATGTGATCGGTAATGGGACACAGATTAAGTTCAGGGAGCATGCTGGCTACTCTGGCAGATTTGGAACAACGAAGAATGAAATGGATAGCCCGATTTTGTACCACTTCAAGTGGTCAGAGCTGTCCTGGGGGGACAAGAGAGTAAGAGGGATAGCATGATAATCAAGAAGGGAGGGAATATATAACGGGTAAAATGATCGAATGATGGGGATGCTAACCCCATGCGAGTCACAAGTGAGCGTGCCAAAGAGTTTAAGTTTGCAATGGAGGTGGGTGCAGATAATGGAGACATACTGAGAGGGGTTTAAAAGCGAGGAGAAAAAAAATCCGAGATATGTATAATCATGTATTACCTTAAGATGAACACCAAGTAGGATTATGGTTGTGGAAGCAAGACTATGAGTAAGGGATAGAGTAAACAGTTTTGTTTCTGCAATGTCGATAATCAACCTACAAGCAGATGCACCCATGCCAAACTTAACTAGGAGGTACTGAAGAGTGATGGGAGAAGGGGAGGGGATGCAGATATCATCAGCATAGGTTATGATCAGAGAGGAGCCAGGGATAGAATCTAAAAGAGAAGTGGAAGAGTCTACTCATGAGAAAAATGAAGAGAAAGGGGCTAATGACGATATGCCAGAACTGAAAGGTCGGTAATCATTCACCGACCCACAGAGCAGAATCTAAGTAGATATGGGACAGGTAGCTTTCCAGCCAGCAGAACAGGCGGCCAGAGACACCCAGGTTTGCAAGTTCGTCAGGATGATAAAACTGTTTGCAAAGTCGAATGCAGCTTTAAGGTCAGTGAAGGCTGCACAAGAGGAGGACGTGAGGTGAGTGAGTAATTCAGCAAGGCAATTCTGTGAGCTTTGGCCTGGAAGGAAACCAAAGAGATGGGAAGAGGACTGAACCTGATCATGGAGCCTTGCTAAAAGAATTCTCGAGGACTTTGCATATGCAGGAAGTCAGGGAAATGGGACGAAAATCAGAGGAATTAGGTTTAGGGATGGGGAAGATGGTGCTACGGGTCCATTCTGCAGTGAGACTGCTTTTAGAGAGACTCAGATTGAACAGTGTAACTCTGGGATTGCCAGGGACTTGAGCAATGAGTCTGAGTGTGGCACACGTGATCCCATCATCACCTAGGGCAGTTGCCGAGCCTTACAACAGCACAAGGCGCAACTCATCACTGGTGATGGGGTGATCATTGAGGGGAGAGGGCGTGGAGCGAGCCTCTGTAATGCATGCTGGCCTGTTTCTGCTGGCAGCTGAGAGGTGAGCCTTGATGGGGGCAGGCAGGGATGTCAGCTGAGATTGGGTGGACCATTTATCAACTACAGTAGGTGTTGGCATATTCTACAGTAATGGGATGGGGAGGAGGGGAAGAGGACTCACGTGACTTAAAAGAGTGACGGAAAGAGGTAGGAGGGTGGAGCAATTTGTTGGAAGGAAACTGACGCAGATGTGCATAAGACCTAACTGTAAGGAGAGAACAACGAGAGGAGAGGGGGGCAACACCTAATTCAATGCAGAGGTTCACAGCTGGTGTTGACCAAAAAGCACCTATGGCTAAAAAAAGAACAGTATGATGAAGGGAATCAAGTTTCGAATGAGTATGGGCAAAGGCAGAAAAATAGACGTGACACACATAATCGAGTTTAGAAAGAATCAGGACAGACTGGAGATGAAGAAGCGCGGTGCGATCAGCACCCCGCAAAAGATGAGGCAGAGTTTGTAATAAGCGAAGGCGATGAAGAGTGGAAGAATGAAGGGAAGAAACATGTGCATATCAGTTTAACTGAGAGTCATAGATAATGCCAAGAAAAGTTCCAGAAGGCCAATAAGGGAGAGGGGTGTCATACAGGTCAAGGGACGGTTGAGGTATAGTACGGGAATGGGTAAACGACATTGCATAAGACTTGGAGACAGAGAAACGAAAACCATGAGTGGTGGTCCAAGTGGAAGCTGCTGAATAAGGGACTGGAGATGGAGAAGATCCCAATCTGCAGCGTAAAGAGCAAAATCACCGACATACAGAGAGGTGGAAATAGAGGAAAGCAGAGAAGAGAAAATCTTGATTGTGATGAGAAAAAGGGTAGTACTAAGGGCACAGCTCTGGAGGATGACTTCATGCTGGGGGAAGGCACGGGAGAGACAGGCACCGAGGTGGATGTGGCAGATGAGGAAGGAAAGGAAATTTTGAAGAAATACACCAGTGTTACCAAGAAGACCAAGGGAAAGAAGACAACTCAAAATATGACAGTGCCACATGGTATCGTATGCCTTTTCCAAATAAAAAAATACAGTATTGGCAGACTGCTAAAGAGAAAAAGCAGAATGGATAAAAGACTCCAAAGGAGAGGATCTAAAGGGCTACAAGCTTTTTTTTTTTTTTTTTTTTAATGTGTCCGACTCTGGGCATAGGCTTCACAGCCTGCTCCCAAGGCCCAGTAGTCCTCCTACATTCCATACACCTCTACATGTCACCACTTCGGCACTAACACCAATCGTCCATATTGAATACATGCTAGGGCTGTCTTATACAGGACTGTTGTATTTGTATTAGTAGGGGTATTTTTACGACATGTCGGCGGGTCTTCTGGTAGATCAGTAAAGTCTGCTTTTTATTAAATTCAAATCCTTAACCCGTTGGCTGTGGTATTTACTTCAAAGGGACGCTTTGCCTGTGCGGCTTTTTCGGCAAAACTCAACTCTCGCAAAACAACACGAAATATACATCAGTGTGAACGCCATATATCTGTGTATCCACTGGTAAACTTTTTTTTTTTTCTAAAACGCCGTGGTAAAGGCGAAGTTGTGAACAGAAGTTAGAGAAGTTGGTGACAAAAAACATCTTACATTTACCGAGTGAGACAAAATGGAGCATCACAGCGGACACTAATATAAACTGAATACACCGATACAAATGTAAACCACATCAGGAAAGGGTAATGCTGATAAACTACGTGGCTGATGTGGACCGTGGAATATAAGAAGAATATGTGGCTTTGGATATGGCATGGATATGAATGATAAGGTGATGTTCTAGTCACACCGACATAACTGTACACTCCAGAGTAAAATGTCCTGGTATGCTCACAAGTTAGCTATAGTCGGCCTTGCGCCCGTTTGCGCGTGTGGTGTGGCCCGCACCTGTGTACAATGGTGCCACGTTTCCCCAACTTGCGATGTGAAAAGGAAGTTATTTATGTACAAGGCATCACAAATTCGATAAATTCAGATGAATAAAACTTACACTTGTGTATTTTGATGGATGAATCAACAGTAATCTTATTATGCATAAAATATTTATACAGTAACACAGAAACATGGCATACATATTGTACAGTGTTGCTAAAAGAAATAGCAGTCACTTTTAATGTTTTTTAGCGTAGTTTTAGGGTGGTTAATAATATTACAGTTATGGATATAATAGAATGAGCCTGAAAAAAGAAGAAATATGCCAATATCCAAAGTAAAAGAAATAATTCATATAATTCTTGTGAGTGGCAGCACTGACAGATAGCTTCCCTACAGAGAGAGAGAGAGAGAGAGAGAGAGAGAGAGAGAGAGGCAGGAGAGGGGCATGCATTGAATGCATTGTCGGCATCACTAAATATAACAAAACCAAATTAACAAATGAAAGCACAATTATAAATAACTTATAAAAGAATCAAAAGTACTCAGGGTAGCTCACATTTCCCGCCAGGAGAGAGAGAGAGAGAGAGAGAGAGGTCTGTCACTGCCTTCTTTGTATTCATTTGTTCCTTTGTACATACTGCACACACTGATATACATTGTTCCTATTGATGCACATATATCTATATACGTAATTTCTCTCTCTCTCTCTCTCTCTCTCTCTCTCTCTTCTAACACTGACCACGTGGTAGGAGAATCCAGCCCCCCCTTCCCCTTCCCTCCCTTCTTAATCCCTCCTGGGTGTCTCAGGTCAAATCCCCTTCACACTTCCCCTCCCCTGGACCACCACCCCAACAAACCCACATCCACACTCCCACCCACACCTACACCCACACCCCACTACGTCGGGGTGTATGAATCAGTAACGTAACAAACCTCTCAGCAGACAGTAACTTTGACACTCCATCTACTACTAAATATAACAAAACCAAATTAACAGATGAAAGCACAATTATAAATAACTTATAAAAGAATCAAAAGTACTCAGGGTGGCTCACATTTCCCGCCAGGAGAGAGAGAGAGAGAGAGAGAGATAACGGTATAGAAAACGTGGCAACACTGTACACAGGTGCGGGCCACACCACAGCCGCAAACGTGCGCGAGTCCTACTATAGTTATAGTCTTTCTCAGGAAACATGAGGGAGAGAATTTTACAAAGCCATTGCCAAAATCGGAACACGAGTGACCGTGTGAAAGATTAAGAGGTCCCCTCGGGATTCTGGACCTTCCTCCTTCCCTCTTCCGTTTTCTTTCCTCTACACACACACACACACACACACACACACACACACACACACACACACACACACACGATGCTTAAATAATAAAGTGTAGCCTCTGTTTATCTATCAGTGCCCAGATATCGGTCCATATGAGGAGGGATGGAGGATGGGAGTGGTCCGGGTCGGAATGTGGGGAGGGTTAGGGTAAGGAAGCCAATGAAATAGCCATGAAAGATGAAGAAAAATTATTTTATTTCATTTTATTGTTTTATTACTATTCTTTATGAAAAAACAAACTGATTTACAATAGTTTTACTGATCGAAGGATCAACAGTAGCATTTCCTTTATAAATATTCATTATATTCTAAATTTTACATTGAAAATACAATCTCTCTCTCTCTCTCTCTCTCTCTCTCTCTCTCTCTCTCTCTCTCTCTCTCTCTCTCTCTATCACTTGATATTCAAGTCTCCCTCATTTAAACCTTCTTCACTGGTGGAATCATTCGCCATGTTAATGACGAATTCTTCGACCATGTGATTGCGCACAATGTCATTTCTGATATATTCCTGTTCTAGCTTTCTCGTATGCTCCATACATTTTTGCCAGTTTTCTGGTGTCACTTTCCTCACTGCAATTCTTGTGATTTCCTCCACCACACGCATTGTCTGATTATTATTGGAATTCTTTTTTCTTACTTCATCTTTCACTTGAGCCCGTATAAGTTCTATTGGATTTAATTCGCAGTGGTAGGGCGTAAGTCGTAAAACCTTACGTCCTTGGTCTTTTGCGATAATGTCTATTTCATATCCTTGCTTGTCTTTGTTTCTTTCCACCAGATCTAGCAGCTCTAGCTTGGAGAGTTGTTGGTTGTGTTGAATGTTGTTCTCCCTCAGCAATATCACGTCGTTCCATCAGAATTTTTCGTCCTTTATCTGATTTCTTGAAAGTATATCCATTCTTCCTCAGGAGTCTGTGAAGGCTTGCTCTTGATCCCTTAAAATTAATCTCCTCCGTTACCTTCGCTAAAATTTGATCCAAATTCGGAACTTCACCTCTGTCATAAAATGATGCGACAATTCTGTGAAGATATGCAATATCAAACGCGTCCATGCTGTCCACCACTGGAGATATCCTGGGTCTCTTCAACGGGGGCGAGGAAACGCTGCCTTCTCTTGCTTCCCTTTTGAATCTTTGTATAGAGCTCACAGATATTCCTGTCACTTCCGATGTTTCTCAAGAGCGGTCTCATTTAATGTAGAGTGGATCCTCCGATGGTGCTCGTGCACACGAAGCACGACAATCCTCATCTCCAGGATTTCGGTCATTATTGAGTCTTGCAACATAAAAGAAAAAATTGTAAATGATAAAGAAAACACATCTCACCACATCACAGCACAACACAACGTGCGACACCACAACACAACACAACACAATGTGCGACACCACAACAAAACACAACGTGCGACACCACAACAAAACACAACACAATGTGCGACACAACAACACAACACAACTCAATGTGCGACACCACAACACAATGTGCGACACCACAACTGAACACAACACAACGTGCGACACAACAACACAACGTGCGACACCACAACACAACACAATGTGCGACACCACAACAAAACACAACACAATGTGCGACACAACAACACAATGTGCGACACCACAACACAACACAACGTGCGACACCACAACAAAACACAACACAATGTGCGACACAACAACACAACACAACTCAATGTGCGACACCACAACACAATGTGCAACACCACAACTGAACACAACACAACGTGCGACACCACGACCCAACACAACACAACACAACACAATGTGCGACATCACAATACAACACAACACAACGTGCGACACCACACCACAATATAACACAACACAACATAACACAACGTGCGACACAACAACACAACACAACACAACGTGCGACACCACAACAAAACACAACACAATGTGCGACACAACAACACAACACAACTCAATGTGCGACACCACAACACAATGTGCGACATCACAACACAATGTGCGACACCACAACTGAACACAACACAACGTGCGACACCACGACCCAACACAACACAACACAACACAACACAATGTGCGACATCACAATACAACACAACACAACGTGCGACACCACACCACAATATAACACAACACAACACAACACAACGTGCGACACAACAACACAATACAACACAACACAACGTGCGACACAACAACACAACACAACGTGCGACACAACAACACAACACAACGTGCGACACCACAGCACATCACAACACAACGTGCGACACCACAGCACAACACAACACAACGTGCGACACCACAACACAACACAACACAACGTGCGACATCACATCACATCACAACACAACACAACACAACGTGCGACATCACATCACAACACAACACAACACAACGTGCGACACAACAACACAATACAACACAACACAACGTGCGACACAACAACACAACACAACACAACACAACGTGCAACACAACAACACAACACAACACAACGTGCGACACCACAGCACAACACAACACAACACAACACAACACAACACAACGTGCAACACAACAACACAACACAACGTGCAACACAACAACACAACACAACACAACGTGCGACACCACACCACAACATAACACAACACAACACAACGTGCAACACAACAACACAACACAACACAACGTGCGACATCACATCACAACACAACACAACGTGCGACACCACAATACAACACAACACAACACCACACCACACCACACCAGCACATAACATGAATGCACCAAGCTATATTACTTATAAAGGTATCTATGTTTTGATGACATGTATAATAAGTACAGTCATGGACAGAGAAACCTGGACAGGTGAGTTGAGGCAAATGTCCTATTTTCTCTTTTCCCTCAGGTTGTCCGTCACTCTTCGTTCACGACTCCTTTCCCCCATCCCCCTCCCCCCATCCCGTTAATCCCATCCCTCCTCTTCCCTAGGCTACTCAGCTATCACTATGAAAACACACACACACACACACACACACACACACACACACACACACACACACACACACACACACGCACGCACCTGGAAAGCTCATCTTCATTCTTCATAAACACAGCTGCTCTCTCTCTCTCTCTCTCTCTCTCTCTCTCTCTCTCTCTCTCTCTCTCTCTCTCTCTCTCTCAAGGTTCTGTTGGAGTGAATAGTGTCAGTGCAAAGTCTGCGTTTACTGTGAAATAAGTATTATATAAAAAAAAATAAAACACTGGAACATATTTGAAGAGAACACCTGCAGTAGGCCGGTTGGCCTATGCTGGGCAACTCCTTTTAAGTTTGGGTCTGCATGTTAGAGAGAGAGAGAGAGAGAGAGAGAGAGAGAGAGAGAGAGAGAGGTGAGGAGTGACCACTTGTCCCCTGGGAATGACCAGCCTCCCCCCCCCCTCTCTCTCTCTCTCTCTCTCAAGGTTCTGTAGTAGTGAATAATAATGTCAATAACTGTGATATAAGTATTATAAAATAAAACATTGGAATATATTTATACAGAACAACTACCAGAAGTCCATTCGAGACGTCAGCATGTGGAACTGTCATTAATTCCCTGTGGGCCAATTAACGTTCACCTTCATACATGTCTACACCCTTCTGCCACAATTTTCGTCAGAGATTCCACAATATTTCTCCTCATCTTTACTTTCCAATACAAAGCATACCATTAGTCATGATAATGATTGCACACACACACACACACACACACACACACACACACACACACACACACACACACACACACACACACACACACACACACACACACACACACACACACACACCGCTCGCTGGTGCAGTGGTAACGCTCTCGCTTGCCAACTGGTGGACGGGAGTTCGCGCCTCGCTCAGGTTGCGAAAAGTTTCACTGACGAAGTGGGTGGTTACTGTCCCCCTTGAGCAAGGGGACGGGTGTGTGCGTGTGTGAAGGTCACAGCCTTGCCCTTAGATCGTACTATATGAGCTCTCAGCTCCCTTCCGGGAGGGTAAAAGCTGACGATCACGACCATCAAGTGATCCTGACCGACCCGGTGAATTACACACACACACACACACACACACACACAGAGAGAGGGTAGATGGGGGAGGGAGGAGGGAGACAAGAAAGGACGGAAGAAGAAGTTTAGAGAGAGTGAGAGAGAGAGAGAGAGAGAGAGAGAGAGAGAGAGAGAGAGAGAGAGATGCTAGATGGGGGAGGGAGGAGGGAGAGAAGAAGGGAGGGAAGCAGGGGTTTAGAGAGAGAGAAAGAGAGTGAGGGTAAGTCCGTTGATGAAATGCGAATATGGATATCCAGCTCTGAAGCAAGAGGAAAACGGCAGACAACTCTGTCTTGTCATCTCCCAGGAGTCAGTCAGGAGGTGCTGTGACCTGAGATGCCAACTTACAAATTCTTGATGACAGGCGAATCAAGCTCAAAAAATAAAAATAAATAAAATAAAAGGAATAATATGCTATTAAATCTAAATATACAACAAATAACTGGTCCAATATTTTTCGTTTATTTTTAGAGCTTTGTAACTCAAAAAAAAAAAAAAAAAAAGTGCATCCAAAAACAGGAACCACAGTTCATATTGACCTGTGAGCATAGCGGGTCACTTATACCCATTCATTCATTGTGTGTGTGTGTTTTTTTTTTTTTTTATGCGGGGAAGAAGGAACCAAAGGCCATGAGCCCGCAGTAACAGTTCCCTCCAAGAGAAAAACAAAATACAATATAGAGCCAAATTCAAGATCCGATCATTTTGAGATGCCTGGACACACTGCGTTTGAAAGACTGGAGATCATAGGCAGCAGGAAATACAGACAGAGGGAGACAGTTCCAGAGCTGACCTGTTGCATAATTGAAAGACTGGGAGTAACGGTTAACTCTTGCATTAGAGAGTTGGACAGAAAAAGGATGAGAGTTTGCTGCCAGACGGGTGCTACGCGCCCGTCTTAGAGGTGGAGGAATGCAAGCAGATAGTTCAGAGGAGCAGTGACCATTAAAGTAGCGATAGAAAAGAGATAAAGATGCAACAATGCGGCGAAGAGACAGAGGTTGAAGGGAGTCAGTAAGAGGAGGAGAGTTAATGAGACGAAAAGCCTTTGACTCCACCCTATTGAGAAGAGCTGTATGTGGGGAGCCTCCCCACACATGAGAGTTGTACTCCACACAGGGGCGGATAAAACCCCTGTATAGAGTCAACAATTGCGCAGGGGTAAAGAAAAAGCGGAGTCGGCTTAGCACACCCAATCTCTTGGAAGCAGATTTTACAAGAGACGTAATATGATCTTTCCAAGATAAGTCCCGAGTAAATGAAACTCCAAGCATGTTCAAGGATGATGCAGGATTAAGCTGAATATTATTAAACATTAGTGGGTATACCTGTGCAAGATTTTGTTGGGTTGATAGGTGTAAGAACTGAGTCTTAGATGCATTAAAGACAACCATATTATTTTTACCCCAGTCAGAGATACGAGCCAAGTCAGACATTAGGTGTGCCATAGCCTCATCCCTTGTTTGTTGAAGTAACTGTTGAGATGGGCGTTGCGGGAACCGAATGGAAAGGTGAAGGGTGGAGTCATCAGCGTATGAGTGGATAGGGTTAGATGTACAGCTTAGAAGATCATTGATGAATAAAAGGAAGAGAGTTGGTGATAGGACAGAGCCCTGAGGAACACCACTGTTGATAGATCTAGGAGAAGAACGATGGCCGTCTACAACAGCGGCTATAGAACGACCAGAAAGGAAGCTAGCGATGAAGGCACAGATAGAAGGATAGAAACCGTAGGAGGGCAGTTTGGAAATTAAAGATTTATGCCAGACTCGATCGAAAGCCTTTGAGATGTCAAGTGCAATGGCAAAGCTTTCGCCAAAGTCCCGAAAGGAGGATGACCAGGAGTCTGAAAGGTAGGTGAGAAGATCGCCAGTGGAGCGTCCCTGACGGAACCCATACTGACGATCGGAAAGAAGGTTGTGATAGGAAAGATGCCTTAAAATTTTTATATTAAGAATTGACTCGAAAACTTTGGAAATACAAGACGTTAAAGCAATTGGACGATAGTTGGAGGGTTGGGAGTGGTCACCCTTCTTTGGGACTGGCTGAATGAGAGCAAACTTCCAGCAACAAGGAAAGGTACAAGTTGACAGACAAAGACGAAAGAGTTTGCCTAGGCAGGGTGTAAGCACAGAAGCACAGTGTGTGTGTGTGTGTGTGTGTGTGTGTGTGTGTGTGTGTGTGTGTGTGTGTGTGTGTGTGTGCACCTCTTGTCCTCAGGCCTTGTCCCTGGCCAGCCTGTATTCCCACAGGTCGTTAAGTCAGGTGCGTTCGTTCTTTGACAGTGACTTTGGAGTAAAATAGAAGATATTCTACCCTCGTCTTTCCTGAGACAGACTATAGTGACATTAAGAATTTGTTGTGTGTGTGTGTGTGTGTGTGTGTGTGTGTGTGTGTGTGTGTGTGTGTGTGTGTGTGTGTGTGTGTGTGTGTCCATACCAGCCACTAAACTGTGTAAGTCGGTGCAAACACAAACCATGGGGGAAAAGGGGGGAGTGCTGATGAAAAAGCTCATGTGTACTGCGTAAAACAAGAAAAAAGCCCACTGGCTACACCTCGCCCCTTATGCAAGACGCCCGTGCTTTGGCAGACACACACACACACACACACACACACACACACACACACACACACACACACACACACACACACACACAATACAATACAAGAATAATACGTGGATATGGGTATGGAAAGAAACCACTGGGGGTAAAAAAGGGGTGAACTGATGAAACAGAGAGAGAGAGAGAGAGAGAGAGAGAGAGAGAGAGAGAGAGAGAGAGAGAGAGAGAGCGGTGGGAGATGGGAGAGACAAAGACGAGGCATGGTCAGGTCAAGGTCATTTCCACAGCACAGGTGAAGGTAAGGGATAAACGGACTGAGGCGGGGCTGCCGGAAATCAAGTGTGCAGTGTGAACTGCACTATTTCCTGGCTCTAATAAATGTATTTCCACACTCATGAGATGTGATTATAGAAGATGACTAACAGTCTATTGTCAGATGAGGTCGAGGAAGCCTAATCTTCAAATACTGAGGGTGATATATCGGGGTTGTCACTTTAGCGGGGTTAAGTTTAAGATTTCCTACATTCCTCGCATTCCTTTGACATTGTTTATTACGGAAGACATGGATATGGATGAAACAATTATGTTGAAGTTATATAGGCACACATGCACATGGATGGGATAATAGCTGGCTAAAATACTGTCATTACTATACTGTGGTGGCTTATATAAGGGTGGTTTCACTGAAGCATGGTCAAGGTTTAGATAAAGTATCCTGCCTTCCTCACATTCATCTGAAACTGTACAGGACTGAATGTAATAAGCATGGATATGGATTACAGGGTTATGGTCAAGTCATATAGACACATAACTGTACATGGGATAATAGCTACCTGTATATCGCGAAATAAAAATATAACACAGAACATTAAATGCATTGGAACAGTATGTCAAATAAAACATAAAAATGGCTTACAGTCTTGTAGTAAATCAGTTACCACAAATGGGGCATGATAACATGAACTGCAAAACTTAACAAAACTGAATACTATGACAAACATAGCAGTGATTTACAGACTTGTAGCATATAATTTGGTAGGTGGTGGCGACCATCATCCACTCACTTGATGTAGTGCTACCTACTTCTTCCTTAGCCTTTATCATACTATTTCTGTGCCTGTTCTCCTCTCTTCCTATTTCTCCCATCTTTCCTGTCACTTCTTATTGCTTTCCATTCCTTTACAGGTGGATTTACGTTGAGTGACAAGCCTAATGGTTTCCTGAAAGCCAAGAAACCATTTACAACGCTAGGTGGTAACCATATAACCAAACCATACGTGCTTCCTACGTGTCATAAAGTGGGTTAGTGGAGG
>NC_136997.1:30465089-30533415 GCF_032717465.1 Coenobita brevimanus
GTGGTAAACGATTGAGTGGTGACAAAGAGAGGTGGTTGGCTACGGAAGTGGATCGAGGGTTTCTTATCATTTTTTTATGATTTTGTTTTTACAAACTCGTGTCAGTTTCCTGAGGAAAATGACACGAGTTCATTTTCCTCAGAAAAATTACACGAGTTTGAAGAACCTGAAATGAGATTTTTTTTTAATTATTAATTCATAGTTATTATTTTGTTTACTTTTTTTTTGTTATACACTCAGACTCTCCTAGCCATAAAAATATAACATAGAACATAAAATGTGTTGGCACACTATGGGTGGAGGTAGATTTCTCCCGTGACTGCTCGCTACATCCACCCTCCATCGTGACTGGCAGGTGACTGACCAGGGAGACTGTGAGAAGGGGTTGACAGGTGTCCCTATGGCCTACAATCTGTCCCACTTTGGGAAGTAGTTCCGGGCTAGATGTAGGTGTATCGCACGCATTCAGGAATGTCCAGATATGGGTGTTTCGAAGCTTACGGGTTAAACTGTTTCCTGCCCAGTGGGGATTTGAATCTGGGTCCGGTAAGACAACAGGCCACCTCTCTACTGACTGAGCTACCGCCTTTTGATTTGGAAACTGTAATGGGGAAAGAAGACAATGGGATTCAAGGTGCCATATAAGTCGATGACTGATCATACAGTACGTTCAAGTACTTTACATAAACAACTGATCAGAGCAATGGGACGGTAGTCTTGAGGAAGGCAACTGGTTTTACCAGGCTTTAGAAATGATGGAATGACCGCCACACGCCAGGAGGGAGGAAGGAAACCCTCAGAAAAAATCCTGTTGTAAATGGCCAAAAGAAAAGAGAGGGCACTGGGAGAGTGATGTAGCAACATACTCTAGTGAATACCATCAAGACCTTCACAGGATCTTTACACAACGACGCCATTTCATGGAGAGGGAGAAAGAAGCATTAATAGCCCCCTTCACAGATAAAGTAAAAGAAATCAGAAAAGATTCTGAAAGAGATATAATACAGTGAAAATCTGGAGAGAGGTGGGACCCCATGCTTACAAGACTAAAATAACTACCTAAAGCTTCAGCAATCATGATGCATCAGCTGCAGAACCACCATCTAAAGTAAACACAGAAGCCTGAGGCGGGATATGCTTACCAGAGATTCTACAGATACGGGACCAAAGTGCTACAATGGAGATGTTCACCGAAATGCTAAAAGCAAAGGACGTCCAACTGTGGCATTTTGCTTGACAGATAATATGGTGGAAGGCAGCAGATGCATGCTGAAATATTAAGGGACTACTGGAATAGTCCTGTGTAGATTATCGACGACGGAAGCTATTCCAGGCAGCATGTTTAATATGGAGGACACGCTTGCATTCAGGAGTCCACCACAGCACAGTTGTAGCTGTAGGAGGTCTGGTGGGATAGCAGTAAGGGCAGCTCCAAAAATCAGAACCAGGAAGAAAGAAAGCAACCTGTGGGGAGAGGAAAAGGAGGCAGGAGGTAAACAGGGGACCATAAGAGAAGAAAATAAGCTCCAGTTAGCAGCACGAAACTGCCAACGGGGAGGATGAGGAACCGGACAGAAAGATGTAAGGGAAAGCTTGATAGGAAAGTGGTCATTAAAAAGTGTCATCCAGAACCAACCAATGGTAATCAAAGGAAATAGAAGAACAAAGAGACAGATCGATGCAGGAAAAGGAATGAGTATGAAGGTCAACCAGTGGAAATCAAGGGAAATAGGAGAACAAAGAGACAGATCGATGCAGGAAAAGGAATGAGTATGAGAACCAGTAATGGGTAAAAACAGATCAGACAAAGAAAGAAACCGTTCAAAGAGGCGACCCGTAAGGGTGACGGTGGAGTCACCCCAAAGGGTATGCTGGCAATTGAAGTCTCCAAGGATGAGAATCGGAGGAGGAAGGGAAAGAAGTAAGGAGGAAAAGACAGAAAAATCAAAAGGAGTAGGAGAAAAATACTGTACTGTAGAGAAAGCAGACAGTGACCCAGTGGTGAAGAAAAAGACAGGCAGAAGCATGAGGGATAGAGAAGGAACAGAAAGGGGTTAAAAAAGAATAGTGTAAATGAGAAGAGCTGCAGAAGAAGGAGACGGGGAACCGTGAAAAGTAAAACCTGGAACAGGAACAGGGGAAGCATGGAGAAAAGTTTTTAGGAGAGCTACAAGCAGAGGATCATGAACGGATATGAGGTATCATAAGGAAGGACGATGGGATGCAAAACTGTATATTCAACTGTAGAAGAGCCATGACGAAAAATAACAATTGAGACTGGAAGAGGGTGGTGCACACACATGATAGTCACAGCAAAGATGTCCGGGAGGCATAGGGAGATCGAGGATCAAAAGAATAGAAGAGAAAAAGAAACAGAAGTCACTGGAGGGGGGGGGGAAGGACATAGAGTTGGGGAGAGGGGAAGGTTCAAGAGAAGGAGGAGGAACAGGAGTTGTGGCAAGGTAAGAGGGAGGTGGATTAACGTCCACAGAAACAAGGGAGGACATGGAGGAAGTACGGCGAATGTGAATGGTCTCTGTATCTGAGGGAAACAGAACAGGACAGGATACCGACGAGATGACCCGAGGGTGCTGACAGGTGGATAAGCGAGAGGATGAGGTAATGGGAGGAGAAGTGAATCGTGAGTGACGTTTGGGAGGTCGGACAGGAGAAGTTGGGGGGTAGAGACCAGGAATGTGAGATGGGGAAGTGTGAACACTTTGATGTTCGTGTGCAGGATGAGAAAGTGATGTAAGACAGGACCGAGAAGTTACAGAGGTAGAGGGAGACGGGGCAGGAAACGAGGAACAAAAGACGGAAGGGGAAGAATCAAGAAGAGAAACAAGAGCACAGAAAGAATTAGAGACAGGGACTGAAGCCGAGACACTGGGGGAGCTGGAGACTGGCAACACCATGCGAGGAGGACGGGCTAGGCATGCATTCATAATGGCTGGAAAGTGACCGAGGTTGCAAACTCGGTGATGGGCATCACAGAAGGAAAGCTCAGTTTTCCATCGGACCCTAAACTCTTCTGCCTCAAATAGATAAACGGGACATTGCCAATAGGTGGCAGAATGGCTACTCTGACAATTAGGGCACCACCGGATGGTGGAAGTACAGTCCAAGGATTGATGAACTGATTGAACATAATTAAAATCTGGCGAAGCAATTAACAGGGTCAAATGCTGCCGGACAACAAGATAAAAGATGTTGTATATAAAATATGCATATTTAAATAAAGTTAATAACCATTAGCCGAAATAAAAACACTGCATATAACAAGAGAATAGTTTATAAATGATCAAGTACTTAGAGAAGTGGAAGGAGGCCCGCCCCCTGGAGAAAGCTTAAAGTAACAGTAACATCGTTGGAGGCTCCAAAAAGCATCGAGGACAGACGGTAGGCATCATCTGTCCCCTGATGCCTGTGGAGTAATTTCTGGCACAGGTCACCCAAACTTGGACACTCGGCCAGCAAATGACTGGCAGTAGGACAAACAAGGCATTCAGCATAGTACAGTTGAGTCCTACCAATCATCAAGAACTCATGCATAAGCTGACAGTGCCCAATGCGAAGCTTGGCAAGAGCCTCCTCCAATCGCCGAGGCATGGAAGAGAGAACCCTTGGCACAATCACTCTTGAAAAAATTTCTTTTAGCTTATTATGAACAACACCATCGCACTGTCTCTGCCAACACTTACGAATTGTTTACCGCAAGTAAGGTGTTACAACTGGAGCAGGAAGCAGACAGTCAGTAAAGGAACATCAAGAAGACACAGCTTTATCTTAAGAATCTGCCCTCTCGTTGCCCACTACACCAACATGCGCAGGAACCCAACAGAAATCCACATGACGACCACGATGGCCAAGAAAAAGAAGCCACTCTAAAATCGATAAAATCAGTGGATGGGATGTATTCAAAGACGCCAGTGCAGAAAGAGCACTACAGGAGTCGCTAAAAATCACATAACGACATTGGGGGAGAGTAAAAATGATTTGGAGAGCATATAAAATCGCAGTCACTTCCACCGTATATGCAGAAGCATTACCAAGAAGACTACCTCGACTACAAAAGGATGGGAAGACAACACCAAAGCCTACTCCAGCATCAGTCTTAGATCTGTTATTATAGACAGGGACACAGCGTTCATGAGCTGGGGCATGTTCTAAAAAGTGAGAGAGGGGCACCTGAGAGGGAAGTGTGCCTTTTTTACCAACAGTGGACTTACAAAATGTCACATAAGGGAATTGCCAAAAACCAACCCTCAGGATCCGATGTGGACAGACTGCCAATATCGGAACAGAGAGGGCTAACATAACAGATTGGGCTCTGTAACCATAGGGCTTTGGGAATCTAGGACGAATGTCATAAACAGATGATCAAGAATCCTGGGAGATGATGGCCCAAAAAAACTGTGTCCAGAATGCGGTGAAGATGATACCAACACATAATCGTCAATGACTGGTGATGTAAATCCAAGGGGAGTACACCAACGTCCACCAACAAACTTGAAATCTGGGATGACGTGAATGCTCTGGTTGCCAGAAGTACATCAGCATGATGCACAGAATGTAACAACTAGAGATGGGCATTTGTTGCAGAGGAGTAGTTCTCACACCCATATTCAAGTTTAGGAAGGATAAGAGACCTATGCAAGAGGAGGAGGGTCTGACGGTCAGCAAGCTAAGAGCTTAGAGCCAAACTCCTTAAAAGACTTAAAATTTACAAGCTGCCTACAGAACGAATTTGAGGAACCCAAGATAGTTGTCTATCAAATATAAGTCCCAGAAACCGCGTTTCTGCCACACAGGATATTCTCTGACCATAGAGATACAAGTCAGGGTCTGGGTGAACCCCCCAAGATGACAAAAATGCATAGCCACGTTGTTAAAGTAAAACGGAAGCCACGAGATTCAGTCCACTCAGAAATTTTAATAATACTGTAGCCAGCTGCAACTTCCTCTCTATCAGGGACATTCTTGATGCAGTGAAGGAAACTGAGAGGTCATCTACATATAATGAACCTCGTACACCATCAGGAAGTACACTGATTACATTTTTGATGGCCACAGCAAAGAGAGTAACACTAAGGATACTCCCCTGTGGTACCCCTTCTTCAAGTGCACGGGCATTAGAAAGCACTCCTCTTACTCAGACACTTAAGAAAAGGTTAGATAAAAACTGTTGAATAAAAATAGGCAAGTGTCCACGAAGACCATACTCATGAAGAGAAAGTAAAATTTCATGATGCTAGACAGTGTTAGATGCATTCTCTAGATCGAAGAAAACTGTGACCAAATGTTGGTTAGTGGAGAACGCATCACAGATAGAAGACTCCAAGGACAAACGGGCATCAGTGGCAGATCGCATTTTACAAAAAACATACTGGACAGGTGATAAGGAACTGTCCCTCTCTAAATACCACATGAGCCAGCAATCAACCATCTTCCCCAGCACCTTGCAAACACAAGAGGTCAGAGAGATGGGACGATAATTTGTTGCCTGCAAATGATCGTTTCCGGGCTTATAGATGGGGATAACCACACCAACACCCCAAGAAGATGAAAACTCACCAGTAAACCAAACTCTGTTATACAGTGCCAGCAAAAAGGAGAGTCATCAGACATCTGATGTAAAATGGCATATGGAATATCATTATAGCCTGGAGACAAATCATGTTGCTGTGATGAAGCTACTCAAAGCTCAGAAACAGAAAAGGGGACATTGTAAGACTTTCTCCCAGAAGAGTACGTGATTCCAAGCACCGATGTTGGAATGCTGAATATGATTCGGTGTCCTTTTTGGACACACCAGCAAAATGCTAGATAAACGCTTCAGCAACTGTGAATGGATCAGATACACTCTGGCATCAGATAAAACAGGAGGGGAAGGAACAGGAAATTTTCCAGAAATCTTTCTGTCCTGGTTCCACACATGGGTAAGAGAAGTCCTCGAGTGAAGGGAGGAAATATACTCATGCCAAGATGTATGTCTGGCCTCTTTCAATACACGTGCTTAAGCATGTGCCATCTGAAAAGCCACCCAATATTGAGTGTCCCCGTGATGGTGGCGAATCCAAGAGATGGCGACTCATTTGACCCTCACAGCAGAGGTGTATTCAGGGGGCCACCAGGGAACTGGATTTTTAGGAAATCGACCAGATTTCTTGGGAATAGATCAAAGACTTGCTGAGTGCTTTACATCAGGTATATATGCCACCGGCCTCGTCAGCACTACGAAAATTGTCCACAGTGCGGTCAGTGGAACGTACTTCCCCGAAAAGTGGCCAGTTTGCCTTATCCAGGCACCAGTGAGGAAGACTAAATTGTGGCTGACACTCTGTAGAAGTTAAAATAAGCGGGAAGTGATCATTCCCATGCATCTCTGGGAACACACTCCAACTAAAATCTAAAACAGCAGTAGCTGAGCATAGAGACAAATCAATGGCCGTGAAAACAATAGTTTGACCATGAAAATACGTCATCTCACCTGAATTCAACACCCCCAGTGCCTCATCCTCCAGCAAAGAGGCCAGCATAGCATCTCTAAGGTCGGTCACACTGTCACCCCACAGTTGGTGACGACCATTCAGATCACCCAGTAAGGTGGTCGGGATCTACCCTTTCAATGAGGGCACTAGGGGAGAGATACAAACTACACGCCGTTTAATGAGGGTGAAGGAAAATCTGAATGACAACAGCATGCAGTGGAGTCCAAAGACTCAGACAAGTGAATGGTACATCACAGCAAACTAGGATTGTAGTACCACCATGATGTCCGTAGCCAGGAAGAGGATCAGAATAAAATACGTGGTAACAAGGAGGACTGGAAGGGGCAGCATCTCCAACCATGATCTTCTGGATGCATATACATACTGGGGAAAAGCGGGCAATAAGACTACGCAATTCCTCCCAACTAGCACATAAACCATGACAATTCCATTGAATTATAGATGCCATAGTGGATTTTTATTATATCATGGCACTTCCAGTACAAGGTAGAGTAGTGGATGTTGGAGTGGCCCTGGTGAGAGAAGATAGTGTTTGGAAACCCCCTGTACTCTTGTTTGCAGATGATACTGTGTTGTTGAGTGAAGGCGAAGGGGAGCTGCAAGGCTTGGTGGATGAGTTTGGGAGAGTGTGTAAGAAACGGAATCTAAAGGTGAATGTAGGGAAGAGTAAAGTGATGGTCTTTGAGAGAGGTGAAGTCAGTGAATCTACAACGAGGTTGGATGGTGAGGAATTGGAAAATGTGAGTACGTTTAAGTACTTGGGTAGTGTGATGAGTAAGGATGGAGGTTTGGAGGGTGAAGTGCTTGAAAGGGTACAGCAGGGAAGAAAGGTTGCTGGTTCTTTGAAAGCAGTGATAAGAAACAGGGAAGTGAGCATGGAAGTGAAAAAGTTACTACATGACAGTATTGTGATACCAACTCTAACGTATGGAAGTGAAGCTTGGACGTTGTTGGAAGGACACAATTCAAGAGTGAGAGCAGTGGAAATGAGTTATTTGAGAGGAGCCTGTGGAGTCACATGGAGAGACAGGCTGACGAATGAGGATATAAAGGAGCGTTGTGGTGTGGAAGTGGATGTGATAGGAAGTGTTATGAGGAACACACTGAGGTGGTTTGGCCAAGTGGAGAGGATGGAGGGTGACAGACTGACGAAGAGAGTGTATGTGAGTGAGGTGGAGGGGGGAAGAGGGAGAGGGAGACCGAGGATGAGATGGAGGGATGGGGTGGAGAGGTATATGAGAGAGGGGAGTGTGAGTTGGGAGCAGGGCAGTGAAATGGCGGGGGACAGGACGACGAGGAGGCGATTTGTTTGTGGCCACCCCAAACGGGATTGAGGCGTCTGGCAATAGATAGATAGATAGACTTCCAGTACCAGAGTTTTGGACACTAGGAACCTTGATGGGTTTCCAAGTACCTGGCCTAGGGTTAGGTTTATTAACCCGTGCATTGCACAATTACCTTTTTTTTTTTTTATCCCACCCTGTGGTGCGCAAGAAAACGAAGGAATTTTTTTGTTTAAGTTTTTTATTGTAAACTTGAAGATAAACATCCAGGGCATCATCTGGTGAAAAAAAAAATCTCTCTCTCTCTGTCTTTGCGTAGGCCAATACCTAAGTTTACACACGGAAGTAGTGAAAAAATGAAAAAAATCAAGTTTTTTATTTTTTTTTATTATAAACTTGAAGATAAACATCCAGGGAATCATCTGGTGAAAAATAAACTCTCTCTCTCTCCGTCTTTGCTGTGGGCCATGCGTAAGTTTACGTACGGGAGTAGAGAAAATGTGAAAATCAAAATTTTTTATTTGTTTTTGTTTATTATAAACTTGAAGGGAAACACCCAGGGCATCATCTGGTGAAAAGAAAAAATCTCTCTCTCTCTGTCCGTCTTTGCATAGCGCCATGCATAAGTTTGCGTGGGGGGGGGATCGATTTGTTTACGGTGATGCATGGCCAGCACAGCCTGAGCTGTAGCTCATAAAGCGAAGATACCCAGCCTGAGCTGTGGCTCGCAATCCATGGGTTAACAGGTTCCTAACCATGGCCAACCCTTTGGATTTTAAAGATGGCAAAGAGGAGGAAGAAGAAGGCTGGACAATGCTCTTCTTCTGTGGTGGAGCAAGAAATGGCTTGGTAGGGGGACCACAAGCTACCTTGGCTGGAACAGAACAGGCAGTGCCATCAAGGGGTGAAGTACTAACAGCAGTGCACCCCACAGTATCAGAATCCTGAGAGCGCATGGTCACATTGAGCTGAGGAGGTGCATCAACAACCCAGGCATCACCACTGTCTGGTGGAGGCTGGACCATCAGTGAAACACCATCCCCACCGTGCACTCACCCAGACCCCTGAGAGTCCTGAGCAGAATGAGTAGTGGACTCCACAGCAGAAACCTTTGGTGTTAGAGCCTCAGAGTCTGAGTATTCTGATGAACCATGGTGATGCTTGCCATGCACAGGAGGGACGTTGAAATTTTTGGATATGTCAGGACATGGAGATGCATCAACATGGACGTCTGCCATCATCACAGAAGAGAGTAAACCCCCAGCCACCGATGTGGGGGCAGAAACAGTCAGAGTATAGAGTGGATGAACACCACTGTCACATGCATTATCAATTCCGGAGACAAATCTGACAAATCATCAGATGGAAAAGTGTTCACAGTAATGGGTCGATGCAACTTCTTGGACACAGAACGATGCACAGGTGCTCCAGATAGGACAGAAGCATACTGCAAGTAACCCCAGGTTGGAAGAAGCATGTCTAGGCTCTCCTCTTTGCCTCAGGAAACGAAACCCTCTCACGAGTACGAATGGGCAAAATCTCCCTTTCCTAGCAGTTTTGTGGATAGCTCTTAGAAGACACAGCATGAGGACCTCCACAGTGATAGTATTCAAGGGGTCCTGAACAGTCGCTGGTATGACTTGGTCCGCCATATGAGACAGACACCAGGAAGGCAGCTTGTGCATGGTGGCAAAAGCGGCTAACGTGCCCATACCCCTGACAGCAAAAACACCTTTGGGTGGTTGGAACATAGGGCTACACAAGAAGAGAAAGCCAGGCGAGTTTAACAGCTGTAGGCAGCGTTTACCTGTCAAATGTTAGGAACAATGTCAGCGTCGGGGTCAAGATACTTCCTGTAGGTGCTTGACATTCCCCACACCAGAAAACTACAGTTCCTCTAACAACTGTGCCTCTGTGTATTTGAGGAGGTCACAGGAAAAAATTACTCCTTTACAGCAGTTAAAATTGACATGAGGAACACATGATACTGCAGAACCAGAAATAATGGTCAGGGCTACTATACTTGAGCTCTCTTCTGGGGAAGCCACCTTGATAAGGATGTTTCCATCCCCTTGAGAAAAGATTTTCGGTTCCCTACCACAAACAGAGACATTGCCACAGTGTAGTTAAAAAATGTCAATATCTTGGACTGACCTGCCAACAAAGGGCTTCAGTACCAAAAACTTGGCATATGACTCTGCCACCGTGACTTCTGGGCCGGATCCCAGAGCCAAACCAACCCGACGTGACTTCCTCCTATTCCCAGTTCAATGCTGGGGCGGAGAAGTGAAAGTCCCCAGGGTCCTGGAAAGGCTCCAGAGTGGCAATGAGGGAGGAAGAGTCTGAAAAGAGTCCAGGGACAGATGTTGCGTTGTCAACAACACTTTTATTATAATCAGCCATTAAGAAAACCAACAACTTCATTCTTCCACCGCTCCACCCACCATAGAGCCCAATAAGGGGAGGCCATATGCCAAGGACAACACCAATGGCAGCCCCAGAGGTAGCAGAAGAGTATATGCAGGTAACCACTGGGGGACCCAGACGCCCCCCAGTGCCCACTTGACCCTAGCCAACATCCAATTAACCTGATTGGGCCCAACCAGGCCACCCATCTAGCCAGAATAAGGGACCAAAGAGGTGTATTGCTAACTGCAGGGTGCAGCGTGCAGCATTGCTCAACCCCCAGGACTCCCATCTCCCAGCATTATGGGATGCCATGCACGGCAAACACATGGGGAGGCAACAGTCCCACCCTAGATAACAAATAGCCAAGGACTAACATCACCAACAGGGCTCCTCCACCATTGATGTAGGGGGTGTTTGGTTCACGAAGCTGACAAATGCCAAACCCTACAAAGGTAGGAAGGCCTCCCATGTAGGTGGCACTGCCAGCCATGCTTCAAGCCCCGCCACCATGTCAAGGTGACTGACCGAGGAAGTATGACCAGCCTGCTCACAATTGGGGCAGACTGCAGTTGATCAGCAGCATTTAGCAGAGTGGCCAAAGAGCCAACAAGATGTGCACTGGTGAGGTAATGGAAGAAACTGGCGAACCTAGAGACCAGTGTCCCCAGTTATGATTGTAGGGGACAGATCTCGAGATGCAAAGACAATCTTGATAATGCTGGCTGGTTCCTGTCAGCGTCTACGAGGAGGAATGGTATAACAATGAACTGAGCAAATGGGATGACTTTGCTCAGAAAGAATGAGCTCAGTATCACCAGAGCACTTTGTGAAAGCTCTCTGGCCAAAGGACATGGACAATGGTAAGTAAGAGGTGTCAGTTGAGGAATTAAGTTGGATGTCTGGGGAAATGGGTTCTTGAACTGTTGACCAGGGATGCCACCTTCTTGGCCTGGGCAGCATTGCGAAGTACAAGGAGGTGGGAACCGTTTGGACAGGCCAAGAAGATGATATCCCTGCCTACCTGGTGAAGTACAGAGAGGTGGAGCGAGAGGTTGTCATCTGTGTTCAAAATATTGAAAAATTTCGTCCATGTCTGCGTCTCGATAACGTGGTCATAGGTACTTGTAGGGAGATAGGGAAGTCGATTGTGGATCGTCAAGCACAGCCAGAATGAAGCTATGAGACATAGTGTCAACGAGATGTTACAGCACACTTGGGTTACGGAGTTTTATTGCACAGTTATAACAATAGTGAGTTACAGCGTAACGAAGCGTGACAGCCAAGTCTCCTGATGACCCCAGTGTCGGGCCTTCTCTCTAGCCCTTATCTCTCCTTTGTGATCTGAAGGGAATCTCTCCGACATTATAAATAGCTTGGAGAGGATGCGTGTGTGTGTGATGTAGTGTCTAGCAGATTTCCATTCACGTGGACTAACCAACTAGGGCTGGTTACTCCACGTGTTTGAATACGTCATAAAATTCTTGGTCGTCTGGACTACAACGAGACTGTTTGAGATACATCGTATGTTAAGAATTCTTGATGGTCTGCGACAAGAAGATTGTGGATATATATTATGTGGATTAACATTCCTAGTGAGAAGGTGTGTATGTTTCCAGCAGACACTACATCCTGCACACTGTGTTTATGAGATATATACTAATGCCTAGATAATGTCGTACCAACGACAGTAAATATTGTCATAAGATATTATTGCATACTATATACATATTACAATGAACGTGTAAGCTAATTAAGTGAAATATATAATATTGTAAAAATTATATAATTGTACGAATATTGTATAATTGCAGTTACATCGTGTTAATGCTATTGTAGTTACATCATTTTAATGCAACTGTTACGCAAGTGTGACTGTAACATAACATTGTGTTATTGCACCGGTAGCATAATTGTGTTTGCCATAAAACTGTGGTTCATCTTGTTAATGGAACTGTTACATCATTATGTTAGCCATAAAATTGTAGTTACATCTTGTTCATGCAACTGTTACATAATTGTGTTTGCCATAAAATTGTAGTTACATCTTGTTCATGCAACTGTTACATAATTGTGTAAGCCATTAAACTGTAGTTACATCTTGTTAATTCAACTGTTACATAATTGTGTAAGCCATTAAACTGTAGTTATATCTTGTTAATTCAACTGTTACATAATTGTGTAAGCCATTAAACTGTAGTTACATCTTGTTAATGCAACTGTTACATAATTGTGGTGCCATAAAACTGTAGTTACATCTTGTTGATGCAACAGTTACATAATTGCAGGAATCACAAATGTGGTCACTGTAGCTATATAACTGATAAGTATGTCTATATATCTATCTATATACCTAGGCTGCTTCTCCCAAGGAAAGGGAGGTAGCCGAGACAGGACGACACACTCCCCATTTACTCATCCATTCAAACACATTCATTCGCATCTTAGCCCCAAAGGGTAGAACGGACAGATCCTCACCGCACCACACCGCACAAGGGTCAACTGCGCAATGCAATCAGTGACATCCGCAGCAGGGCCCGACAGCAGAACTGGTTTACCCCTGCCACATCATAACAGACCCATCCCCTTACCCGCACCTGACCTGACTAGCTGATCAGACCAAATGCAAGAGAATATCCCCTCAGGGCTGCGTCATCTCTTATTCATTCACAATTTCTCTCCATTTATTTCTGTCACGCACAGCCACTCTTCCTTGCTCAACAGACATCCCTCTCGCATCCAACGCTCTCTTCACACTGTCCATCCATCCTATTCGTGGTCTTCCTCTCAGCCTTACACCTCTCACATCAGATCTACTTATCTTTTTCACCAATCGCTCATTATCCATTCTCTCCATATGCCCAAACCATCGCAACACCCTCTGATCAACTCTACCAGCCATCTCCCGAACAACTCCAGTTCTCCTTCGCACTTCATCATTTCGCACCCGATCCATACGCGTCACTCCACACATACTCCTTAGACACCTCATCTCCATTACATTCAAACTTTTCCTCTCTGCTGCACCCATATTCCATGTTTCAGCCCCATATAACGCAGTCGGTACCACAACACCCTCATACAGCCTTCTCTTTACATCCATTCTAAGCGAACGACATTTAAACACTTTTTTCATTCCTCCCAGCACCTTTCCTACTTCATTTATTCTAAACTTCACTTCTGCATCTATTCTTCCATCCACAGCAACATTTGACCCTAGATATTTAAAACAATCTACCTCCTCAAGCAACTCACCATTCAAGACTATATTCATCCTCCTACCATCTATCAACCTCGTACACTTCATCACTTTACTCTTTTTCTCATTTACTTTCAATTTCCTCCTTTCACACACCCTTCCAAACTCCTCTACCAACTGTCTCAATCTCTCCTCTGAATCAGTATGTACATAACTAATACAATAATAGCAATGAAATCATATCATGAATCATAATGTAGTTGTTCATTTGAGACACCATAGGTGAATTGGCTTACATACGTGAGACACCATAGGTGTATTAGCTTAGTTATGTGAGACACCATAGGTGAATTAGCTTAGTTATGTGAGACACCATAGGTGTATTAGCTCAGTTTTGTGAGACACCATAGGTGTATTAGCTTAGTTATGTGAGACACCACAGGTGTATTATCTTAGTTATGTTGCACAGGGGGATAGAATACTTCCCCAGTATTCCCTGCTTGTCGTAAGAGGCGACTAAAAGGGACACTTTTATCTACATTCTTTTTGCTCTCTTTCCTTCCCTTGTACTTTGTCTGTCCAAACCCTCAGCATTTTACTTACATTTAGTTAATTTCCTCTCTCCACTGTCTGGTTCCTGTGAGCCACTGGCATTGGCTCCAGGGTAAATTATTTCTCTGCCTAAAAAATCTTGATGAACTCTGGTTACGAAGCAATGGCCCTCAGTTCCGTGCAGCCCTTAAGTGGGCAGGGGGTGCTAAGAATCCCACGGTGTAAAAATAAGTTTATACATCCAAAAAGAACCTTGAGAATAGGAAACTGGAATGTTCGAACTCTCAGTGAGGTTGGTAAAATGGAATAACTTATTTCAGTGATCAAGGAATACAAGATGGATATTTGTGCCCTTACAGAAACGAGATTGCTTTGAGCTGATAAAATGAATTTGGAAGATGGAATTACTATGTTGGTTTCTGGTAGGAGTTACGGAAATCATTACCAAGGAGTAGGCTTACTGCTGAGTAGAGATGCTTGTAAGACAGTATGTGAGTTTGAACCAATTAATGTGTGCTTGCTTTATGCTCGTTTAAAATCTGACCATGGTAATATCAGTATGGTTGTAGGGTACGCTCCGACAAATGAGGCTGTTGATGAAATGAAGGATGACTTTTTGAGAAGCTGCAGGATGTAGTGAATAGAGTGGCAAGACATGATGTGTTAGTTTGCATTGGTGATTTTAATGCAATTGTTGGCAGTAGTAGGGATGGCTTTGAAGATTGAATGGGTAAGGAGGGTGTTGGTATAAGAAACGAAAATGGGGTGCGATTTGGAAGCTTTTGCTTGGCAAATGACCTTATAATTGGTGGAACTATCTTTGAGCATAGAAAAATACATAAGACTACTTGGATTTCACCATGTGGTAAATATTGTAAGCAGACTGACCACAATGCAATTAGCAGAAGGCATAGGAATTATTTGCAAGATGTTTACGTAAGGAGGGGGGCAGATATAGGTAGTGACCATCAACTTGTCGTGTCAAATATTAAAATAAAACGTAAGAGAAACGTTAATGGTAATTGTACAGGAGGTAATAATTATGATTTGGATGAGCTGAGAAGTGATGAGAACACGAAGGAAAAGTTTCGGTGGGAATGTAGGAACAGGTTTCTAGTCCTGCAGACTTTGATGGAATCTGAAGACAATGATATTAATCAAATGTGGAGAAAGGTAAAAGAGGTTTTGCATGAGAGTGCTAAGGTTACTATTAAAAAAAAAAGGGAAAAGCGAGAAGCAAAAAGTGGATGTCAGATGAAACATGGAATGCAATTCAGAAAAGGAAAGAGGCGAAGTGAAGAAGTAAAGAACAACATGTTGATGGCCAGGTAGTTGAAGTACTTAGAGCAAAGTACTGGAGTTTACATTCTGAAGTGAAAAGACTCGTTAGACGTGATAAGAGGAGGCTATATGATGAAAAGGCGACAGAGACAGAAATTAAATTAAGTAAAAATGACGGGTCAGAGCACAAGAGCAGCATATCAGGCCATAAAGGAGTTAACTAGGACTGAAAAGAGAAGGAAGGAAATAAAGAGAGAACCTGTATTTTTACACAGGAAAAATCATCTGAGAGATTACCAATATGCCGGGAATCGAACCCGGAACTCTCAGGTGAGAGCCAGGCAGCATACCACTACACCACGACCAGGTAAAAGTTACCTCACGTTGTCATAATCTTGTAACCAACGTCCCTCCGCCCCCAGTGTGAGCCTGAAGTGGGTGAGTTAACCCCTTGGCACTCGGGCAAGTAGATGCTTTTAATCTATCTATCCCAAGCACTTACGGCAAATCAGAATGAAGAGAGAACCTGTATTTTTACACAGGAAATATCACCTGAGAAATTACCAATATGCCGGGAATCGAACCCGGGACTCTCAGGTGAGAGCCAGGCAGCATACCACTACACCACGACCGGGCAAAAGTTAACTGACGTTGTCACAATCTTGTAACCAACGTCCCTCCGCCCCCACTGGGATAGATTAAAAGCATCTACTTGCCCGAGTGCCAAGGGGTTAACTCACCCTCTTCAGGCCCACACTGGGGGCGGAGGGACGTTGGTTACAAGATTGTGACAACGTGAGTTAACTTTTACCTGGTCGTGGTGTAGTGGTATGCTGCCTGACTCTCACCTGAGAGTCCCGGGCTCGATTCCCGGCATATTGGTAATTTCTCAGAAGGAAGGAAATACTTGTACGAGATGGAAATGGTAATTTGATGACTAAAGATCTGGATATAAAAGGAATGTGGAAAGAGCATTTTGAATCTGTTCCAAGTAGACCAATCTCAGCTGAAGAGTACATTTTCCCAGCCGAGAGAGATTTGCAGATAGAAACAGGGGATATAACTTTGGAAGAGGTAACAAAATCTATAAAGGAGTTAAGAATTTTAAGGCCCCAGGAGAGGATGGAATATTTCCTGAAATGCTTAAGGTGGAAAATGATGGGTTGATAAATGCGCTTTTGAAACTTTTTAATGTGGCTTGGGATAATGGTGGAATTCCAGAAGAGTGGAAAAATGGAGTGATTATAAAAATACCAAAAAAGGGAGATTTAAGTGTGTGTGGCAATTGGAGGGGGATAACTTTGACACCTGTAGTTGCAAAAGACTTTTCCAAAATCTTATTGAACAGAATAGAGCCAGTAATTGATAAAAATTTTAAGAGAAGAACAAGCGGGATTTAGAAAGGGTCGAGGTTGTAATGATCAGATTTTTATTGTAAGGCATATAATGCAAAAAGCTTATGAGATGAAAATGCCACTTAGTAAGTGTTTTGTGGATTTTGAAAAGGCGTTTGATAGTGTTTCACGTGGAGCTATGTTGAAAATTATAAGATTCTATGGTATACCAGAAAAGTTTGTAAATATTATTAGAAGCCTGCATGAAGGTACTTTTTGTAAGGTAATGGTGGATGGTTCTTTGAGTGATCCATTTGAAGTTAGGTCAGGAGTGATTCAAGGAAGAGTTCTTTCGCCATTGCTGTTTGTTTTGGTTATGGATTATCTTATGAGAAGGGTTGTAAGGAGAACAGGTGCAGGAATTAACTGGAAAGGAAAAATGAAGCTGATGGATTTGGACTATGCTGATGATATTGTACTGATTTGTGGAAGTATTTAAGAGATGCAGAGGGTGTTTGATTGTCTGGTGGAGGAAGGAGAAAAAGTGGGATTGGTAATAAATTGTGGAAAGACTGAAATTATTAATATGAACGTGGAGAACCAAATCGATTGTGTAATTAGGAATAATGTGGTGAAGAATGTAGAAAACTTTAAATATCTGGGAACGATTGTATCATCTAATGGATCATTAAACAATGAAATTGAGGAAGGGATTAGACAGGCTTGGCGAGCTGTTGGAATGATGAATTCCGTTTGGAATAATAATATGCTTTCGGTACATACTAAAGTTAAAATTTACAAGTCCATGGTTAGACCAATTTTAATTTATGTCATGAGTCATGGTACAGTACAATTACAACAGATCAGAAAGTACTAGGATTTGAGAATAAAATACTGAGAAGGATTCTTGGGGTAAAGTGGCAAGACAGAGTTACAAATGAAAAAGTAAGGGATATTACGAGAGTGGAACCAGTTAATGAATATGTGAGACTGTCTCGCTGGAAGTGGCTGGGGCACATATACAGAAAAGAAGGCAGTTTAATACAGGATGTGCCAGAGTGGACTGCTAGAGGAAGAAGAGGTAGAGGTAGGCCGAGGGAAACTTGGTTGGGGACAATGAAAAGAGAAGCAGGAGAGGAGTGTTGGTGGGACCTGAAGGAGATGGCAAGAGAGAGTTCATCGAGGCCCTATGCATCCCACGGGGTGTCACAGGAAATGATTGATTGAGTGATTGATTATATAATGTAACCCATATTTTGTTGTTTTGTATAAAATTAGATAAATAATATTTACAATATGTACAGTATTCACTTAGTTTCACATATCACTTGATACTACAGTATAGTCCTCCAAAGGTTGTGAAGTCAACTTCATATGTTTCATCTTTACGTATAGGTTGTAAGTATCTATGTGTATGGTTGAGTATAGTGCACTGTTGCTAGTTCCATTTGTGTTAGGTATTTTCACTTGATTTTCCTTGTCACTGTAATGTGAAGGATACATGTGTACTTGTATTTTGATTCTCTGGTTTTACTAGATTTCCATATGTATGTATTATATGTTGCTGTAAGGATATTGTATATCACTGTGTATATATGTAAGTTTGTATAAAAATGAAGTAGTACTATTAAACTAATAAAGTAAATGTTCGACTCATATTAACTGTGGTGGGAATATTGGCTAGGGTGCTGCTGCTGATGATAGTGATGTTGGTTGACGGGTGTTGGTAGTGTTTGATTGTGGTAGGTCAGGGTCCTGGTATGACTGCGTCAGCACTCGGTGTCGTCATTGCGAGGTCAACACTGTTCACCGGTTGTGGTGGTGATGGTGGTGGTGGTGGTAGTGTTGGAGAAGGTGGAGATTGCGGTGGAGGGTGGTGGAGGTTGGATAAGGGAGGAATCGAGCTCAAGATGTGCTGATACGAGTACATCGCAATGGTGGGTCAACGCTATTAGGACAGTACAGGTGCACTTCTTCCTTTCTCTTTTTTACTTGTTATTGTTTGTCGTTTCTCACTTTTTTTTTCACTTTTCTTCTTCTTAACTTGTATTGCTTGATTTTCCATACTTATTGAGATTAACTTGTAGGCTTGGGGAGTTGTCAATAGATGTAGTTTATAACTGCTACTGTTTCTCGTAGATCATGGAATTGCGGTTAAGGTGGTTAGGAGCGACTTTTGTTTGTTTGTTTGATTGCTGATTGTTGCTTGTAGAGGAGTCACAGATTGCTTTGACTGAGATGTTAATCGCTTCGTTTACAGCTCGCCACCACTCTAAGTGAACTTAGTGAGGTAGATGTCGTAGTTTACCATTGTAGCAGTTCAGGGGAGTAGTCTGCTGCATGTATCTATGAATTTATAAACTAAATATCGATGAGCGTTGTATAAACTCGTAAGGTGTAGTTTGTCGTAGTTTTCCACTGCCGCCAATCTCGATGACAAATTTTATTGTTGCATAAATTATTAAGGTGTGTTTTGAATGTATTGTACTTCGGTTAATTATTGCCGCTTGCCACCAATCTCGATAGCATAGACATGTAGACATTATATAGGCATTAGTATATATCTCACAAACACAATGTACAGGATGTAGTGTCTACTGGAAGCATACACAGCTTCTCACTATCAGTGTCAATCCACATAACGTATCCATAATCTTGTTGTCTCAGACCATCAAGAATTCTTAACATATGATGTATCTCAATCAATCTCATTGTAGTCCAGACGCCCCAAGAACTTCATGAAGTATTCAAACATGTGGAGTAACCAGCCCTAGTTAGTTAGTCCACGTGAATGGAAATCTACTAGACACTACATTGCACACACACACATCCTCTCCAAGCTGTATATAATGTAGGAAAGATTCCCGTCAGATCAGTAAGGGTAGAGAGGTACTAGAGAGAAGGCTCAACACTAGGGTCATCAGGAGACTTGGCTGTCATGCTCCGTTACGTTGTAACTCACTATTGATACAACTGTGCACAAAACTCCGTAACCCAGGAGAGCTGTAACTCACCTCGTTGACACTACGTCTCACAACTTCGTTCTGACTGTGCTTGACGTTCCACAATCGACTTCCCTATCTCCCTACAAGTACCTACGACCAAATATCAAGATTGGTGGCAGCGATGACTGGACAGAGTTTTCAGATGTAGACCATGAGAATTATAGAAATTACATACGTATTTATAACCAAGATAGCCAAAATAACAGAGTACACAAATAAGGAAAAACACATGAATTACCTTCAAATGACAATTGCAGGGAAATTCCAATGAAAATGGACATAGCTACTTCCCATGCATTCCCTTCCTCACATCACAAAAGTTCGGTACCAGTGTATGTTTACCGTGCGCCCAAAAGTCTCACAAAAATTTCAGGTATTGATAAGGACGAAGTAGATATACAGACAGTGTTAGACAAATGTGAGCAGGATTTTGTTAGAAGAAACATTACAGAGAAGATGGAAAAAATAGCTGTTTTTTTTAAGCTATAATAAATCAGGAACGTTGCCCAGCTGGTAATTTTCTTAAGTCAGACAAGCTTTTGCGAGTTCAAACATATGATGAGAATAATAAAGAATTCCTCAGGAAATTCTATGCAGGTAGGAATTTTGTAGTTGGTATAGCCCCAGAATTACATAAAATTGTAGACTTACTAAAGCAGACTCCAACTCAGATTTGGGTGAGATAACAGCAGCCGTGTCCACCATTAACCCGTGGATTGCACACTTACCTTTTTTTTTTTTTTTTTTTTTAATCCCACCCAGTGGTGTGCACAAAATGGAAAACAGTTTTTTTTTTTTTAGTTTTGTTTATTATAAACCTGAAGATTGACATCCAGGGTATCATCTGGTGAAAAGAAAATCTCTCTCTCTCTCTCTCTCTCTCTCTCTCCGTCTTTGTGTAGCGCCATATGTAAGTTAGTGTAGGGGTGGAGTAGTTAGCAGTGATGCACGGCCAGCACAGCCTGAGCTGTAGCTCGCAACGTGACGCTACCCAGCCTGAGCTGTGGCTCGCAATCCACGGGTTAAAAGTATCTTGTTAGCTAGCATAGAAAATTCAGAACGGGTAGGAGCTGATGGCAATATGTCACCAATGCTTGTCATTGACATCACTGGATATATAGTTGCACTATGTAAATTGTCTGAAAGAGCCTCAAAATTGCAAAAACAATACCATATAATCAAGGAATGTGTGTTTACTAGATTATGTATATGAGTTGCAATGCAATAAAGCAAGTGTGACTGAGATATCACAATGCAATAAAACAGGATGAAAGTAGCAGAAATTGTCGCTGTGATAAATAAATCTAGTACACCAAAGAAACTTTTGTCAAGAGTACAGACACTGTCAGCAGAACTCAAGAACTTTCACACGCACAGGAGGCAACAGGCAGGCTGAGAAATTCGGGCTTAGCCCAAGCAGGCAACGTGCTACAGAAAGACCAAAATATGTTGAATCACCTCGTAGGTCAGACTCAAGATTTAAACTATGTCACTACTGTGCAAATCCAAGCCATGCAAGATCTGAATGTTACATAAAAAATAAAGAGGACAGAGACAGAGCAAAAGGATTTGAACCCTACTGTAGGAAACACAAAACCGTCAGTCACTGGACCTCAGACTGTAAAACAATAGAGAAATTAAAATCTGTCCACAATTCAGGGAAGATCGTGTCAACACAAAAGACAACAATGATATAACAATCAAATAAACAAAGAGTAAAGACAGGAACTCAGTTATGGAAATGAAAGCATTTCGGTTTCCCCTTTTTGTGAAAATGAAAAGATTTAATTATTTTTGGGTTCAGGCTCACTAGTCAATCTAAAAACACAAGATTTATTAGAATGAATTTTAGAAACAGAAGAGACGTAACATTCATGAAGGAACCAAACTTAGTGTAGATTTATACACCGTAGATGGTAAAGAAATACCAGTAAATGGTATGATCCAGTTAGATGTAAAATTCGTAAAGACTTTCAAAACTATCACTATTATATTCTGCATAATAGAAAATTTATCAGGTAAATAAAAAAATGTTCCTTGGCCTATGTACGATGAGAAAAGACAATATTATACTGATGGCACACTTCAATGATATAGAATTTGATGTAGAATTCATGTAGGAAACTTCTCGGAATACAGTATCCAACAATTACAGAAAATCCAATTTAACAAGAGTGATTAAACAGGAAAGAAAAAACAAAGAGTCTAACTTACGATATCCCATAGAAAACGGGCACTTAGATTACCTCTTTATCTCCCAGCCAAAGGTCACGTAAAAATTCACCCACAACTCACCCAGCTGGCATTAGCCATGACATAACCTTACCACCAAGATCATTTATGAATGTCATGGTAAAGAGTAAATTGAAGAACTGCAATGTTATAGTATTAAGGTACGTATACACTGAGGTTACGTAACGTACGTAACAGAAACATATTACAGTAACAAAGTTATGCGAGCTTACTGCAGGTTACGGAACCTGTCAGGAACATACTGGAACCAACCCATAGTCCACAATGGTGTGTGAAGTTACAGAAGAGTTAACGTGAAAATATCGAAGGAGAAGGCGGTGTTAGCCAGTGCGTGCTACGTGGTACTGAACATATTGACAAAGAAAAAGCGTAGTAGGAAAACATGGGTGAGAAAAATGCTGATCGAGAGACGTGAATGCGGTGGACCTAAAATTATGAGGGATCTGTCAACTGATAAAAAAGGATTCAAAAACTTTACAAGGCTAAGCTATTCAGATTTTGAGAACATTCTGTCGATGGTGGAAGGTGAAATTTGTAAGAAAGACAATTTTTCGTAAAGCAATTACTCCTTGTGAAAGACTTTCGGTGACATTACGTTATCTTGCTGCTGGTGATTCGTTTACAAGCCTGATGTACCTCTTCAGAATCCCCATACAGACAATCTCCTTTATAGTTGCTGATGTATGCACAGCAGTTATTGAGGCGCTACCAGATTATGTTAAGGTGAGTGAATAAAAGTATAAAAACATCACTTATTTATGAAGAGTAGGCCAAATGATTATCCACACTTTCCTTCACATCTTATGAAGTGCATGTGCATTGGACAGGTTTACTGTTCCGTGTTCATTTTTAGTACCTATATGGTGTAATCCGCATTAAAAAACTTCACACTTTGTCAAGAGTAGTGTGAACATACTGTGTGACCATCATATCTATCTAAAAATCTACGTTCACTCTCACTGTCTCTCTCTCTGGCTGGCAGCATGGCTGTTTGTCTATATATTGTAAATGCTTGAATCAATTATCATTGCGTACAAGTGGCGTACGTACATATATGTATTACATAAGATTAATCCACTACTACCCTTAGGTAAACAACACACATGCATAATAAATGGCAATGAGATGCAGTAGTAGTTGATGGAGGAAATTAATTATCCAAAATACAATGTACTGAAAAGCACATTTAATTTTCATCAACTCCTTAAGAGATTCAGTTAATACACATAAATCCCGACACAATTGACATAAATAGCGACATAGCACATGTCACGTGATACAAAACCATACGATTTAACAACCATATATATGAGTGGACAATCCTGTAATACCATTTGGTCAATGAACGAAATAAGCCAAGTAATAATTATAATTATGAGGTACAGTGTAGGCTAATTATTGCCCATAAAAAAGATAATACAATAATTGTTATTAGTAGAACATATATGTTGGCTCTGGCTAAACAACTCAGTAGCATCCTGAGTTCATTGCATGTGCTTCTTTCCAATGAATATCCCCTAGAAGAATTCCGTCTAACTGATATACCTTAATTCTAGCCCATATTTTTACGTGTGACCTAATTATCTGATGTTTGCATATGTGATTCATTAGTCTCTTTAGGCTGTAGGAGGCATAAATCATATGCATCACAGTAATGTGCGTGTTCAGAGTGCAATGAGCCTGATGACGAAGAGACAGTAGAGAACGATGGATAGGAGTCAGGGGAAGGTGATGGCTGGAAGAGATGCCGTGGACACTGTAGAGTGTGTTTGAGGTGGTTTGCTTGTAACTGGGTAGCACATATTGCGCCAGTCCTTGAGGTTGAGTCATATCATCATACATGCCTACTTCTCCCTCAAACAGAGCACTGTTAATGACGTGCTGCACAACCGATAATGATGTATTTGAAAGTTTCCTCAACTTCACTGCAACATTGTCACCAAACACTGTAAAATCATCTTTATCAGACATGTTTCCAGAAAGGTTTTTCATGATGGTATATGCTTCCTCTAGTCGTGCATCACAATTCCGTGAACGGGTCCTTGGCTCTGCTGGTTTTGGAGATATATCATGGTACATGAGATTTTGTGCGGTGTTCCGCTCACCAGTTGCGCCTGCAGAAGCTTCATTTCTTTGCGCAGGTCCCACAGGCTCCTAAAGGATATTAACCCTCTCAGGCGCAGGTGGTTTGTGTCGTTAGATTGTTTAACAACCTATAAAATGCACCATGACACGAATCGGGTAAAAAAAAAAAAAAAACATACCAAAATATGACACACATCGGCGGGAAACTTGTGTCCTCCTTTGATTGACACGATGTGCATCATGGTGCGTTGTACAGGATGGCATTTAATGAATCGATTGGAGTCCGTGCATGAAAGAGTTAAAAAAAAATAATGAATGACAGTATGCTTTGACAGGGTTTTACTTGAGTTTCCTTTATTAATGTCAAATGTATATAACTGTTTAGTAAACAATTCCCCCTTCAATAGTGTGACAACGAGCCATTTATGGCGGAAGCGACGGTAAAACTATTTCAAAAAAAACATATAAGCCCATTGTATTAAGAGAACAATGCTGAAGCGATTACTGAATTTAACCTACAACATTTCCATATATTCAGTGTTAAGAAAATCAAAATTTAAATAGTACTTTGTTTTATTATATTTTGACATGTTATGTAGGTATGATTGTACCTGACATGAATATAGCCAACGTACATATTTTTGCAGGTACCACACACATAAGAGGAGTGGACTGCTATTCAAGATGGGTATGATACACAATGGAATTATCCCCACTGCATAGGAAGTATTGATGGCAAATGCATAAATTTGATGGCACCCAATAATAGCCTATTGGTAGTTTGTATTACAACCATAAAGGATCGCACAGTATCGTACTTTTAGGAGTTGCCAACACTCACTACAACTTCATATACACAGACGTAGGGTGTCAAGGAAGAGTAGCAGATTGAGGGGTCTTTCGGAACACATCATTTTATAGGGATCTCGTGATGGAAACCTTAATTTGCCAGATGCTCAGCCCCTTCCAGGAAGGGTAAAATCTGTGCCATCGGTTCTGGTAGCTGACGATGCTTTTCCGTTAACAAGTCATATAATGAAACCTAACCCAGAGAGTTTTGATGGGGGAACATCTCAGTGCATAATTAACTACAGATTGTCGAGGGCACGCCATGTTGTTGAGAATGTCTTTGGCTTAATGAGTGCAATATTTAGGGTGTTTCAGAAACCCATACCTTTACAGCCTGATAAAGCTATGAAAGTGGTATTAACCTGCATTTACCTTTACAATTACCGCGGAAGGAACCAAGAATCACAACGCCTATACTGACCTCCGGGAACGTTCGACCACGAGTCTGTACACACAGGTAATATACTGCCAGGGTTATGGAGACAGGAAGGGGTACGTGATGCATTGGAGGATCTGCATAGGGTTGGTGGGAACATTTCAAATGAGGCAAGGAATATCAGGGCAGAGTTCACCACATACTTCAGTAGTGATTCTGGAAGGGTGCCCTGGCAGGACAGACTAGCATAGAGCACATACTGTACAGGGGCATAAGCTTAAATGAAAATGATGGACTTCGTAAATTGTTATCGTTCCTTTATTAACTTTCATTGATATCATGTAACTTTATATGTACATGCGTGTATACTGTGATACTTATGTGAATGTAAGTGCTAATAAATACAAAAAACAACAACACTTGTTGACTTGCATCCTCCTTTTTGCCCGAAGTGTCCGTGGTTTCCCATGGAGAATTAGATGACGAAAGGAACTTCTAGAAGTCATAGGCAAACCATTTTGACGATGTTTGGCTATCAGTTCCATTGTCAGATTTCCAGTTTATGGCTTCTACTTTGGCTCTTTCACGACCATATTGTCCCTTGAGATTATGAATCTTTTTTTCTACATCATCTTTCGTACAGTTTAGTATTTCTGCAGTTTTCATCAGTGCATCTCTATTCTTTATCCTGTTTTTTTGAAATTTCTGTCGCTTGCATCCCACAATAAAGGTTGACCATGAAGTAATTCAATAAGGTGGAGTAGTCTTTCCTGGGACCACTCCATAGTAAAGGACCACTCGGGACTGGCAGAACAGGTTCACAGGTACTCACGTCATCACCTCTTGTGAGGTTCTGGATCAAATGTTCGTGTAGCCTGGGCAACCGACCTGCTTATAATAATTTACGTAATAAAATGACCATGACATTTGATATCTGGGGCCAAAGTTACGGAACATGTTACATGTTATCACACACCCAGTGATAGCTGCTGTGGCTGGTTACAGAACACCGAAACTGTTTTGAAACATATAACATGTTACTATAACCGTGTTCTGTAACCAAAAGTTACGGAACATTCGGCAGTGTACAGTATACATACCCTTAGAGGAAAATTGTAAAGTGAAATGTCTCTCTTTAGGGAATGCTTTATGTTGAAAAAACAACAGAAGGGAGACAATTGTCTTCCTAATAAACCTGATAAATGAAGATGTGCAGATCAAAAGGAATTTGCATATGCAATTTAGAGACTTGATCAGCTCGCATATGTGAAGTAACATTAGCTTGAGCATCAAGCAAAAAAATCGTCAGACAGAGATTGCATAAAAATGGCATTTGGTTCACTCAGAAGATTTTAATGCAGAAAATTATCTACTGGATTTACTACAGATACATTGACAGACAGTTGCATTACTTGGTGAAAAATTAGGCTGCTCCGATTTAATACAGCACCAGATTAATGTAAACGAAGACACACAATCTATCTATGTGCCAGCATATATAGTTCCACATTCGTATTGTGCATTAGCTAATCAACATGCAGATGAAATGTTAAGTTTGGGTGTCATTCAGCCTTCAGTATCCCCATGGAATGCACCACTTTTCTTTTTACCAAAGCAAAATGAGGAAATATGGGCAGTCATTAATAACCCTTCAGTAAACAATGCCAGACTGTTTTCCAGTGCCATTGTTAAGTGATGTCCTACAAAATATTCTACTGGAAAACAATGTACTTTCAACAAATGATTTGCTTAGTGACAATTGCCAGATACAGTCAGATGAAGAATCATGCAAATACACAGGATTTTCTACAAACAGTGGTCATTTTTAGTACTGCAGAAAGCCAGTGCGGCTTTGCATGGCTCCAGGCACCTACCAACGATCAATGAATAGTGTTAGGTCCCCGTTCCACACTGCCACAGGCTCCGACAGCGGTAGTTCAACATGGGAAGGACGTTGCTTAGTAAGTTATTCTTCCTGTGGTCAGCCTCGAAGTTCCTACCCTGGTCTGAATGTAGCTCTTGTGGTATCCAAAAGTAACAGAAAAACTGGTCAACCAACACCCGCAGCCTCATGATCAGGGATAGCATAGGCTTCTTGCCACTTCGTGAAGCAGTCCATGGCAACACATATATACTGGTTTCCTCTTTCAGTGAGTGGCAAAGGTCCAGCAATGTTCACCACAACTCTTTCCATCGGTGCACCCACTTGGCACAGCTGAAGAGGGGCGCAACCACGTTTCTTGGATACGTTCTTGGCACAACACACACCACAGGCCCGACACCACTCTTCAACATCCTGAAGCATGCCAATCCAGTAGAACCTCTGTTGCAGCTGGCTCAGAGTTTTTTTCATTCCCAGGTGCCCACTAGTGATCTGGTTATGTGACTCATCCAAGATCTCAGACCTCATCTTCTTCGGAACCACAGTAGCCAATACTTGCTGAGGCCATAGGCTGTCTTCCACTGACGCTGCGGTAGTTTGTTGTTCAAACGAAGAAGGTCCCACTGACGCCAGTAACTCTTAGTCGAAGGGCTTAACCTGGAAACTTCTTTCAAAGATGATGCACTGTACTCTGCTGCAGTCACTTTAGCACTGGTTGGATATCTGCATTCTCCATCTGCATCCTGTTCAGGTCTTCTCCATCTGACGCTGGCCCTTTCACTGTAGTACGGCTGCATTTCATCCCATGATTCCCATTCCTACTACACTCCTTGCTGTCTGCTCTTCTGTCTTCTCACACACTGTTCATCAAGGTTCTCCTGAATTTCTTCAGTGGTGGGGCTTCTTGGGAAAAACTGGATGGTTGTTGCCTCTTGTCACCAGCCTTCACTAATTTACCCTCTTCCTTCTCAATTGGACACTCATAGATGAAGTGTCCCACCTCACCACATGTCCAACACCCATTTTTGCAATTAGGAATTTCCTTGCACTGCTCTGTTCGTGCTCCTTCTTCCATTTGTGACAATCCACCTTCCTGTGTCCCAGCTTCCCGCAGAACCAACAACCTCCTCTGATCTTGTCCTATTCTCTCTTCCACTTCTTCCAATCCACTTTCAAATGTCCTGGCTTTTCACAGTACCAGCACCTTCCATCAAATTTTTCCGTTTCACATACCTGCCCCTTTCTTGCTTTGAATCCTCTACTACGATCCTGTCTGAAAGGTGGATGTACTGGACCTGATGTAGGAATCAAATTCTAAAGCCCTGGCTAGTGCTTCTTGCATGCTTCTTGGTTGTGCCTGCTTCACATGCACTTTCAACTCTGCACTATCAAGAGCATCGATGAACTGGTCCCTCAGTAGAATAGCCAGCAGGTTAGGTGCTGCTCCAGTGTATGCCTTGTATGACATACTCTCCAGGTCATGAGCAAGCTGCTGTAAAGATTCTCCTTGAGCCTGTACATGGCTCCGGAATCTTGCTCTGTAAACCTCAGTCTGGTACATGGTTCCATATCTATGCTACAACACTTTTACCATGGACTGATAACTGTTCCTCTCCGTCACTGACATCTGGCCCAGAATTTCCATTGCGGCACCCTTATGGCTAATAGCAAGCCGCACTGCACTCAGCCTATCATCCCATCCATTCTGATCCGCAAGTAACTCAAACTGTGCACGGTAAGCTTCACAAGATATTCTACCATCAAATTCCTGAGGTTTCTTTTTAATTGGACCCTCATTATAGCCAAGCACTTTACTGGTTTGGAGCCTAAAAACTGGGGCATCATAATTAAGGCCAGGACTTAAAACGTCTGCGTTCTGATTATTCGACCCTGTAATGCTACCTTTAGATGCCTGGGATCCATCAAGATTCACTATACACTGTTCATTCTTTTCATATGCCCCCTGTACACTAACCTGAGGCTCAGCAGTGCAATTTTTCTCTACAGTCTCAATGTTCTCACTAATTATCTTAACATGGTCAGCCACATGCTTCAAATGGTTATCTACATGCTGTCTGCACTCTGTCACTATTTCCTTATCTTGACATGGTCAGTTACATGCTTCAACTGATTATCTACATGCTGTCTGCACTCTGTCACTATTTCCTCACTAACTGACTTCAGCTGGTCGTCTACATGCTGTTTGCACTCAGTAACATTATTGCTTACCTCATACTCCTGCTGCCCTAGATGAGTATATACCTCCTCCTTCAATTGTTCCTGTTTTTCCTTCATTTTCCCCATGAAAGTATCTAGCTGTCCTTGCATCCTCAGTTGTACTTCCCTCTGTTGCTCCTGTAATGCCTCCTGAAGCTGTTCATATCGTTCTTTCTGTTCTTCATTCTGTGCCAGTAATTGTTCTTTAAGTTCTTTCTATCCTTCATTCTGTGCTTGTAGTTGGACACTTTGTACTTGTAACTGTTCTTGGAGTTCTTTCTGTCCTTCATTCTGTGCCTGTAATTGTTCTCTAAATTCGTTCCTGAGCTCTTTCTGTTCTTCGCTTTGGGCCTGTAATGGTTTTTTAACCCGTCACGTCCTGAGGTTTTCCGCACCTCCGACATCCTCCAGTCCCCGAGGTATTTTCGATTTTTTTTTTTTTTTTGGCTAAAACCTTCGCTTTTGGTGAGAAACATCGAAAATTCATAGAGAAATCTCTCACCTGAGGTTTAAAATACCCAATCCAGGTAGGAGTTCCTCCTTACCTGACTGGGTTTTCTAACATGCTGGCACCAAAGAAAACGAGTTCTATGGGAGGGTAACTATTTTATCCACTCATAAACGGTATTTATTTATTTACTTGGTACGAATGTATATGTAGTATGAGAGTATATTGGTTTTCAAGCAGTAATAAAGGCATTATAAGCATTGTTTCACTCACTAACTAATCACCATACCTGACCTTTTTTTGCCACATTACCTGATCATTATTTCTGGCTGTTTCTTCTTCTAATGCTATGTAAACATTGTCCTCCACATTGTCATCGATTGGGGAATCACTCTGGCCCTGAATATCTTTAATCTGTTGCATAAATGAAGGACTGGGAGTAACGGTTATTTCTTGCACTAGAGAGCAGGACGATAAAGGGATGAGAGTTTGTTGCTAGACGGGTGTTACGCGCCTTTCGTAGAGGTGGAGGGATGCAAGAAGATAGTTCAGAGGAGCAGTGTCCATTTAAGTAGTGACAGATAAGAGATAAAGATGCAACGGTGCGGCGAAGAAACAGGTTGATGGGAGCCAGTAAGATGAGAATAGTTAATAAGGCGAAAGGCCTTGTTGAAAAGTGCTGTATATGGGGAGTCTCCCAACACATAAGAGTTGTACTCTAAACAGGGGCGAATAAAACCCGTGTATAAGGTCACCAACTGTACGGGGGTAAAAAAGGTACAGAGTCGACATAGCACACCTAATCTCTTGGAAGCAGATTTTACGAGAGGTGAAATATGAAATTCCAAGATGAATCCCAAGAAAATGAAACCCGAAGTATGTTTAAGGATGATGCAGGATTGAGCTGGATATTATCAAATATTAATGGGTACAATACTCCTGTGGAAGATTTTGTCGGGTTGATAGGTGTAAGAGCTGAGTCTTTGATGTATTAAATATAACAAGAGTACTTTTACCCCAGTCAGAGAGACGAGCCAAGTAAGATATTAAGTGTGCCATAGACTCATCCCTCATTTGTTGAAGTAACTGCTGAAATGGACGTTGCAGGAATTGAATGGAAAGGTAGAAGGTGGAATCATCGGCATATGAGTGGATAGGGTTACATGTATAGTTTAGAAGGTCATTGATGAATGAAAAGAAGAGAGTTGGTGATAGGACAGAGCCCTAAAGAATACCACTGTTGATAGATCTAGGAGAAGAACGGTGGCCGTCTACAACAGCAGCTATTGAACGACCAGAAAGGAAGCTACAGATGGTGGCACAGATAGAAGGGTAGAAACCAGAAGAGGGCAATGTGGAAAATAAAGATTTATGCCACACTCGATCGAAAGCCTTTGAGATGTTAAGTGCAATGGTAAAGCTTTCACCAAAGTCCCGAAAGGAGGATGACCAGATGTCTGAATGGTAGGTGAGAAGATCGCCAGTGGAGCGTCCCTGACGGAACCCATACTGACAGTCAGGAAGAAGGTTATGATTGGGAAGATGCCTTTAAAAAAAAAATTCTGCTAAGAATACACTCGAAAACTTTTGATACAGGATGTTAAAGTAATTGGGCGATAGTAAGAGGGTTGGGAATGGTCACTCTTCTTTAGGACAGGCTGAATGAGAGCAAACTTCCAACAAGAAGGAAACGTACACATTGATAGACTTAGGTGAAAGGGTTTACTTATGCAGGGTGTAAGCATAGAAGCACAGTTCCTGAGGACAACACGGGGGAACGAATCTGGCTCATATGCCTTGTTAATACTGAGGCCAGTGATGGCAGAAAATGCATCAGCTGAAGAAATATTAATGTCAGCCAAGAGGAAGTCAGATGGGGGAACTGATGGAGGAACAGCACTGGAATCGTCTAAGGTGGAACTGGAGGAGAAAGTCTGAGAGAAGAGATTTGCTATAACAGTAGATGAAATAGCTACAGAGCCATCAGAGTGGAAAAGAGGAGGAAGGATGATGAGGTAAAGTTGTTAGAAAGGTTTCGGGCAAGGTGCCAGAAGGAGCTGGAAGAATTTGAGTTGGAGAGTTGAGAGCATTTGGTTGGGATGAAGTTATTTTTAGCAGATCGAAGAACAGACCTAGCATGATTCTGGGCAGAAACATAAAAAAGATGTGATTCAGGGGTGGTTGGCTCTGGTTCCTTTTGTAGGCCCCCTTGTAAGGGACTCGGTTATAACCCAGCGGTGGAGCCGTCCAGATATATCGGTGCTATCACGTGAAGGCGTCCGTCTCCAGCGGTCGTCATACTGAAGAGATATTAAAGACACGCAGCTTCTGTGTTTGATCTTGGTAGGGAGGTTTACTCATCAGAGGCAGTGGCTCAATCGGTAGAGAGGTGGCTTGCGGTCCTACTGGACCCAGGTTCAAATCCCCGCTGGGGCAGGGAACAGTTTAAGGATTTGAATTTCATGTAAAGCAGACTTTAACGATCTACCAGAAGATCCGCCGACATGTCGTAAAGATACCCCTTCTAATACCAATACACCAGTCCTGAATGAGACAGTCCTAGCATGTAATCAATATGGACGGTGGGTGTTAGCGCCGAAGTGGTGACATGTAGAGGTGTATGATATGTAGGAGGACTTGTGGGCCACGGGAGCAGGCTGTGAAGCCTATGCCCAGAGTCGACCAGGGGATTGTGGATTCATTTAAGGTCCACCTAAATGTAGATATTCTTTGGTAAGGTCAGAGTTTTATGACAAAAGAGTTTACACACAATCAGGATTTGTGTGTGTGTGTGTGTGTGTGTGTGTGTGTGAGAGAGAGAGAGAGAGAGAGAGAGAGAGAGAGAGAGAGAGAGAGAGAGAGAAAGAGAGAGAAAGAGAGAGATTTAGTTTCAAACAAGTGCTCGTGGGCCCTTCGGGCCCTCTCGCACTTGCTCCTGCGGAGGGCTCTCGCACTGAGTGCTCACTTTCTCGTGCTTCGCACTTGTTTCCTCTTGGATCTGACTAGTTTCCTCGCACTTTGCGCGTGCGTTGCGATCATTTTAGGTAATCCAAGTCACGTTTATGTGCTGTTCTAGACCAACGTTGTCACTATCGGCCATCAAGGCGACATCAAAGGTCCCATGATGTTCTGTTTACGTGCTGTTCTACTCTAATGTTGTCACTTTGGTTTTCTGCAGCTATCCAATTGATCGTGTTATTTTCAGCTTTGGGAATGGAACCCAAGTTGTCCAAACACAAGTCCGAGATATTAACCACTCGGCCACGGCAACCGACTGGGCGCCGGGAGTGGCGTTTTTTGGTCAAAATTTGATCACTCATTAAATATAGTAAAAGTTTTCCAATCGTGATGGGACCAAGTTCTTTCACATCAGATTTTTTTTGCGATTTTTGTGTCAATTTTGGTGCGATTTGAATGTGTAGTTTCGGCTGCCAAAAATACACACACACACACACACACACACACACACACACACACACGCAGGCACACACACACACACACACACACACACACACACACACACACACACACACACACACACACACACGCAGGCACACACACACACACACACACACACACACACACACACACACACACACACGGCTACTGTTATAGTATATTAGATTAAGGGCATAATTCATGACTAAAATACTTACAGCTGATCTAGTACATGACAGAAGGGACGGAGGAAGCCGAATTCCATTGTCTCCTGATCAGGGGCGTAGCCAGAAAGTTCACAAGGGGGGGGGAGAAAAATGCCTATAGATTCTTGAACAGGTGTTGGGAGGTGATCGAAACGAGACTCTGCAGCTGGGGTGTCTTGGGGGATGCTGTGAGGGCCCCCCCCCCAGGATAATATGTGAAAATTAAGTACTTTTAGAGACTTTCTGAGGCCTATGAAGGTATGTATTCGGTTATTTAGGTGATAACTCATTATAATGAAAATAGCGAAAAATAGAGCAAGAAAATGATTTTGGCAGACAATAGAAGCTTTTTTAATGATCCTTATTGAATAAAAGAACAGTAATGCATCTGGGAGCCTCATGTGCATTTTCCTCTCCTTTCAGAGCATAATAATCTTAGCTAAGTCAGTGGGAGCCTGGGAATGCCAAAATTAATTTGACAAAAGGTGGTAACAAAAATTTGTGTTCTAAAGGAGGGCAATATAATTTCCAATATTTCACAGATCTCTTGGTACCTGAAGACTCAAGTATCATATAACATATTAAGAACTACTTCCATAGTCCATACATCATCTATGATTATAAATGTACCATGCACTGGATGTCTACCCATTTGGTTAAACTAAAAAGGTAAGCCTTTATAATATGCTGAATTACTTAGACTTGTCTGCTCTTTTTATCTGACTGTTCTAAGAACACAATTATTTTAAAGTATATATATATATATATATATATATATATATATATATATATATATATATATATATATATATATATGCAAACTAACCACAGGAGAAATGAAAGGAGCGACAGTGAATACTTTCGTATATTACATCTTCAGACAGAGTGAGACAGAAACGTAAAGGGTAGAGGTCTTTTATGCACACCCGCAGCCGGTAGTGGCACACAGAACAATGGATGACCTGAATTTTTACCTGCGGCTTAACTTAGGGTCACCTGCAGCAGGGAGTGGAACACAACAAAGGATGACCTGAATCTAAAAATACACGTGACAAAGGAGGAGGGAGTAGGAGGGGAGGAAAGGGGAGTGGGAGGGAGGGGGAAGGGGAGAGGGGGGAGGGAGGAAGGGATAAATACTGCTGCATAACTTAAGACCTAGAGGATTAATGCTTGGTGTATCCCACACAGGTGTGACTACACCACCAAGAGATGACAAGGAACAATCACGTGTTAGTCTGGGGGATACTGCTTTAAAATTAATTCAGTTAACAATTTATCACACTTAAAATGACCATAGCTCATGTTATATTCTTTTCATTTGTGCCAGAAATTAGACAAGATTCTATTACATTTCTTTCATCTAAGCTTTATGATCTTGCTAGAATCTTGGAGCCTGTCCAGTCAGTATGGTGATCACTGGATGCTTTGTGCTGAAATAAACCACTACTCTGTTGGGCTGTTCTTACACTGTATTTATGTTGTGAGATTCTAGTTTCCAAATCTTTTCCAGATTGTCCTATGTAAAATTTGTTACAGCTTTTACACGGGATTTTGTAAACAACGCCTGAATTACTGAAAGGGCTGTTTTTGATGAGTTTTATTTATTTTTTTTTTTTAATGGTGTTCTCATATTTGAATACTACTTGTACATTAAGTTTCCTCAGTATGTGAACAACATCAAGAAAATTTTCATGGAAGGGGAGGACAAGGGTTCTTTGAATGTTCTGGCGATCTGGCTTATTAGTTTTCCCTTCAAGGAATCGTTTCTTGGCTGTATTGTGGCACTGAGTTAGTATGCTTTGTGGATATTTTAGCTTCTTTCCAATACTCTGAATCATTTTTAGTTCATCATCTAAAAATTCTGGGTCTGAAATTCTATATGCTCTTAGGTACATGGATATGAACACAGATCTTTTTACATTAATATGATGGTTTGAATAGTAATGAACATATGACATAATATTTGTAGGTTTTCTGTATACCTTAGTCTTCAAAACATTTTGGTCCCTGATAACTTTTACGTCCAAAAATGGCAATTCATTATCCATTTCCATCTCATGAGTAAATTTAATTCATGGAACTAACGAATTTAATTGCAGGAGAAATTCATCAATGGAAAGACTGTTAGGCCAGAAGCACAGGATATCATCAACGTATCGGAGCCAAACTATGTTTTGCTCCTTTATGGAGGTCAGTAAATGTTTCTCAAAGTACTCCATGTAAATATTTGCCAGAACTGGGGAGAGGTGATTACCCATGGTCATACCAAATTTTTGTGTGTAAAATTTACCTTCAAAGGTAAAAGAAGAGTTCACAATGCACAATTTAATTAGCTTGATAATGTTTTCAGAGGGAATCCCATCAGTGTTAGTACCCAGAATGCTTGGCAGGAAAGTTAAAACATCATCAACAGGGACATTTGTGAATAATGATTTAACATCAAAGCTGACTAATTTGTAGGGGTACATGACATTAAGACATTTTAACTTTCTTACCAAATCCTCATTGTTTTGTACAAATGAATCAGAGATAGTGCCTACAACAGGGGACAACAGTGTTACAAGCCACTTGGAGAGCTTGTATGTCGTAGAGCCTACAGAGCTTACAATTGGCCTGATGGGGTTGTTTGGTTTGTGAGTTTTAATCAAGCCATACATATATGGTGCAGATGGATTTTGCACAGAGAACTGTTTGATCAAGTCATCCCTTCCTCTTAGCAAAGTTTTGATTTCTTTATGGAATTTTCTACTTTGTTTTTCAGTTGAATCACTTTTTAGTTCACTGTAGGTGTTGGTGTCACGCAACAGTTCACTCACTTTTTCCTTGTAGTCACATTTGTTCATGACTACTACAGCGCTGCTTTTATCAGCTGTAGTTATATGGAGGCAGTCATTTTTTTTTTCAATTTGTCCAAGGCCTTCACAAACCCTTTAGGAGCAGAGTTGTTATTTTTCTTAAACATTGCCCCATACAAAATGCCACGAATAATCTCACTATTTTCACCTGATTGTTTTTCCATCTGAAACGAGGACTTCCCAACCTGCACTGGGTTTATATTCTTGCCATAAGAAAACGATAAACCATAACCTAGGGCACATAAGGTATCTGCTCCTGAAAGATTTGTGAATGCCTTGTACAAATTGAAAAAAGATGACTCCCTGCATATAACTACAGCTGATAAAAGCAGCGCTGTAGTAGTCATGAACAAATGTGACTACAAGGAAAAAGTGAGTGAACTGTTGCGTGACACCAACACCTACAGTGAACTAAAAAGTGATTCAATTGAAAAACAAAGTAGAAAATTCCATAAAGAAATCAAAACTTTGCTAAGAGGAAGGGATGACTTGATCAAACAGTTCTCTGTGCAAAATCCATCTGCACCATATATGTATGGCTTGATTAAAACTCACAAACCAAACAACCCCATCAGGCCAATTGTAAGCTCTGTAGGCTCTACGACATACAAGCTCTCCAAGTGGCTTGTAACACTGTTGTTCCCTGTTGTAGGCACTATCTCTGATTCATTTGTACAAAACAATGAGGATTTGGTAAGAATGTTAAAATGTCTAAATGTCATGTACCCCTACAAATTAGTCAGCTTTGATGTTAAATCATTATCCACAAATGTCCCTGTTGATGATGTTTTAAGTTTCCTGCCAAGCATTCTGGGTACTAACACTGATGGGATTCCCTCTGAAAACATTATCAAGCTAATTAAATTGTGCATTGTGAACTCTTCTTTTACCTTTGAAGGTAAATTTTACACACAAAAATTTGGTATGGCCATGGGTAATCACCTCTCCCCAGTTCTGGCAAATATTTACATGGAGTACTTTGAGAAACATTTACTGACCTCCATAAAGGAGCAAAACATAGTTTGGCTCCGATACGTTGATGATATCCTGTGCTTCTGGCCTAACAGTCTTTCCATTGATGAATTTCTCTTGCAATTAAATTCGTTAGTTCCATCGATTAAATTTACTCATGAGATGGAAATGGATAATGAATTGCCATTTTGGACGTAAAAGTTATCAGGGACCAAAATGTTTTGAAGACTAAGGTATACAGAAAACCTACAAATATTATGTCATATGTTCATTACGATTCAAACCATCATATTAATGTAAAAAGATCTGTGTTCATATCCATGTACAGTCGCCAAACTTTCCACCTGGGCCACCTAGCCGCGAGAGGTGGGTAACGGGTGCTGGCAACAGTGTATATGTTTGTTCGTGTGTACATGCTCGACGAAAGTTCGGATCATCAACTTTCTTCGTCCATAGTGAACCTCTGTCAGAGTCAGAGTTCATCCCATAGATGGCTGGGTACGGAGTTAGGTGGTGAGAAAAATGTCTCAGGAATAAGGCGCCTCTCCCATCGGCTCAGCCAGTTGCATGAAACTGGTCGCATGGAAAATTATTGTGTGCCACAGGTCGCGCTGACCAAGGCCAAAGATATATGACTATATAAATTTTATAATAAAGTAATATAAATAATATTCTTATATAAATATAAACTTTTATTTATAATACAATAATATATATTATGCTATACATAGTTGGCCTTGGTCCGTGCAGCCTGTGACATGCAACAATTCCATGCGACCGGTTTCCTGCAACTGGTCGAGCCGGTGGGAGAGCTGCTTAAGGGAGGAGCTTGGCATAGTGAAGTCCAGGGCAGGTGCAGGACGTTGAGGGGAGGGGGTTACGTTACTCATACCGCCAGTGACAATAACTGCCGAACTAGTTTTTGAGATCCATTGGCAATCTACCAAATATTTACATTTTTAACAATACTAAACATGTTATTTTCTATGTTGTTTTTACATTGTTACAATAACATGTTAATGCACTAAATACTGGATTCACTCCAAGCCTTTCTCTCACACTCTCTTATTATATCAGTAATTCCATTTCATAGGGTTATCACTTGATACCATTATCAGTATAGGTTGAAGATGAATGCATTTACCTAACATCTACAACCAGTTACAAGTAAGATTGCCTGCCATATTCACATCATGAATGACACTGACCAATAAACATTAGGATGATGTTCAGACACTGTTAACGGTTGCTTATTTCCTCGTTGGTAGTACTTCAGGCAGATGTTTTCATGTGTTCTGTGGTGCACCACGAAGAAGTAGGAGATTAAAATACTGTCACCTCAGCAGGCAGAGAATTTATGCATACTTTTGTCGAATGTGGTTATTATATCAGCTATGATAATGATTTACCGTAACATTTTTCATATGACTATGATCATTACAGCACATCTTTATAGTCCATTCGTCTAACGTATGACTGAATTACACATTGCAAGGAAAACTGATTGTGAGCGGTGCCGCTTGTATGTGCGGTCACACATTTACATGCTCATCGATTATTCACCGAACAACATTATCCGACATTATAGCAAGATGAAGACACCATCTCTTCACCACAGTATGCAAAAGCTTCCAGTCATTTTAAGCTCAATTTTATTGATTCATGAATTGTTTGGACATTTATATCACCATTGCCTGTGATATTACTTATGTGATTGGTAAATGCAACACAACGAACATGAAATTATCATTACAGGCTGGAACACTTTTTTTTTTTTCTTTCTTTCTTTTTTTTTTTATCCCGCGAACCTCCCTTTAGCCCCCGTCACCGAGGTCCGGAGTGCGAGGATATGTGATGTTGGTTGCTGACTGGCTGCTACCAAGACCTAGGTCATAAGACAAGGGCTTGGTGTTTAACAGGAGAAACCCATCTCTCCTGACGGGGGTGGAACCACGTCACACGGATCGCCTGGCGGAAGCGTTAACTACCACGTCACCCACAGTACTGTTTCAAATATTTAATATATATCAACTATTAAAACAATTGCCGTGTTTGCACTGCAAGCACAGAGATCCACGTAATGATTAAGTGATGAGATGCTTAGGTTTTCTATTGTTAACGAAAGGTTGACTCATGACTAGCTGACTCAAGGCAGTATTCTGCCTCAACGAACGAGTTTCAACCTCCGACATCTACAGCTCCTAACTCTCCTACTTAGTTTAAATTAATATCCTCCCAATGAGTAATCCTGTAACGATTAATGACCTAACTTGTCTAATCATGTCTCGGATCAAGAATGGTATTTCAATAGGTTTAATCGAGACCGGCCCAGGACTGGCTAAATGCAAAACGAACAGTCAGACACAGGTATCTACTTTTCAACCATAAGAGCGTGTCACACGACGGTTCTTCCCCCCCAATATGCAGTAGACATTTTTTAGCCATGGGTTTATCATGTAATAATGAAAAAGAATACTTTTTAAAATATATAATATATGTAAAGATGCGGCCTTTTGAATTAGTTTACTTATTGTTTTCAATACTTGCATTATCCAACACTTTCAAGAAGCTCCTTTGAAATTCTATCGCCTAAAAATTGTTGACTGATTACTGGGATGAACTTTGACTGAGGTTCACTAAGGAAAACGAGAGGTGATGATCCGAACTTTCATCAAGCATGTACACACGAACAAACAGATAGCCTACACTGTTGCCAGCACCCCTTACCCACCTCTCGTGGCCGGGTGGCCCAGGTGGAAAGTTTGGCGACTGTACCTAAGAGCATATAGAATTTCAGACCCAGAATTTTTAGATGAACTAAAAATGATTCAGAGTATTGGAAAGAAGCTAAAATATCCACAAAGCATACTAACTCAGTGCCACAATACAGCCAAGAAACGATTCCTTGAAGGGAAAACTAATAAGCCAGATCGCCAGAACATTCAAAGAACCCTTGTCCTCCCCTTCCATGAAAATTTTCTTGATGTTGTTCACATACTGAGGAAACTCAATGTACAAGTAGTTTTCAAATATGAGAACACCATCAAAAAAGCCCTCATCAAGAACAGCCCTTTCAGTAATTCAGGCGTTGTTTACAAAATCCCGTGTAAAAGCTGTAACAAATTTTACATAGGACAATCTGGAAAAGATTTGGAAACTAGAATCTCACAACATAAATACAGTGTAAGAACAGCCCAACAGAGTAGTGGTTTATTTCAGCACAAAGCATCCAATGATCACCATACTGACTGGACAGGCTCCAAGATTCTAGCAAGATCAAAAAGCTTAGATGAAAGAAATGTAATAGAATCTTGTCTATTTTCTGGCACATATGAAAAGAATGTAAACATGAGCTATGGTCATTTTAAGTGTGATAAATTGTTAACTGAATTAATTTTAACCCGCCCCGTCCCGACCACCTTTTCACCACTGGTACCCCCCCAATCCCGAACATTTTTGGACCCAAATTTTTTTTGCTAAAACTTTCGCTTTTGGTCAGAAACAATGGTCAATCACGAAGAAAGTGTTCACCGGGGTCCATAAGTTGCCTAAACAGGTATACCTTTGTCACACCTGGTACCGTGTTCTCTGTAGGTGGTCTGAGGCTCTCACGTTTTCTATGGTATTATAAGTCTGGGAAACCAATGAAAGTGGTTAGATATGTATTTATTACAAACATAAAAACATGTGATACAAGAGTAAATTGGATTTTATACAAAAATAGATGTGAAATAAGCATTGTACCATCGGGTGAACCGAGCGAAATCGGCCAAACTGTTCACGATGAATCGCTAACATTGCTGAATCATGATACATATCATTTTTTCTACTTACAGAATACATCTCCAATAACATTATACCATTTTACATTTTACTGAACTGTTTTTACATATTCACAGGCCTTTCGATAACATTTAGTGTAATGTTAGCGCTTATTTACGTAGTGAGTGAACTCGCTGTGACTGTTGTTTCAACTCGTATTGTGTTTTTTCAACTTACATAATACTTTCCTAATAACATTATACACTTTTCCACTTTAGAGAAGTGTTTTGAGATAGTTTCAGGCCTTACATAAATATTTAGCGTAATAATAGCCTATAATAACACAGAGGGTGAAGTCGCTATGAGTATTATTTCAACTTACAACCTATTTTTGTACTTATATAATACTTCTCCACTAACATTACACATGTTTCCACTTGATATAATTGCTATCACATAATAGGAGACCTTACTATTCTACTGAGCGTCATATTATCGCATATTTACACAGTGAGTGTTATCGCGATATCATTTGTTTCATCTAACACTAGTATTCAACTTATAAATTACTTTCCTACTAACATTACGCCCTTTTCCACTTTATATCATTCCTATCACATACTTACAGACCAGAATGTTCTACTGAGCGTAATATTTTCGCAGATTTACACAGTGGGTGTACTCGTGACATCATTTGTTACAGCTTACACTATTTTTCAACTTATACGTTTCCACTTTATATTCTTGCTGTCACATATTTACTGACCAGAGTGTTATACTGAGCGTCATATTTTCGCAGATTTACACAGTGGGTGTAGTTTTGATATCAATTCTTTCAACTTACACTATTTCTCAACTTATACATTACTTTCCTGCAAACATTACACCCGTTTCAACTTTATATAAGACTTAGAAAATACTGACTGGCCTCACCATTATACTGAGCGTCATATCGCCATCCCACACAGTTTCAGTAATGTAGGAAGTTATGATACTCTCTGAAACATGGCTGAAGGCACAACGCAACATTGGTGGTGGTGGGGGAGGTTGGGGAGGTGGAGAGCGGCGCCTTTCATCACTCGCACTTCTCTTCCCTCTCCCATTTCCTTTACCCTTTCCCTTCCCTTTCCTTCCTTTCCCCACATCCTGGGGCTGTGGGGAGGAAGTTTGGGAATATTGTGTGGCAAAAGACGTGCTGGGGAGTGGCTCCACCTCCTCTCCCCTAGGCCTACGTGCACCACGTGCTCATGCTGCCTCCCTCACACCACTTTCCCTTTCACCCCGCACTCCCGCCACACCACTTTCCCTTTCACCCCGCACTCCCGCCACACCACTTTCCCTTTCACCCCGCACTCCCACCACACCACTTTCGCCTTCCCCAGAAAAAACACTTGGACCATACCTTATTTGCCTTCTCGCCCCACCTTCTGATCCTCGGGGTGAGATTTTTTCCTTCCCTAACCACAAGGCAACGTCACTTCCTAAGCCGCCGTCCTCGTCCTCGTCCTTGTCCTCATCAGAATCTCTCTCTAGGGGATGGAGAGAGGTCCGTGCAGGTGGTTTGGGTGCAGGCTGGCCTTCCCTTGCCTTACGATATGTCACATACCGCTTTTTCTGGGGCAAAGGGACCTTCTCATCACTGCTTGTTATTTCTTCCTCTGGCTGGATGTAATCTCGATCCACCACATCATCATCAAGTGGAGAATCACTATCTCCAGTGAAGGCCTCCAGGGCGGATGCTATTTCATCGTCTGAGAGACTTTTCCGCGCCATGTATGACCTGGGTCACTGCTAACAGGTGAGTGACCGAGACAAGGGCGAGCACGGGTCACGCGGGGTCTGGGACACTGCCCGCCTGGCGGCAGGTAGGGGAGGCTTGGGTAGGTGGGCGAATCGAAAATCTCGCGCGAATTTTGAAAATTGTGGAAATTATGAACCTTGCAATTGCAGGACGTTGAAGTACGTCAACGGGATTGGCAGTGACAAAACGTGAGGACTTGGAAGTACGTCAACGGGACGCCGCGAGTTAAAGCAGTATCCCCCAGACTAACACGTGATTGTTCCCTGTCATCTCCTGGTGGTGTAGTCACACCTGTGTGGGACACACCAAGCATTAATCCTCTAGGTCTTAAGTTAAGCAGCAGTATTTATCCCTTCCTCCCTCCCCCCTCTCCCCTTCCCTCTCCCTCTCACTCCCCTTTCCTCCCCTCCTACTCCCTCCTCCTTTGTCACATGTATTTTTAGATTCAGGTCATCCTTTGTTGTGTTCCACTTCCTGCTGCAGGTGACCCTAAGTTAAGCCACAGGTAAAAATTCAGGTCATCCATTGTTCTGTGTGCCACTACCGGATGCGGGTGTGCATAAAAGACCTCTACCCTTTACGTTTCTGTCTCACTCTGTCTGAAGATGTAATATACGAAAGTACTCACTGTCGCTCCTTTCATTTCTCCTGTGGTTAGTTTGCATATATATATATATATATATATATATACACACACACACACACTAGCACTCATTCAAGCTGATCGTTTAAATACTCTGAACAGATATTGCTTAAGAAATCATAGTTCTGATTAAATTAATTACAAGGAAACACTGATTAAAAAAAAAAAAACTAAGATATTGTCGAACTCAAATAAATGTAGTGTCATTCATACTGGTACTCAATAACCGCTATATTAACTAAACTGAAAAAAATAAAACCAGTTCTAGTTACATAAATATGCTATCAGCAATTTTGCATGTCATGACAGTACCGTACATTCATGAGAGGAGATTCAGTTTTGTTGCTTTTCTCTTTGAGAACCGATCCCAAATTGTCTGCATGACGACGACTCAGCATGATTACTCTCTCTCTCTCTCTGTAAATATATATACCACATCTCTCTCTCTCTCTCTCTCTCTCTCTCTCTCTCTCTCTCTCTAATTACATATATATACCACATCTCTCTCTCTCTCTCTCTCTCTCTCTCTCTCTCTCTCTCTCTCTCTCTCTCTCTCTCTCTCTCTCTCTCTCTCTCTCTCTCTCTCTCTGTATATATATATATATATATATATATATATATATATATATATATATATATATATATATATATAACGTGTTTATTTAATTTATATATTTAATTTAAAAAATATTATTTTAGCCCCAAACGATTTCAAGACCCTCAAGGTGGGGGCGACCGCCTCCTCCGCCCCCCCCCCCACCTTCGCTACGCCCCTGCTCCTGGTAACATTTGTTATTATTTTACAAGAAAATTAAAATTTACGCGTTTTTATTTTTTTGTTCTTTACCGTAACCTACAGAGCTTCATTAACAGAATCAACTTCATATGAGAAGCAACAGGAATTTATAATTAGATTTTTTTTAAGTAACCGTGAAAGATTCTTTGGGTTGTGTAGTAGCTTTTGCGCTAGTATATGGCCTTCTCTCTCTCTCTCTCTCTCTCTCTCTCTCTCTCTCTCTCTCACACAGAGTAACTCTAATAAATATATCGTACACCTGACAATGGTGGGTGGGGGAGGTTCTGAAGTCCTCTCCCCGTATCCGCCACATTTTTATATTACTTTGTCCGACTCTGAGCATAAACTAGACTTGATAACCCGTTCCCTGAGGCACAGCAGTCCTCGTACTGGCCACGCTCTTCCACATCACTGGGATACCTGTAGAGAAAGCATTCATGTCAGCTGTGAATTTCTATAATACCTTTTACACGATAATTTCTGCATATCACATCATCGTTAGGTGTTGGAGCCGGACGTCTTCACGTGGTGGCACTAATATAACGGGATAGCTCCACTGCCCTGTTATATCAACGTCCCTCAACTCCCTCTCTATTCCTGGAAGGAGGATAGTGGACTGCAGGACTGTTGCCTCTTTATCTCCTATCGTTACTTCAATGGTCACTGCTTCTCTGAACTGTCTGCATGTATTCCTCCACCTCTACGACGGGCGTGTAGCACCCGTCTAGCAGCAGACTCCCATCCCTTTTCTGTCCAACTCTCGAATGCAAGAGTTAACCTTTACTCCCAGTCCTTCATTTATGCAACAGGTCAACTCTGGAACTGTCTCCCTCTGTATTTCCTGCTTCCTATGATCTTCAGTCTTTCAAACGCAATGTGTCCAAGCATCTCGAAATGATCAGATCTTGAATTTGGCTCTCTCTTGTATTTTGTTTTTCTCTTGGAAGGGACAATTGTGCGGGCTCGCGGCCTTTGGTTCCTTCTCCTCATAAAAAAAAAATGGGACAGTTTCAGCCCATTGTTGCCACTCTTAGATGGGAATTACGTACCGCCTCTTCAAAATTATCGTCTTTTCGTTAGAATTATCGTGTTATAAAATTAGTTGTTTATGGTGTTTAGTAATCTGATGTGTTTTAAAACTTTCGTCCATACCTTGGTGTATTTAGTGAAAACTTACCCATTACAATTATCTTCATCAGAACCATAATTTTGTCAAGGTACTGACGTATACTCAGGTGTGTATTTATAACTTTTTTTATTTTGTATCAGGATTAGGGCATACCATGAAAATCTCGTTAATAATATTATACTAATATAATCATGTCCTTTAGTACAAAAATAATATTATTACGTTAAGAAACAGCCTTTGTGCCACTCTAGAAAATCAATCTGAGGAGCAGCAGAATGCAGTCCACAGAACATGATTAGATAATTAATAGACATGGGCTTACTTTTGCAGATTGTAATTCAATAAGACCATAAAAAATATTTTCATTGATCACCATTACATTAGCACTCCAGATCTTCATCTGTCAGGTCGTGGAACAACTGTGCATGATTAGTTATGCTGCCACAAAATTTACATGCTAACTTTCAGCCCAAAATTATCGTACAAGTCATATGGTAATGAAAAATAATATCTTATTTCGTACCATAAGCAATGTCATGTACCTGTACGATAATTATCAAACAGCAACACTGGTTCAGCCTGAAGTCCACTGGGTTCATGTTTTAGATGAACCCGAAACTAAAACACCATCACCACCACCAACAAAAACAACAGTAAATACTACTGCTAAATACTACTTGTGCTAATAATGATACTGCTATTACCACTAACACTATACTGATAGTAATATAAATAATAATAATAATAATAATAATAATAATAATTCAGCATTATTATATTCAACTTTTGTTTTTTTCCATAACGGCATGGATTACATAACTAACATAAAATAATATTGGCATGCTATACGAGTATGCACGCTCCTCGTGCAGCTGATGACCATCCATTCAGGATTAAGGAGAAAGTTAAGGGATTTGTGCATAACCGGGCAGGGGAACAGCTTGGTTATAATGGTATCACCAAATGAAGGCGTCCCTCTACAACACCCAGAATACAAAACAACATGCCAGGATCAAAGCATCCTGCCATCAGTTTGGTTGTTAGTCAGGCCAGGAGGAGTAAGGCTGAGTATCAGCCAGGTTGCCCACAAGCAGTACAGTAACTAACCCAGTAAAACACACACACACACACACACACACACACACACACACACACACACACACACACATACACACACACACACACACACACATACACACACACACACACACACACACACACTATACCAGTCTTTTCTAGAGGTAGTACGGAATCTGGTAAAGATTTCTAAGACCACTGCCACTCGTTTATTTGTAAAAATTACTTTTCCCCAAGATTTTCTGTGGGCAATTCTTTTGATTTTGAGACTTTAATTACTTGTGACACCTAAATAGGGAAGCTTTCTCCCCCACCCCCCTGTCTCAGACCAATTTCTGAGGAAAACAGAATATACTTACTGAAAGAAAAAAAAAAAATAAATAAAATCGATCTCATCGTTGAATAGGATTGTAAATTAATACCCAGAAATTTACCCAAATTAACATTCTAGCAAGAACTAACCCTTAACCTCGGTTGATTTATAAGGGAGGGGACGCCTCCATGTGGCGGCACCGATATAACTGGGCAGCATCACTGCCAGGTTTTGCAAACGTCCCTCACCTCCCTCCTCATCCTCCTTACCCCATCCTCGTAAGGGAGGATGGAGGGCTGCAGGAGAGCGAGTTTCAGCCTACAGTCCACCGGTTTATATTCATGTCAGCCTGGGGTCCCAACTGTATACTTTCCTGACATTAGCTGGAACTAATTAAAAATACAGCTGTCACTGCCAGAGGGTTAAAGATCTTAGTTACATATAGAATTTAACTGTCTGCGTCTTTTCTTTGTAAGGGTTGGCCATATGTTAATTAAAGAGAACGAATTTTCCAGTGTAGCAAAGAAAGAAAACTAGATTCTTACGTTGTTTTATGGTAAACTAAAATTTACTAATGGCTTTTTTTTTTTTTTTCCTCCGTATTTTTCTTTTTCCTGTTCTAAAAGTAAAACATCATCATCAACACCATCAACCGCCTTGGACACTGCACAGCACAACAACTGCCTTTCCCATCTCTTTTCCACTCCGACCTATTGGTTGCTAGATTGTTCCACCTAGGCAAGCAAATCTCCGATTTTCGTTTTTACAACTTGTTCTCTGTCTTTACTTCAGTTCTTTTTCTGGTGTGCCACTCAGTTACCTTGGCTTTCCATCTGTTACATATAATACCAAGGACGTGCCCTGTCCACATCCATTTATTCTGTTTCATTGTAGTGTAGTGATTATTGCCAGTGTTCAAAATAGATCAGTGTAGTTGCGATGGGGCAGGGGAGGAGGGTCATTACCTTCAGTAATGAAGTTCCTCCTGGCATGGGAATGGGGGAGGGAACCAGAGTGAGTCTTTTATTGCTGGGTACTGTAAGCCCCCTCCAGGAAATATGTTCCATATCAGAAAGGTATTTGGCTGTATGGAGAGGGCAGTGGATACCAGAACAGTGTATAAAGGCTCAGGATGCAGTATGCTTAATATGATAGACTTTTTTTTATTTTAACTCAGTATGTATGAAGCGTGGCTTTTTTAAATCGAAAACTATTACGACGCAAATTTCTGCATTTTCTTGCATATGCTGTAAAAATCGTTGTTGTAATTTGCATATTCTCATTGTTTCCAAGCAATAAAGCCGCACCACAGAATGAAGCTAGGATGGCTTAAAAAAGAAAATCACATATATAATGCGTCTGGGGCAATATGACGAACTGGGACGACTTCACAGTGTGCTGAACAGTGTTAACAGGTAGCAAGTGAACATCAATATCTCGTAACCTTAAGATTTAAAAGAGTAAAAGATGCGTTTGTATTTGCTTAATAAATGATTATATACTTAAAATAAACATGTCTTGTTACAGTTATGAGCACATCGTATTTGAGTGGGTCATTATTATTATACACGATGAGACCATCCCGTTAGCCTACTTCCATGGGTCTTCTTTGTACCTGAGGGGGTTAACCCTCTCTCCCTTGCACCTCAAACACTTGTTAATAGCCTCTATAGCCTCTGTTTTGATCGGTTCCAATCTCTTTCTCTCTCTCTCTACCAATATATATATATATATATATATATATATATATATATATATATATATATATATATATATATATATTGTTACATAGCCTATGATTTCATCATCCTTTGTGTAATTTTAACGCAGTATGCTGCATGTTTGATCACGAGCGTGTTCTGCCTCAGTTCCCCCCTTCTACCGTTATAGTAGAGTAAGTCGTTCTCTCTGTTATCCAGAGCGGGATTTTCAGCTTTTTGTCCCCATGGCTTCATTTGCGCGTCCTTCTTACAAGTTGTATCAGGCTCTGCCGGCCCCTATATAATGAGCTCAGTCTCTGCATCATGGCCACTTAGATCTGCTCCTCATTTTGTTCACATCTCTGTCCTCCCCTGTACAGATATTATTATTGTGAGTGCTCAAGAAATCTCCAACCATCTAGCAGCTGTGTGTAATTTGAGTATAACTGTTGTTGCATTTTTTCTTGTACTGTATAGCATAAGTTTAATTTGTAGGCCTAGTGAAGTTTTTGTAATTCGTGTGGGGTTCTTCATGTCAGTCGTTTTTGATAATAGTTTGTATCTGTAATTATTTATCTGGCATTCACTGAGTATTATCTGGTATCTCATTTTATCAGGGCTGACTTAGATAAATTTACTCTTGCTAATTTCGTGTTAATAGAGGCTATTGCAGTTAACCATATATTTAACCTGTTTTTGCCATTACATTATCCTTATGAGTCCTGAATGTTTTGTTGTTAATTTAAGCATTAAACTTTAACTTGTAATTTTACCTAACTCTTTTGTTTTGAACCTGGAACTTTACGGGACAGTAGTGACTCTTCGTATTCTCACTTAAAGTGTACATTATCTTTCTCTGTTCCGTAACATAAATTTGGCGACCTCATATCAGGATATTCAGGATATTATCATAAGGATATTGTTTGATATTTTGTGACTGTGATATATTCATGATGGCTACTATTTCTACACTTGATGAAGCCAAAGATTTTTTGTCAAATGTGCAAACAGTGTGTGATATAGAAAACAGAACAAAGAATGAACTTAAGCTTGTTGCTCAACAATTGGGAATTGCAGTTCACTCTCATCATTCTAAAGATCAAATTGTTGGCATGATTAATAAAAGCTTGTTTAATGTAACTCCTCCAAATGAGCAAACGCAGATTGAATTAGCTAAGTTACAGCTAGCCCTGCAGGAGGCTAAGGCTAAGGAGGCGGAGTCACGTGTGAAGGAAGCTGAATTTCAAGCACAGGCTAAGGAGGCTGAATTTCAGGCAAAAGCTAAGGAGGCTGAGGCACAAGTTGAAATTGCCAGGATTCAGGCAGACCATGAGTATCGCATGAAACAAGGTGGAACTGGATCATCTAGCTCTGATGATTTTGATGTGACTAAAAATGTTAAACTTGTCCCTCCTTTTAATGAATCTGATTTAACAAAGTATTTTCAGTTGTTTGAGAGGGTAGCTACAGGTTTTAATTGGCCTAAGGAGTATTGGCCAGTACTCCTTCAAACTGTTCTCACCGGTAAAGCTCAAGTAACTTATGCATCTTTGCCTCAGGATCAGTCTGATAATTATGATGTAGTTAAGAGCTTGATTCTTAAGGCCTATGAGCTTGTTCCTGAAGCTTATAGAGTAAAATTTAGGACAACTTATAAGCAAGATAAGCAATCCCATGTTGAGTATGCAAAAATCAAAGAAGATCTGTTAGAGCAGTGGTTAAATTCTAAGAATGTGGATTCTGATTTTGGTAAATTTAAGCAGATGATTTTGCTGGAGGATTTCAAAAGGTGTATTAGTAAAGATGTAAGCCTATATCTTGATGAGAAAAGAATAGATAATTTGTCTGATGCTGCAGTTTTAGCTGATGAGTATGTTCTCACTCACAAGAGATATTCTAGAGAAAAAGGAAAGCTGAGAGTAAGTACGTTGCCTCTACTCAGAGTACAGGTAACAGGAAAGAGAATAAGGATGATGTTTCTCAGGAAGTAAATACCAGCTTCACCTCTAGATTTCAGAAAAGTAAATGTACTTATTGTAGTAAGCTTGGTCATACTACGGAGAAATGTTTCAGGAGACAGCGTGATGTGAACAAAAAGGAGTCTTTAAATATTCAGTCAATTGGTCTAGTGTCCACTCTTGAGAGTTCCCAGAATTCTTTAACTGAGTTAACTGAACCTGCTTTGAGGGGTAACTTAAATTCTCATGATGGAGCTCCTCTTTTGAGCAGTAACGTGGGTGACACTCTCAAGAGTTCATGTGCTAATTTCCTGTCTGATGGTTTTGTCAGTCCTCTGGACAGTAATGACAGGAAATCAGTTAAAATATATCGTGATACAGGTGCTTGCCAATCCCTTATGCTGACCAGTGTTCTAGGCTCTAATTTTAATTCCTCTGATGAAACTGTAATCTTACAAGGTGTAGGGAATAATTACTTCTCTGTTCCTCTGTGCAGATTGAATTTAGAGTCTGGTTTTGTTAATGGTTCTGTTATGGTTGGGTTGGTTGAGACACTCCCAATGTCAGGTGTAACTTTCTTACTTGGAAATGATATTGGTGGAAGTCAAGTGTGTCCAGCTCCTCAGTTGTCTAGTGAGCCAGTGGCTGCGTCCCAGGATTGTGATGTCCCTGATGTGTTCCCTGCATGTGCTGTCACTAGGGCTAAGTCTAAAGTTACTGGTGATTTAGAGGATAATGATGATGATGATGTTATCCTAGCTGACACTTTTCTTGCTAATTTGGATCACTCACCAGATGAGGCAGTACCCCGTAGTGTTGATAATTTGTCTCGTCAAGAGTTGGTTGAGTTGCAGGTTGCTGACCCTGAGTTGAAAGGTCTAGCTAACTCTGCTTGCAGTGAGGAAGAGTCAGCTGGTGCTTCTGCTTGTTATTATGTAAAGTCAGGAGTACTTATGAGGAAGTGGAGACCCCCAACAGCATCAGCCGACTGTGAATGGGAGGTTGTACATCAAGTTGTCATCCCTCGTGTTTGTAGGCAGGATATCATTAGAGTGGCTCATGATTCCAGTTTGGCAGGACACCTTGGAGTGAGGAAGACTGTGGCACGCATTTTGAAACACTTCTACTGGCCAGGTATCTTCAGGGATGTTTCCTGGTATTGTAAGTCTTGTCACACCTGTCAAGTTGTGGGGAAGTGTAATCAGACCGAAAAGGTTGCACCTCTAGTTCCCATTCCTCCTTTTGAGGCGCCTTTCACCCGTGTGTTGGTGGATATTGTGGGCCCTCTTCCTAAGACTTCTTCAGGATTTTCTTATGTGTTGACCATGATTGATATGGCTACTCGTTATCCTGAAGCCATTCCACTTAGAAATATCTCAGCAAAGAACGTGGTTAAGGAAATGCTAGGGTTCTTCACAAAGTTTGGTCTGCCCAAGGAGGTACAGTCAGACCGGGGAAGTAATTTCATGTCAAACGTTTTCAAACAGTCTCTGAAAGAGTTGGGCATCACCCAGATCACGTCTTCAGCTTACCATCCCCAGACCCAAGGAGCGTTGGAGAGATATCATCAAACACTCAAATCGATGCTCAAGAAATACTGTTTGGAACATCAGAAAGACTGGGATAAAGGTCTTCCATTCGTTGTGTTTGCTGCAAGAGAATCTCCAAATGAATCACTGGGCTTCTCACCTTTTGAACTACTGTTTGGCCATGAAGTAAGAGGACCCCTTAAGTTACTCAAGGAATGCTGGCTGTCGGAGGAAGATGACGTCAACCTGCTGGAGTATGTGATGAAGTTCAAAGAACGGCTGTCCACCGCTTTACAGCTGGCGAGAGAGAATTTAGGAGCTGCTCAGGAGAAGATGAAGACTTGGTATGACAAGAAGTCCAGGTTACGCCACTTTCAGCCAGGAGATCAGGTTTTGATTCTGCTACCAGTTCATGGGCAACCTCTTCAAGCCAAGTTTAGTGGCCCTTATTTCGTGGAGAAGAAACTCAGTGATGTCAGCTATGTCATCGCCACACCAGATCGTAGAAAGAGCAAGCAACTATGTCACATCAACATGCTAAAGTTATATCACAGGCGGGACGAAAATAATCCAGTCTGCACTGTAGCTGTTCCACCCGAGTCTGCAAGTGAAGCTCTCCCATGCAGTATGAGCCTGAGTGATAGTTTGGGGAAGAATTCTGATATCATGAATGATCTCCAGACTAAGCTTTCTCATCTACCACCCAAGGAAAGGCAGGAGTTTTCGGCATTACTGCAGGAGTACCCGCAAGTGTTCCGTGCCACTCCAGGAAGAACCACTGTGTTGATGCATGATGTCGATGTTGGAGACGCAAAGCCAATTAAATTGCCTCCTTACCGTGTGAACCCAGTGAAAGTTCCTCTCATCGAGAAGGAGCTTGGCTACCTGTTGGACCACAAGATGATTGAGCCCTGTCAGAGCGAGTGGAGTTCTCCTGTCACTCTGGTCCCTAAGCCAGGTGGGTCACAGAGGCTTTGCATCGACTACAGACGTGTTAATCAGATAACCAAAACAGACACTTACCCTCTCCCTCGTGTGGAAGATTGCATAGACAAGATCGGAAAGGCTAGGTACATAAGTAAGTTTGATTTGTTAAAGGGATACTGGCAAGTACCTATGACTGAACGTGCTAGGGAGATCTCATTTTTTGTAACATTAGGAAAGACCTTTGCATGGTCTGTAATGCCAGATACAGATTGTTTTAGAGTAATAAGAAATTTCCTTTGTAAATTTCTTTTTTCTTTGTGGGGAGGTGTTACATAGCCTATGATTTCATCATCCTTTGTGTAATTTTAACGCACAGTATGCTGCATGTTTGATCATGAGCGTGTTCTGCCTCAGTTCCCCCCTTCTACCGTTATAGTAGAGTAAGTCGTTCTCTCTGTTATCCAGAGCGGGATTTTCAGCTTTTTGTCCCCATGGCTTCATTTGCGCGTCCTTCTTACAAGTTGTATCAGGCTCTGCCGGCCCCTATATAATGAGCTCAGTCTCTGCATCATGGCCACTTAGATCTGCTCCTCATTTTGTTCACATCTCTGTCCTCCCCTGTACAGATATTATTATTGTGAGTGCTCAAGAAATCTCCAACCATCTAGCAGCTGTGTGTAATTTGAGTATAACTGTTGTTGCATTTTTTCTTGTACTGTATAGCATAAGTTTAATTTGCAGGCCTAGTGAAGTTTTTGTAATTCGTGTGGGGTTCTTTATGTCAGTCGTTTTTGATAATAGTTTGTATCTGTAATTATTTATCTGGCATTCACTGAGTATTATCTGGTATCTCATTTTATCAGGGCTGACTTAGATAAATTTACTCTTGCTAATTTCGTGTTAATAGAGGCTATTGCAGTTAACCATATATTTAACCTGTTTTTGCCATTACATTATCCTTATGAGTCCTGAATGTTTTGTTGTTAATTTAAGCATTAAACTTTAACTTGTAATTTTACCTAACTCTTTTGTTTTGAACCTGGAACTTTACGGGACAGTAGTGACTCTTCGTATTCTCACTTAAAGTGTACATTATCTTTCTCTGTTCCGTAACAATATATATGTGTGTGTGTGTGTGTGTGTGTGTGTGTGTGTGTGTGTGTGTGTGTGTGTGTGTGTGTGCAAAATAACCACGGGAGCGACAGTGAGGACTTTCATATATTACATCTTCAAAGTGATACAGGAACGTAAAGGGTGGAGGTCTTTACTCATACCCGCAGCAGGGAGTGGTACACAGAACAAAAGATGACCTGACTTAAAACTGATCAGTACACAGAACAATGGGTACCTGACTTTTTTCCTTAGGGATGTACCTGACAAAAGAGGATAAATACTGCGGCTTAAGACCTAGCGGATTAATGCTAGGTGTGTCCCAGACAGGTGTGACTACACTACCAGGAGACGACAAGGAACAATCAGTTGTTAGTCTAAGGGGTACTGATTTAAAATTAATTAAGTTAAGAATTCATCACACTCAAAAATACCATAGCTCATGTTTACATTCTTCTCATAGGTGCCGGAAATTAGGTAGGATTCTGTTACATTTCTTTCATCAGTGCTCGCTGTCGCTTCTTTCATTTCTCCCGTGGTTATTTTGGATACATGTCTTCATGATAAGTGAAGTTTCTGTAAATATGGATACCATGTACGCTTTCAATTTCTTCCTTGAGTCAAACCCCAGTCTTTGATTTCTCTGCGAAGACTCTTTCTCCATTACAACCTGCACACCGAGCAAAGCAGATGTTGCAGTTCCTTCAGAGGAGGCTAGAGAAGCAAGTAATACCTTAAAGTCTCTTCTGCCGGATCGACTTACTAACGTGGACGATTTGATGATTACGAGAAGCCTACCCAGACAAGATGCACTGCCAACATTAGGGAAGAAACATACAGCATGTTTAAAATTTCAGGCACCAAGAAACTGTGTATTAGGGACATACTAACACCAGAAAATCAGCACATAGTGTTCTCTCACTGCTATCATGTTGTCACCAGTGAAACTATTAGTGCCAAACGTAAGCATGAACAGAAATTAAAAGGACTAACTGAACACGTACTACTGGAACAAACATATAAATTCAGACTGCGTCATAAACCTGTCATCTAAAGAATTAGGTCGAGATACCCTGTGTGCCCTAGGTTATACGTTATCATTTTATTACGGCAAGAAGATAAACCCAGTGCAGGTTGGAAAGTCTTAGTTTCAAATGGAAAAATAATCAAATGAAAATAGTGAGATTTTTCGTGGCATTCTATAAGGGGCAGTGTTTAAGAATAATAACAACTCTGTTCTAAGAGGGTTTGCGAAGGCATTGGACAAATTAAAAAAATGATGGCTCCCTGGATATAACTACAGCTGGTAAAAGCAGTGTTGTAGTAGTTACGGACAAATGCGACTACAGTGGCAAAGTGAGTGAACTGTTGCATGGCACCAACACCTACAGTGAACTAAAAAGTGACCCTACTGGAAAACAAAGTAGAAAATGCCATAAAAAAAATCAAGACTTTGTTAAGAGGAAGGGATGATTCGATCACACAGTGCTCGATGCAAAATCAATCTGCACCATATATGTATGGCTTAATTACAACCCACAAGCCAAACAGCCCCATCAGCCCAATCATAAGCTCTATAAGCTCTACAACATGGAAGCTCTCAAAGTGGCTTGTGTCCCTGTTGTAGGCAACATCTCTGATTCATTTGTGCAAAACAATGAGGACTTGGTATGAAAGTTAAAATGTCTAAATGTCATGTACCCCTACAAATTAGTCAGCTTTGATGTTAAATCAATATTCACAAATGTTCCTGTTGATGATGTTTTAACTTTCCTTCCAAGCACTCTGGGTAGTAACATTGATGGTATTCCCTCTGAAAACATTATCAAGCTAATTAGATTGTGCATTGTATACTCATATTTTTCATTTGCAGGCAAATATTACACACAAAAATTTGGTATGGCCATGGGTAAGCCCCTCTCCCCAGTTCTGGCAAACATTCATATGGAATATTTTGAGAAACATTTGCTGTCCTCTTTAAATAGGAGCAAAATGTAGTAAAATAGCAAAACATAGTTTGGCTTCGTTGTGTTGATGATATCCTGTGCTTCTGGCCTAACAGTCTGGCCTAACAGTCTTCCCAGTGATGAATTTCTCTTGAAATTACATTCGTTAACTCCATCAAGAAGGTTACTTATGAGGTGGAAATGGATAATGAACTGCCATTCTTGAATGTAGATGTTATCAGGGACAAAAGTGTTTTGAAGACTAAGGTATAAAGAAAACCAACAAACATTAAGTCATATGTGCATTGTTATTCAAACCATTACATTAATGTAAAAAGATCTATGTTCATATCCATGTACTTGAGAGCATATAGAATTTCAGACTCAAAATTTTTTGATGATCAACTACATATGATTCAGAGCATTGGAGAGAAGCTAAAATATCCACCAAGTATACTAAATCATTGCCACAATACAGCCAAGAAACGATTCCTTGAAGAAAGCTAATGAGCCAGATCACCAGAATGCTCAAGGAACCCTTGTCCTCTCCTTCCATGAAAATTTTCGTGATGTTCACATGCTGAGGATACTTAATGTACAAGTAGTATTCAGCTATGAGAACATCATAAAAAAAAATCATCAAAAACAGCCCATATAGTAATTCATGTGTCGTTTACAAAATCCCGTTTAAAAGCTGTAACAAATTTTACATAGGACAATCTGGAAAAGATTAGGAAACTAGAATCTCACAACATAAAATCAGTGTAAGGACACCCAACAGAGTAGTGGCATATTTCACCACAAAGCATCCAGAGATCACCATACTAACTGGTAGGCTCTAAGATTCTACCAAGATTAAAAGTCACTGATGAAAGAAATGTAATAGACTCACACCTAATTTCTGGCACATATCAAAAAAATGGAAACATGAGCTACGGTCACATTATGTGTGATAATTGTTAACTGAATTAATTTTAAAGCAGTACCCCCCAGACTAACAACTGATTGTTCCTTGTCGTCTATTGGTAGTACAGTCACACATGTGTGGGAAACACCTAGCATTAATCTCCTAGGTCTTTAGTTAAGCCACAGTATTTACTCCCTTTTGTCAGGTACCAGTGGTACGACCCTGGCCATGACTGTGCGTAGTCATGGGCATGCCCTTAAGCAATCCCTTCCCCCTTCCTATTTCTCCTCCCACCCATGTGCAGTACTGAGCATGCCCAATATTATATCTAAAATGCTGGGAATGGTCACAGAGGGCACCACAACACCCCCAGGAGAAGCCTACGGAGGGGCAGACAGAGCGCAGCCCGACTCCAGGTGACAGGAATGTAAGTCCACCCGGGCAATGCGCTTCTATGACCCGGAACTCACCCCCCGCCACCAAAGCAGGAAACGGGGACTACCTTGTGGGGCGAGCTGACCCTCGACAGGATCGGGGTGGAACTATTTCCTCAGCTCCAAGCAGCTCCCCAGCGAAGGCCAGCAACTGCACCCTTTGTGAGACGGCCAGTAGCCGCTCACCCCTTCAGGAAACGGTCGGTAGCCGCTCAGATGGCCTTCAGGAGATGGCCAGTGGCTGCTCTGCACTTCAGGAGACGGCTGGTAGCCGCGCCCCTAAAAGGCCACGGCCCGTAGCCGGGCCACACGGCAGGAGACGGCCGGTAGCCTTTCCCCCGTCAGGTGCTGCTATTCCCCCTTATGGAAACCAGCGATGGCCAGTAGCTGCACCGGGCAGAGAAGGGTAGGTTCCCTCTCCTCCTGTAGTTGCCCCAGAGGACAAAACAAGGGCAAGGGCCGGTAGCCGCGCCCATCGGCAGGAGATGGCCTGCAGCCACTCCTCGTCGGCATGTTGTCCTCTATACAGAGCCTTGGCGACTGCCGGTAGCTGCGCCAACAGGCCAGTGATGACCGGTAACCGCACTTTGCCTGTGCCTCCATCATGGAGTTGGGCCCAACAAAGTGGCGGCCGGTAGCTGCCCTCGTTTCGTTGCCTAAGAGAGCCCAGCGATGGCTGGTAGCCACGCCAGGTTCCCTCACATCTTGCGACTGCACTACGAGAGGGTGATCTGCCATCAGACCTGCCGACCGGCGGGGGCGCAGACGACCCTGCTGTCCACCACGAACGAGGCAACCTTCAGGAGGAAGGTTCCAGCCCCAAGGACTACTGGAGGGGTCCTGTACTATCCCCAGGGCTCTTCTCAGCACAGCCGGCTCTAGAGGGGCCCTACCAGATGGACTCCGACAGAGGCTGATGCCGCAGCCAGCTGCTGACGGCGTCCCCGACTGCAGGAGACTGCAGCTGACAGGAGACTGAGGCCACCACCAGGACCCCCGAGCGGGATCTCTCCCCACCCAGACGCAGGAGACACTCGTCCTCCATCAGGCGCCTGAGTGAGCGCTTCAGGAACCTCTTCAGCCCCAGTCCCGAGGGCCGCACCCTAGTTCCCAGCCCTGACTGTGCAGGGGCCTTCGACGCACACAGCCCTGGATGAGAGAGGACGCCCCTTCTAGTGATCCTGTGGCCGCAGGACACAGAGGCCCCTAGCGAGGCCCAGCCCCAATCAGGAATCGGACTGTGAACTTCCCCGCCGCCCTCTGCTCTCACTGCCACCCTACCCAGACCCCGATAGTGAGTGACAGTGCAAGTGCAGTGACAGTGAAGCAGTGACTTATAGACAGGGCAGTGTGTTAATATGTGAAAGAGGAAATCAAGTAAAAGATCTGCCAGTGATGTAGTGACTTGAAAGAAGACCCCCAGTGAAAACAGTGATGTGAGGAAAAGCCGAGTAGTGAATATAGTGACCTCAGTGAATGTGCAAGATCCGCATCTCGGCCCCGGTAATAAAGTTCCTCAGTGCAGTAGGGCCTAAGACCGAGCCACGCACCCTAGTGTCAGTGTGAGTTTCCCCTAGTGTGTCAGTGACTAATTCCCCCTGCCCAACATCACGAGTGCTGTACAGTGTGCTTTTCACTTTGACCCAGAACTATTGTCCAAACAGTATCCTGCGCGATACTGCCACCCATGATCTCAGTACATGTCGTATAATTGTTTAGATTACTCTTTTGTGATGTCTGTCTGTTCCTAAGCTCAGAATTTGTCAATATACGTGTAAGGTTGTTGCTCTGAGTTTTTGTGCCCTGCCTCTCTCTTGATATTGATATTTAAGCTCCGGTCTAGAGAGGACCCAGCCGCAGCCTAGGCGTTTCTAGTGCGGGAAGCCGCCTAAGAACACCTAGCATAACAATATCTGTGTAATATTGGGGATGCCGGCAAGCAATCCCCCCCCCCCCACCGATTATTTGGTTACATACCTCATGTCCAAAATCTATGCAAACTGAAGATGTTTTGATCACGAGAGCACACACGCCCACCTCGTACTATGGCAAGTGGGTAAATGACCAAGGGAAAGTCGAGTCTAAGTGAGTGAGTGCCCTTGACCAACTTTCAGACCCGAGCAACTTTCACCTAGCGAACTCTCTCTCTCTCTCTCTCTCTCTCATTTCTCGCTAATTATCTCTTCTTATCAGCTCTGATAACACACTCAAACTCATATACAGCTGGAATTAACACCCACCACTATTACCTGTTTTAGGAGACGTCTTTTCATATAAAGGACAAATCAAAACAAAGTGAAACATTTGATAACATTGATAACATTGATAACATTAATACTGTTTTCCAATTGCGTACATCCTAATCTTGGACGTATCAGGCACTCCTTAATTTCTTCTTATTCTCCCCGTTACTGTACTACAGTCAAAATGACTATACAGCTAGAACTTAATGGCACCATTATTACCACAATACAAAATATAATTGCTGTCTGTCTGTCTGTCTGTCTGTCTGTCTGTCTGTCTGTCTCTCTGTCTCTCTGTCTCTCTCTCTCTCTCTGGTAAACTCACCCCTCCCTCGATCCTCTCACCTGGCGAAAATAAACAATACCAGGGTAATCGCAGGCACTCCCACGATGACCGTGGGTGATAAATACCAAGGAAACACATCTCACCTCCCACTGTTTACATTATTTTTGTCTTATTCTCCCTGTTACTATACTCAAAATCACTATACAGCTAGAATTTAACGAAAGTATCGTTATCACAGTTAGAAAAATAATTACTGATTGTCTCTTTCTCTCTGTCTGTCTGTCTGTCAGTCTATTTGTCTATCTGTCTGTCTGTCTGTCTGTTTCTGTCTCTGTCTCTGTCTCTGTCTCTCTGTCTGTCTCTCCCATCCGTATCGGTAATCTCAACCCCTTCCTCGATGACTCCAGGTTATCAGATCTTGAGGAATTTTCATAGGCCACTAGCTTTCACCTGGCGAAAGTAAACAATACCAGGGACATCTCCTGCACCCCATGATGACCATGGGTGATAAGTACCAAGAAAACTCGTCTCACCTCCCTCTCTTTTCTCCTCATTTTTTTCTTGTTCTCTCTGTTACCGCAGTCAAAAATCACTATACAGCTAAAATTTAACGGCACTATTATTACCACGATTGGAAAAATTACTGTCTGTCTGTCTCTGTCTGTCTATCTGTCTTTTTGTCTGTCTCTCTCTGTCCCTGTCTGTCTGTCTGTCTGTCTCTGTCTCTGTCTGTCTGTCTGTCTGTCTGTCTCTGTCTGTCTCTGTCTGTCTGTCTGTCTGTCTCTGTCTCTGTCTGTCTGTCTGTCTGTCTCTCTCTCTCTCTCTCTCTCTCTCTCTCTCTCTCTCTCTCTCTCTCTCTCTCTCTCTCTCTCTCTCTCTCTCTCTCTTTTTCATCGTCTTCTCCCTGTTATCTTTTCTCATCCTCTGTTTCCACAGTCAAAATCACTATGCAATTAGAAGAAAGGCCACTAATATTACCATGATTGGAAAAATAATAAAATGAATTAAATGGCTAAGTGCAAGAACAGTAATCTCCCTTTGTATGAGTGTGTGCGTCTGTAAAAAATCTGACCACATCTCAATAGGCCCTACGGAACTTACAGCTGGCAACTGAGGCACTCAGGATTTATAAAGCCAGCGATTAACTCTGGGGGCTTCATCATGGTACATCTAGAGACCCGCTGCGACAAGTGTAGCAGCAAGATTAACATCAGAACAGCCCACACCTGTGTGAAATGCCCAGGTTGTGAGTGATTTATGAATCTTTTTTTTCCACCGATATCACAGACAGACCTGTTTACACGGTGAGTAATCATAAACACTGAATACCCTATGTACCTCTTATTGTTAATGGTCTATATACCTCCTATTGTTAATGGTTCCATATTATCTGGAGGAAATCTTAAAGAAAAAACACCGGTATTCACAGGTGGAGTAGGGGGAACTTCAAAGCAGTTAAGACGACCCCATCTCCCTGGAAACACATCAACTAGCAGAGATGATGGGGCTACAGCCTCTACAAGCAAGGAGGATGTGGCCACAGCCTCTACAAGCAGTGAGGATGGGGAGATAGCCTCTACAAGCAGTGAGGATGAGGCCACAGCCTCGACAAGCAGTGAGGTTGGGGCCATAGCCTCGACAAGCAGGGAGGATGGGGCTACAGCCCCTACAAACGAGGAGGATGGGGCTACGCCCTCTACAAGTAGGAGTAGAGGGAATGGACATACACCTTCATCATCTCTACCGAAAACAGTAAGCTCTAGAACATTTTTTTTGATGGCCTCCTACATGAGGTCAGATTTAGCCCAGCACGAGATTACACTCAGGACTCTGTAGTGTTCTTAACATATTTTGGTACATTTTTCAGTCGCCATGTTCAAAAATGTAATGAGGCAGATGCAAGCACCACCTGTTGGTATATACATAGTGCTGGCAGTTGTATTGTGAGGAGAACCTGTTTTAGAGGGGAAAGATACAACCAGAACTCATATTCACACTCCATGAGTTGTTCATTACTCTAAACACTATAGGACAAACACTGAAGGAGCTGAAACAGTACATATTAAATCACGTAGAAAATGTTCTTTCTTCCACTGAGGTGAGTGGCTTTATATTAGAATACACCACATACATTGAAATCAACATCATAAAAAATTTTGTTCCTCAGTCTGTGGGCACATATGTAGATTTCCCCACATGAGTAAAAGGATGCAAGCAGATATTTAATCCTCGACGTATAACAGGAGTAGATAAAGATGCTTGTATAATACAGTGCTTTGCTGCTCATATTATCTTTCCACAATAAATGGAGAACTCATGGGGAAAGTGTAGTACTTTGATAAAGTTTCCTCGAGGGAATGAGATTTCTTGGTATTCCCTTGATCAGTTAGAATCTAAAGATCAATTGAGTATTAATGTTTATATCTTGAACGATAAACGTCCCTACGAATTGGCTATAGTCAGAATAGGGAGCAAGAAGTATGAGGACAAAGTAAGTTTACTTTTATCAGAAAAAAAAAAAAAAAAAAACACACTTTTGTCTGATAAAAGATTTAAGGAAATTTCTTCTGGCTTTTCTACATAAACATCAACATATGAGTCCCTCCCTCTGTAAAGTGTGCTTTTCGGAATTTACTGGGAAGGAGGAGAAGGTTTCGCATTCTCAATTTTGCTTCTCCCGACAGAAAGTGATTCCTGAACCAGGTTACACCATTAAATTTAAAAATTTGGTGGAAAATAGTGCCCTCTGATTTTGTGTGCTAGGATTTTGAAGCTCAACTGAAGGATGGGGCTGATATGGATCATACCGTCAGCACACATCACGCTATTGCATATGCCTATATCATTGTGGACAGAGATGACAATATAGTAGATTCTCATACATATGTTGGGCCCGGTGCGGCCACACATTTCATAGATAAAGTAACCCTCTCTTATGAACGGTTACAAAGTCGCCACAAATTTCCCATCCATATGACAGACGAGGATGAGGAAAACTTTCAAAGGCCAATGATGTGTCAGTTATGTGAGTCAGCATTTGTTAACGGTAGCGATAAACACAGACATCATCTCCACTATATGCAATGTGAAAATTATGAAGGGGTTCTGTGTAGGAAATGTAATATGCAGATAAAAGACAACTCTAATAGACTAATTACCATTGCTCATAAAATGTCTTATGATTTAGGGTTAGTCATTAAGGAAATGAACCAAGACCTTCCCATTGTTTAAGGCTGATATTGGCAAGCTGAGATTCATCGATAGTTATGGCTTTATGAGTGGGAGTCTTGCTGATTTGGCTAAAGTACACATTCAATCTGTAAATTCTCTGAAATTAACTAAGGAAATACTTGGAGAAATGGAAGAATCCTTAAAAGAAATGCTAACTTCTGGGAAGTAAGTATTTCCATATGAATATCTTTCTGGGACTGACAGGCTTGAAGATCATAGCTTACCACCCATTGATGCATTTTACAGTTCATTAAAAGGAAGCTGCATTACAGAGGAAGAGTATGATCATGCATCAAAAGTATGGTCAATGGCAGGTTGCTCTAGTCTGAAGGACTATCTCATGCTGTACCTTAAAGTAGACTAAGGTCTACTAGCTAATACATTCACAAATTGGCATAGAACTTTGCATTTAACAATACCATTTAAATATAGTTAGTTACGTTTTTCTCCCTTCATTCCTCTTCGAGGGCTGGCTCAAATCTTCAAAAAAAAAGTTCAACTCACCAGTGATAGGTCTTTGATTTACCTCATTTAGAATAACATCCGAGGTGGTTTCACTACGGTTGTTCGTCGTTTCATGAGAGCTAATAACAAATTCAAAAACCCTAATTTTGATCCTACGACACAAACTTCATTTTTTAAAAAGTTATTATGACTTTCATTCACTCTGTGCCTCTGTAATGACAGAATCGCTTCCAATTGGTGATATAAAGAAGCTTAGTGACAGTGAGATGAAAACATTTTTTGCTAAGGGAATTGAAAGGCAGCCTAGTGACGGTATGTTTGGGTACTGGGTTCTGTGTGTCACTCTACCAGTGTCTGCAGAGGCTGCTCAGTTAACAGATGATTTTCCGCTGGGCTTAGAGCAAAACACATTACTTATGATCATCTTTCACCCTATTCTAAACCGCTATTAGAAAAGGAAGGTAGAAACTATCCTGAATTTTATCAAAAACTTGTAGCTTCTTACTCAGCTAAGTACAACTATCTTATAGCAATACCTTTTGCTGCAGTTATATATGAGTCATGGTCTGAGATTAGCTAGAGTGATCTCAGTGTTCATTTTTAGACAGGAACCATATTCAAAAACCAACACAGAACTAAACATTCAACTAAGAAATAATACCTCAACCAAAGACAAAAAAGTTATGTACAAGCTAATGTTAAATTCACTGTTTGGGAAAACTTTATTAAATCCCCAGAGATATGCATCCAAATGTAAAGTTTGCCGAAGGAGGAAAGAATTTCTAAAAAGTGTTAGGAATCCAATCCTTTCTTCAGAAGGGTGATACCCTTAAAAGAAAATCAAGTAATAACCATCTCTCAGTTCCAAAAATAGAGCTGTCTCATCCTCAATTTGTGGGATTTCAAATTCTTGAGTTGGCCAAGGTGAAGATGTATTATTTTTGGTGTGATGCTATCAAAAAGCACTATTGGGAACGAGTAAAAGCAGTGTACAGTACACAGATACAGACAGTTTTCTATTTTCATTTGAGTGTGAAGATACATTCAGTGAAATACAAAGGTCTCCTCTTGTGGACTGGGTAGGTACATCAAATTTCAGTCTCCAGCATCCTTTGTACAGTGATGCACGTAGTGGACAGGTGGGTCTGTTAAAAAGTGAGGTAGGGGAAAAACTGATAGTTGAAGCATTTTGTCAAGTCAAAATTATACTCCTTGCTCTTGCAGTCAGGTACAGAGATGATAACTGGTAATGGTATTCCTAGTATGACAGGAAAAAACTTAGACATCAAGAATATAAAAACACTCTTCTGGGGACCAATAAGATTCATTATGTTAAAGCCACCAGTATATATATAACCGGCAGGGACGGATCACCACGCTATCAGTAAACAAGAGAGGGTTGAGTGAATTTGAAGATAAACGTTGTTATTTGTCCCCTACTCAGTCAGTCAGCTACGGTCATCCTTTGGCTAACAACACTCAAGTAAATGCACGGTAAGAAAAAGAAAATGAATAAGAAGAAGAAGAAGAAGAAGAAGATGATGATGATGATGATGATGATGATGATGATGATGATGAACAAGATAGTGATGAGAAGGAACTTCCATTTCTGTGGGGGACACTACTCATCCCCGTTACCCAGCAGCATTTTCCAAGCAAGTGAAATCAGAGTCCAGTGTTATACGACAAACAAAGGAAAAAATGTTCTGGAAATTATCTCGTAGATAGGAAAGCTTCTTCATGATGTATGTGGGTCTTTGTATAATTCTTTTCGTAGATAATTTGTATGCAAATCCTATTTACTGTCTATACTGTACTAAAAACTTTTATTGATAATTTGTAAATAAAGCGTCTGCAGTGTTCATGTTTTGTTTATTAGGTGAGGACAGTTTAGTTTTCTTTCAGTGTGTGTTTAAACACCATGGAAAAGATTTATACATCAGATCATACAGATATATTTCGTGATCCTGCCGGAATTATTTTGGCAGGGTTGCCAGACTCAGGAAAAACCGTACTGATATCTAAACTCATCAAATACTATGCAGAAAAGTTTTCAAAAATATTTATCTGTGATGTAAGCTATCACCCTCTTCAAGATGATCCAGTCATTGGTCGCAAAGTTTCTGTGCACAAAGATATAATTGACTCTTCATTACACTCAAGTCCTCAAGGAAGATCACTGCTCATATTAGATTATTTGTATTTAAAGGCAATGCAGAGTCAGACTGTAGCCGAACCTTTCATTAAGGGACGTCATTCAGACCTGAGTGTTGTATTAATATCTCAAAACCTTTTTATGAGAGGCCCCTTTTCTTGTGACCTATCCCTTAATGCTACACATTTTTTACTTCTACGAAAGCGTGTCTTGGGTCAGGTGGAATGTTTTGGTAAACAACATGTGCCAAATAATCTTGAAATGTACAGGCGAGCCATTGTCAACAAAATTAATGGGTATTTACTAATTGATTTATCTATATAAAAAACTCCCCGGCAACCGCAATTTAGGTCATACATTGTTGGAGAGCCTTCTTGTGAAGTAGATTGTACCTATGGAAATTAATAGCATACTTCGAAACATATACTATGATCCCACATCAACTGCATCCTTGAGTAGTATTGAAAAAAAAAACAGATGGGAAGAGATTTTTAAAATGTTCTAGAGTTTACACTCTGCATAAATGACAAAGAAAAAGATTTCCACGACGAAACATTGTAGCAGCAGGACCCCGCATTATTCTGAAATGTGACCTGGCTGATTTGAGGCACTTACGGGGGGGAAAATAACCATGTACAATATTTACTGGTATGTGTAGATGTCTTATCACGTTATATGTTTGTCCATCCCATTCAACGAAAAACTGGAGCTACTGTAACGAACGCGTTTTCATTCATATTAAATAAACCAGAATCACAGGATTACTAAAACTATTCACAGACAGGGGGACCGAAATTTACAACAAAACGCTGGAATCTTACTTGAAGAGGGAGAATATTACTCTGTACAGTGTTTACTCAGAAGAGACAAAGGGTAGTCGCTGTGAGAGTGTCATAAGAACTCTGAAGCACAAATTTATCGATATTTAACAGCATACGACACTTTAAACTATCTACCCATACTAAGTATGCTGGTAAGCACTTACAATCTCACCCCTCATCGAGGCTTGGAGGGCATGACACCTAGTGAAATTCACAAGGTAACAGAGCCCAGAGACTGGCGAAACCAGTTTACATTAATGTATGAAAAGCCTATCAAACTTAAAAAAAAAAAAAAAAAATAGTTCAAACTTGACTGCAGGGGACTTTGGACGAATGGTGACTTCGTCCAGAAGTAAGAGCTTTGCAAAAGTATTTACCATACAAAATACAGATGACATATTTCGCATTACTAAAATGCACAGGAGTAAGTCAGGAATTTATACCTATGAGCTGGAACACTTGGGTGGAGAATCAATCAAAGGAATATTCGACAGAGAAGAAATAATTCCTACTTTAGCCCCGGAAACCTACCCATTGAAATATTAAAGAGACGGAAAAAGACAAACAGCTCTTTGCAGAATAATATTCACTGAAAATCATATCCAGATCGCTTTAACGAGTGGATAGATGCCACGGAGATCCAGAAAACCACTGATCTCCCATCATCGTGAATTTATTCAGTTTCTGAAAGAAATCAAGCCAAACCTGAGGAGGAAATTAATTTCCAGGTGTTATAAACCAGAGTTAGACTGCTTATCAGAAATATTTGCAAATTTCCTGGAAAAATACTTAACAGGAGATAGAAAGGCAATATGGAAGCTTCGTCCACACCAGCCTGTAATTCGAGAGATTGCTTTCAAACAAAGCCCTTTAAAAGAAAAAGGCAGATCCTTACCTTCACTACTGGAGGGTTTATTCTAAGCATCTTGATACCCATTGCCGCTACTGTATAACTGTAGGAAGTCTTCTTAAATAATGACAGTCAAAGAATTCTGCCTAGTACCAAGGTCTCAAGCGAAAACCATTCTTTATACATCTGCCATTCATAGACCCCAGGAAACTGCTTATCCAAATCTCCCTTGTACCTGCCCCCATTCAGCCTTCAGATACAGAACTTCGTCACCCACACGAGAACACAATCATAATGCTACTCTAACCAGAAGTCCATCAGTATGCTTTTGGTATCTTATATTTACAACATCCTTTAGTACACTGGGATGATATGGTTAATTAGATATCTCCAATTTGCAACATTGATATTATGGATGTAATTCAGTACTGGGTACCCCGAAACAACACGTTTAATTCAGGTAGAATAACCGTCTTACTAACCTTGGTGAAACTTGCAGATTTACCCGAGGCTTATATACAAAATCCAAGGCAATGAAAAAACTAGTTGAGGGTGGGGCCACATCTCAGCAGTAGCAGCAGCAGCACCAGCAGCACCATGGACAACACAAAGACCCGCGTAAAAGACCTGCAGCATCCTCAGATGAAGGGGAACCACTCGGTATCATATATATATATATATATATATATATATATATATATATATATATATATATATATGAAAATGTTACCATATTAAATATATATGAAGATTCCCCTGCCTGGTAAGAAGCCAGAAATAGAAGCTGTTATATAAAAGAGGCCATTGATCGATCCAGATTTAAAAGGAAACTTGACAATATTGGGAAATTACTTATCAATGTTACTTAAAAAATTAATACCTACCAAAACTAATCATACCCATATCAGATTACTAATAGTAGTTTGTAAGATTTTTGGGGCAGACGGAATATAATTCTAAGTACTGAAACATAGATTTGCTAAAGAAATAAAGACTTGTCAAAACTATTGCATATCCATTCTGTATTACTACTACCATTTAGTCATAGTAGCCTGTAAGATGTTCCTGGGTAATAGTATGTAATTCTAAG
>NC_136997.1:30533515-30710572 GCF_032717465.1 Coenobita brevimanus
CTGTTGCACAGCTCTTCTCGCTTTACTGGATCAAGGTGTCGCAATTTCTCCACCAGAGCTGCATAACCATTGCCCTCCCATAGGTCAGCTGGTAACATCTCACCACGACTAAGCACTTCCTCCTGCTCCTCCAACTCACTACCAACCAAAAACTACAGGAGCGCTCTTATCCCTGGTTCCCTCAACGTCCACTCCAAAGTCACCTTCCAGGGACTGTGGCTGTAACCCTGGTCCACTACTCACATCACCGGCACCAACAGCTCCCTCCACAGCACGTTCCTTTGATGCCACGTCCTCCTTTCCCCGTCCTTCACATCCCAGGTGAGAGACATCAGCAGTCATCCCACAATGAGAATCAACTGGGCGGTAGTATGGCTTCAACATATTAATGTGGCACAACTGAGTACTCTTCCGCCTATCTGGGGTAACAATTAGATAGTCAAGTTCCCCAACTCTCTTCTTCACAATATAAGGACCACTGAATCTAGCTGCCAGAGGTTTTCCTTGCATGGGCAGCAGTGCCAAAACTTCATCTCCTTGCTTAAACTCACGACTTCTGACCTTCTTATCATAATGAGCCTTCATTTTCGCTTGAGCCCCGATTAGATGGTCACGGGCAAGCTCTAAAGCGCAATGCAGTCTCTCCCGAGTGCGGCAGACATAGTCAAGCATGGATTCCTGGTTGCCAGATTTGTTGTTACTCCAGGCCTCTCGCACCACATCCAAGGGACCACGAACTCTGTGCCCAAACACTAACTCATTGGGTGAAAACCCTAACGACTCAGTTGGTACCTCTCTCACTGCAAACATAACAAAGGGTACCGCTAGGTCCCAATCCTTTCCACTATCATAGCAGAAGGTGCGCAGCATGGTCTTTAAGGTCTGATGATGCCTCTCCAGGGCACCTTGTGACTGCGGATGGTAGGCACTGGACAAAATGTGTTTGATGCCCAACTCTGTCATTGTCTGCTTAAACAAATTAGATGTAAAATTTACTCCACGGTCTGACTGCAACTCCTTGGGCAGGCCAAAATGAGTAAAGAACAGGATAAGTTGCTTGACTACTGACTTCGCCTGCATGCTTCTGATTGGTATAGCCTCTGGGTATCGCGTTGTAACATCCATTATGGTTAACAAATACTTGTTTCCAGCAGAAGTAGGAGGTAAAGGGCCCACGATATCAATGATTACCCGGGTAAACGGAGGTTCAACTGCAGGAATGGGAGTCAAAGGGGCCACAGGAAGAACTTGATTAGGCTTGCCCACTATCTGACACGTGTGACAGCTCTTGATGTACGCAGCAACTTGTCCCGGCATACTTGGCCACCAAAAGTTATATCTTAAGCGCTGCACTGTCTTTCTGTTTCCCAAGTGACCTGCTAAAGGTCCCTCATGTGCTAACTGTATTAACGGCACCCTATACTGCACAGGCACCACCACCTGCACTAACTCACCCACTCCTCCATCCACCGTGGCGCCAGTGGGCGTCCATCGGCGATGTAAAACATTGTCTTTAATCAGGAACTCCTCCTTACCACACTCCATACTTCTTTCTTCCCCTACTCGAGCAAACAAGGGCTTTAATGTTACATCCTCCTGTTGCTTCACCCTCAATTCTGCTGGCCCAACACCCGCCAGCTCTACTGAGGACTGAGATAAGGGACTGGTCGGGACACTGGATTGCGAAGGGCGATCAATCTCAGCGTCACCTCTAGTACACTCGACAGGGGGAGGAATGTCAGACTCCACACTGACATCATCACCTCTACCCTCAACAGTGACACTCTGTTCCTCAGGCGCGTTTGACGGTGGTCCTGCATCCCCGCAGTCGACCCCAGCGTCCTGAAATTCTTCTAATTCAGTCGGTGGGCTGGGTTCAGTCTCCACACAGACACACTCAGCACCACCTCTAGTGTCCTGAGTGGGAAGTGGGGCGGCACCCATGCACGCATTCCCACTCTCCTCACCCACCACAGCAACACTCTGCTCACTAGGTTCCTCCATTGGTGGCCCTGCCTCATCACAGTCGACCCCAAGAACCTGTGACTTCACCAGTTCTTCCTCCCGGGCTGCAACCTGTGCCATAGATCGTGTAATTGCACAGACCGGGAACATGGCTTCCACTTCTGCATCAACTTCAATACCAATTTCTGGGGCGTCAAAACACTTCTCTGCCACAACAACTGGTGGGGGAAGAGATGGAAATACTTTCTCCCCAGCCAGGTCGTTCCCCAGCAGAAAATCAATCCCCTCTACTGGCATTACATCAGCAACAGCTACTTGAGCTGCAGCCTGAACAATGGGGCAATCGAGTTCCACATGAACATAATCATAGTATTCATCTGAGTTCATGCCTCTACACAGCACATACTTCCCTGAGTTTACAGGCCCTCCAGTCACGTTTCTGCACACAGACTGTTGTGCACAGGTATCACGAGCCACAGTAACTGGATAACTGATCCCATGAATTTTCACTGTGCCGTGACATATAAAAAGGTTTACACCAGTCTAGGGACGATTTCTGAGGCAGTTCATCCGGAGGTGGCGTAGCATGTTGGGTAACCTTTTCAGCCTGAGCTGGCAGCGAGCACAGCCGGCTGCACTCCAGCTTTCCACAGACTTCTCCCTCACCGTTACCACTCTCCCAACTCCTCTCGTTCACCTGACTCGAACCTACAACTAGTGCCACTGGTTTGGCATTTTGGGAGGCCTTCCACTTAGGGCAGTTAGGCTTGATGTGCCCACTCTGTTTGCAAAAGTAACAAACTAGCTTCGAACTGGATACAGGGCTCTTTCTCCCTGAATTCTTTTTCTCCTCTGAACTTCCCTTGGACTGATTCACGGGAGATTTATCCCAGGCAGGGCCACTCACAGTCCTCTCCCTGGAATACTGAAAATTAGCATACTTGACCCCCATACTCCGCAAGGCAAACACCCGGTCATCAGCCCACGTCGCTGCTTCCTTCACGGTCTTAAATCTCTTCTCCCTAATTTTAACACCAATTTCTTTGTCAGCCATGTTGGTAAAATGTTCCATCAAAAACAGTTCACGCACCTCGTTATACGAAGTGGCGCTCTCACTCAGCAACCACTCGTCTAACCTCTCCTCCAGATACCTAGCGTAGGCCATATAGGTGTCAGCAGGCCTTTTCCGAGCACCACGGAACAACAACCGATAAGCCTCTGGTCTAAGTTCATATGCCTTCAGGATGGCTGTTTTAAATTCATCATAATCATCTACATCCTCAGGGCTCAACCTATTATACACTTCCAAGGCTTTTCCCTTCAGCACATTAGATACCAACCCCACCCAGCGCTGCCTTGGCCACTCAAACTCCCTAGCCTTCTTCTCAAACCTGACAAACCATTCTGTCACCTTCAACTCATCAAATGCTGGCACTAATTTTAGACTCCTTGAGAACCAACTCTCCCTATCCTCTGCACGGCCTGAGGTTTGGGTATCTGAAGTTGGTCTATTAGCAGTCAGCTCCAAGCGAGTCTTCTCCAGCTCAAATCGCATTTTTTCACGCTGCAACTCCATCTCCCTCTCTTCTTTTGCACGCTGCATTTCCCTCTCTTCTTTTTCACGCTGCATCTCCCTCTCTTCTTTTGCACGCTGCATTTCCATCTCCAACTTTTTCAACTCCAACTGCAACTGAGCCTCCGGTGACAAGGCTCCAGGGTATATGGGAGTGGAATGAACAACTCCAGGGAAAGCACTAGACATACCTGGGGGAACTGCTCTAAACTGGCTCGGCGGCATCATAGATGGTAATAGTGGGGTAGCGAAACGAGGCATTTCAGCACCATAGTCAAACTCAGGGCTCACACGGGGAGTACCTTTGCTATGTGCCTCTCGTTGTTCCATATCCACAGGTGACTCAGCACGTACGCGATCTGGTGTAGACACGCGTGACTCCATGGCGACAAATCAATGGCAGTACTAAATAATGAAATACTAATGCTGACTGAGAAACTACAAAACACATCAACTTCACCTCAAAGCACAGAGAACGCCAAGGTAACGATATCCTAGCAAGAAGAAGGCACTGTTAGGATATCCTGATGCGAGGTCGCCACTGTTACGGTTTGCGCCAGCCCGGGGCTATTACAAAAAGACAACAAGTCAGCCTTAGATGATCGGCCTCCACTGCGTTGCAAAAATAACGCAGACCCCGGCACTGACACTCCGCAAACTAGAGAAAAACTGCACAACGGAAGTACTTACTTAAGAACGCAACACTCTGTACTTTGATAATAAAACGGAACAGCCTACCTATAGATCTAGCCTACTATCGCCACTACCGGAAGTAATACCGCCCGAGACAGTATACAGGAACACCTCCCACTTACTTCCGGTGGTGACGACTTTCTACTTAACCCGTGTCCAAGGGGGAACGCAGTTAATAGCTCACGATGGTTCTCACTAGCCTTGAGCAAAGAGATGGGATTAACTGTGTAGGGGTTAGGGGTGTGTGTGTGTATGTACGTGTGTTGGGGAACGTTAACAAAGGCAGCGAGAAGACCACGGTGAGCCAAACTGGCCCTCCAAAGACAACACGGTTACAAAAACAAAATAAAATAACTACTTCCCTCAGTCAGCAACAAAAGAATAAAAATAAACTTAAATGAAAACGCCAGCTCGGCAGAAAAATAACTGGGGAGAGAGAGTGTACAAGCACCCGATACTAAAGCTGGCTGGGAAGAGACTGCCTACTGCTAGGCTCGTGTTCAGCCAAGCGCGAACGCATGAATCAAATTAATTAATAAGAACTTAAATTCGTGCCCCTCTCTCTCTACAATAAATTGGTACTTCTAATGCAAGCAAAACATCATTAAATATACTGGTAGCTCACATAAGACAATCAAAATAATCAAATGCATACTCAGCATGGTATGAAATAAAATTGCCCTCAGTGGCAGGAACGAAAGAAACAAAAGAACTTGTAACACTCGCTAATATAAACTCCGCGAATGACACGGATACATCCTGCATAATCCCCTAGCCCAGCTGTAACGGTTGCACGTGGGAACGGAAAGGCGTAAATATATATATATATCAGAATATATATATATATATATATATATATATATATATATATATATATATATATATAATATATATATAAATATATATATATATATATATATATATATATATATAAAATATAAATATATATATATATATATATATATATATATATATATATATATATATATATAAATATATATATATATATATAATATATATATATATATATATATATATATATATATATAAAATATATATATATATATATATATATATATATAAAGATAAATATATGTATATATATATATATATATATATATATATATATATATAATATATATATATATATATATATATATATATATATATATATAATATATATATATATATATATATATATATATATATATATATATATATATATATATATATATATATATATATATATATATATATATATATAGTTAGATATATAGATATAGATATATATATATGTAAATATATATATATATATATATATATATATATATATATATATATATATATATATATATATATATATATATATATATATATATATATATATATATATATATATATATATATATATATATATGTAATATATATATATATATATATATATATATATATATATATATATATATATATATATATATATATATATAGTAATATATATATATATATATATATATATATATATATATATATATATATATATATATATATATATATATATATATATACATATATATATATATGTAAAATATATATATATATATATATATATATACATATATATATATATGTAATATATATATATATATATATATATATATATATATATATATATATATATATATATATATATATATATATATATATATATATATATATATATATATACCTAGGCTTCTTCCCCCAAAGAAGTGGAGGTAGCCGTGACAAATCAACAAACTCCCATTTTACTCATCCAAACACACACATTTATTCTTATATAAGCCCCAAGTGGAGCAGCGACAGATGCTCACTGCACCATTGCACACGAGGGTCAAATGTGCAGTGCAATCAGCAACATCTACAGCAGAGCCCGACTGCAGAACTGGTTTATCCCTGCCACATCATAATAGACCCATCCCTTTAAGCACCCCAGACCTGATCAGCTGATGAGACCAAATGTTGGAGAATATCCCATAGGGGCCATCTCATCTTTTATTCATTCACAATTTCTCCCCAGTTATTCCTATCATTTGCAGCCACTCTTCTTTGCTCAAGAGACATCTCTCTCGCATCCAATGCTCTCTTTACACTGTCCTTCCGTCCTATTCGTGGTCCTGCTCTCAGCCTAACACCTTTCACATCCGATCAAGTTATCTTTTCACCAATCGCTCATTATCCATTTTCTCCATATGCATAAACCATCGCAACACTCTCTGCTCAACTCGAAGAGCCATCTCCCGCATAACTCCAGTTCTCCTTTGCCCTTCATTTCTCACTTGATCCATATGCGACACTCCATGCCTATTCCTCAAACACCTCATCTCCATTACGTTCAAACGTTTCCTCTCTGCTACACCGGTATTCCATGTTTCAACCACATATATTTCAGTCAGTACCACTACACCTTCATACATACAGTCTTCTCATAACCTCTTTGCCCTCATTGTCGCTTTAGTTGTCATTTGTGTGTAGCTGTGCCCATACCCATCGACGTGTTTGTTGTCATAAAAACCTTCATCAGAGAAAACGTTTTTGGCCGATCGGCGTCAGTTTTGGAGGTGTCATAGTTTTCACGTCGCTCGTCAAAAGTAAGAAGTTTGCAAGTGTGGGGCCAGAGATGCGTGCCAGCCCAGACAGGTTGATTAATACCTTACCGGCTGTTGAGAGAGAAGGTAGTGCACAGCGGTCCCTTTATATCCTCCTCTATTTACCCCCGTCCCAGGCATGCATCATATTTCACTATACCAATAGTGCTTGTGTTTACTGTTTGGGCACTATTATGATTAGATTTGGTGTTTACAATATGAAATTAGGTTTTTGTGAATCATTCCTGGCCGTTACCAGCCGTTGGTCTAACGAAGATTGTGCTATGCTGTTTTTCGCCGTGGCCCAACAACTAGACTGCCTCTACCCTGCAACAGATGTGAGTATTCAACCACTGAACAATAGTGACAGTGAATCAGGTGAATATAATGTGCAATAGCTAGTTTAGCAGCTTTTTAGGGGGAGGCGGGAAACTACCTTTCGACACGGCGTTGTCATGAACAGAATATTTGCCAAGGTGTTGATGAAGTCCTTGTTTTATGCTGATATATGGTGGATAGTGTTATTGTGCAATAAACAGGAGTATAGTGCAACGAGTGTACGTGATAAAATATTGGCTAGGGCATGAGTCACGCATGCCTTACAGCCACAGCACGCCGTTGTCAGGAGGGGATAATACTGGAGGTTAATAAGGATATTTCATTTTATTATATTGTTATTTATTTCATATGCTCCTTGTGTGAAATAAAGCATGGGTGTTATACTGATATGTTTATTGTATGCTTGTGTGGAAGAATGTAAACAATGCACCACGTGCTCATCAGAAAATATCGTCTGCGATACCTTAGCTATTCGAAATGTGACACAGAGCACGTTCATGTACTGTTGTGGTGAAATATACTGTATTTCTCATAAAATGATTGATTTGGTTATGTGTAATGTGAAATAAAATCGTAAACAATGCAATGTGTTCTCGTCAGAAAGTCATTGTCTGCTACACCTTAGCGCACCAGGTAGGGGCTTCATAATTGACCTACGGAAGACGTGCATATACTTGTTGTGGTGTAATATGCTGTGTATCTCATATATTGATAGATTTAGTTATGTGTTATGTGAAAAGAAAATAAAAGAGTGAAACCAGTGCAGATAAGAAAGACTGCATCTCATACACCTGAGTTAGCACAGAGGTAGCGAAATCTAACGTGACATACGGAAGTTTAGATGGTGTAACATACTATGTATCTCATAAAATGACGGATTTGTTTGTGTGTAATGTGAAAAGAAAATGAAAGAATTAAACACGTGCTCGTAAGAAAGAGTTCGTCTCGTACACCTGAGTTAGCATGAAGGTAGCAAAATGCAAAGATGGTGTACTATATTGTATATCTCATAAAATGATAGATTTGGTTATGTGTAATGTGAAAAGAATATGAAATTGAACCACGTGATTGTCTGTAAATCATCGTCTGCTACACTTAGCGCACAGGTAGGGGTCACGTAATTGACCTACGGAAGACGTGCATGTACTTGTAGTGTTGTAATATATTGTGTATCTCATAGATTGATAGATCTGGTTATGTGTAATGTGAAAAAAATATGAAAATGCACCACTTGATCGTCTGAAAATGATCGTCTGCTACACCTTAGCACACAGGTAGGAGCTACGTAATTGACCAATGTAAGACGTGCATGTACTTGTAGTGGTGTAATATATTGTGTATCTCATAAAATGATAGCTTTGGTTATGTGTAATGTGAAATATAAACGTAAACACTGAAGCATGTTCTCGTCAGAAAATCATCATCTGCTGCACCTTAGTGCACAGGTAGGGGCTATGTAATTGACCTATGGAAGATGCACACTCATGATTACTAATCTCTGACCAGGGACGCGTGGCGGGCAGTGTTACAACCACACACGAGCCTCTCATTCGAACACAGCTTCCGCACTAGTGGGCGGGGCAAAGAACTGTAACCAGGTGATCTGAAGCGTACTACTCCTCATATCACTGATATTTCCATATTCTTATGGTTTCTCCTCCATAATATAATAATCTGTGTTTATTGACAGGGGCCGACATTTCTTCAATCAGTCTGCAGTTTAGCAGTTTCCAACATGTGCCACTATATGTGGGTTCTGGCATCATATATACAGTAATACTTAGTTATGATTTAGCGGCATCAACTGGCACACATTTTAACCAAAGGGGGCCAGCAGCAAAGACGTCGCGTAGGAATAGGGCAACTATTCCCACTGGATGGCAAGGGCATAGATATAAATAGGACTAGATGCCGCATCGCCCATTCTTCAGCACAGCGGCAATGCGTCTTTGCGGCCGCCATCTTGGAGCGGTCAAGCATGTAATAGTGGGGCTTGTTTTAGAGTGAATTCAGACTATGAAAATGAATGTTGTGGTGGAGGTGGTGATGGTTATTGTTGTGGTGGTGGTGATGGTAGTTATTGTAGCGGTAGTGGTGGTGGTTGTTGTGGCGGTGGTGGTGGTGATGGTGGTTTTTGTTGTTGTTTGTGGTGATGGTGGTTTATGTTGTTGTTGTGGTTATTGTGTTGGTGGTGGTGGTTGTTATTGTGTTAATTGTGGTTATTGTTGTGTTAGTGGTGGTTGTTGTTGTGGTGGTGGTGGTGGTTGTTGTGATGGTGGTTATAATGGTGGCTGTTGTGGTGGTGACTGTGGTTGTTCTTGTTGTTGTGCTGGTTGTGGTGGTGGTGGCGGTGGATGCTGTAGTTGTTGTGGTGGTGGTTGTTAATGGTGGCTGGTTGTTGGTGGTGACTGTGGTTGTTGTTGCTGGTGTGCTGGTTGTGGTGGTGGTGGCGGTGGTTATAGTTGTTGCTGCTGTTGTTGCGGTGGTGGTGGTGGTGGTTGTGGTGATGGTTGTAGTGGTGGTGGTGGTTGTTGTGGTGACGTTTTTTGTGGTTCTCGTTGTTGCTGTTGTTGTGGTGGTGGTGGTTGTTCTTATGGTGGTGGTGGTTGTGGTTGTGTTGGTTGTTGTTGTTGTTTTTTGGTGGTGGTGGTTGTTGTGTTGGTGGTTGTTGCACTGGTGGTGGTGGTGGTGGTGGTTGTTGTTGTAGTGGTGGTTATTGTTGTGGTAATTGATGTTGTGGTTGTTGCTGTGGTGGTTATTGTGGTTGTTGTTGTTGTGATAGTGGTTGTTGTTGTGGTGATTGTTGTTGTGGTTGTTGTTGTGGTTGTTATTGTGGTTGTTGTTGTTGTGATGGTGGTTGTTGTTGTGGTAGTGGTTATTTGTTCTGGTGAATGTTGTTGTGGTTGTTGCTGTGGCGGTTATGTTGTAGTTGGTGGTGGTGGTTGTTGTTGGTGTTAATTGTGGTTGTTGTGATGGTGGTTGTTGTGATGGTGGTGGTTGTTGTTGTGGTGGTGGTTATTGTTGCGGTTACTGTGGTGGTGGTGGTGGTGGTGGTGGTTGATGTGGTGGTTTTTGTTGTGATGGTGGTTGTTGTGGTGGTGGTTGTTGTGGTGGTGGTGGTGGTTGTTGTTGTGGTGGTTGTTGTGGTGGTGGTGGTTGTTGTGGTGGTGGTGGTGGTGGTGGTTGTGGTGATGTTGTAGTGGTGGTGGTGGTTGTTGTTGTGGTGTGGTGGTGATGTTGTGTGGTGGTGGTGGTGGTTGTGGTGCTGTGGTAGCGTGGTTGTGGTGGTGGTTGTGGTGTGGTGTGGTGGTTGTTATGGTGGTGGCTGTTGTTTTGGTGGTAGTGGTTGTGGTTCCTGATTCATCTGAAACGGGAACTCGGTGGACTTCAGGCTTAAATTTCCCTTCTGCAACCCACCATCCTCCTTTCGGAGGATAGAGAAGCAGCTGAGAGACGTTTGCATAACCAGACAGTTGAGCCGCTCGTGCTATCGGTGTCACCATAGATATATTCCGACGCTTTCTACACCCAAAAACAGCACAGTGCTGTTGCATTTCTCGGTAAATTATGGTCAGCTTTGATCATCGTCAGGAACACGACATGGCTGCCTCGACCGTTCCAAGATGGCGGCCGCGCAGACGCATCTACAGTAGTGTCATGCGGCATCTAGGCTTATTTATATCTATGGGCAACGGGGCCTGTTATCTCTAGAGAAAAACATTCAGTTCAAAGTAGTAGTAATAGTAAATTTTTGCCAGTGCTATAAGTATTATAAAGCATTCTTACTTAGAATATGTCGTGTGAATGCCGGCTGCTGTGGCAATCGTGGATATTTCTCTGCTATCACCTACCAAAGCTCGGTTAAAGGCTCGCCTCAAGAAATAGGTCAGTGAAATAATAAACAGATTAATAAAACAGTGTATGAAATTCAAATATCACGCACTCATTATACACTAAAAATAACAGCGATGACCAAATTTGTCTATTTCTTACCATGCATATACTACTTGAGAAAGTAATATAATATGTGAAACAAAAGTGCTTAAGTGATGCTTAGAAAATTGTTCATTGAAGCACTAAACTTTTCTGAAACGATGGTGGAGTGTGTCTGACTGTGTAGTCTACGCCTGGCCACGACTTTGGCTAACTCTCTGGTCAAAAATTAGTGATCACGAGTGTACATGTACTTGTAGTGGTGAAATGTACTGTGTATCTCATAAAATGATAGATTTGGTTATGTGTAATGTGAATAGGATATGAAAGAGTGAACCACGTGCTCGTGGCCCCTAACTGTGAGCTAAGTCAGGTGTAGGAGACGTGGTTGTTGTAGTGATGGTGGTTGTTGTGGTGCTGGTTTTTGTGGTTGTTGTTGTGGCGATGGTTGTTGTTGTGCTGGTGGTAGCGGTTGTTGTTGTTGTGGTTGTGGTGGTGGTTGTGGTGGTGGCTGTGGTGGTGGTTGTGGTGGTGGCTGTGGTGGTGGTTGTTATGGTGGTGGCTGTTGTTTTGGTGGTAGTGGTTGTGGTTCCTGATTCATCTGAAACGGGAACTCGGTGGACTTCAGGCTTAAATTTCCCTTCTGCAACCCACCATCCTCCTTTCGGAGGATAGAGCAGCAGCTGAGAGACGTTTGCATAACCAGACAGTTGAGCAGCTCGTGCTATCGGTGTCACCATAAATATATTCCGACGCTTTCTACACCCAAAAACAGCACAGTGTTGTTACATTTCTAGGTAAATTGTGGTCAGCTTTGATCATCGTCAGGAACACGACATGGCTGCCTCGACCGTTCCAAGATGGCGGCCGCGCAGACGCATCTACAGTAGTGTCATGCGGCATCTAGGCTTATTTATATCTATGGGCAACGGGGCCTGTTATCTCTAGAGAAAAACATTCAGTTCAAAGTAGTAGTAATAGTAAATTTTTGCCAGTGCTATAAGTATTATTAAGCATTCTTACTTAGAATATGTCGTGTGAATGCCGGCTGCTGTGGCAATCGTGGATATTTCTCTGCTATCACCTACCAACAGTTCGGTTAAAGGCTCGCCTCAAGAAATAGGTCAGTGAAATAATAAACAGATTAATAAAACAGTGTATGAAATTCAAATATCACGAACTCATTATACACAAAAAATAACAGCGATGACCAAATTTGTCTATTTCTTACCATGCATATACTACTTGAGAAAGTAATATAATATGTGAAACAAAAGTGCTTAAGTGATGCTTAGAAAATTGTTCATTGAAGCACTAAACTTTTCTGAAACGATGGTGGAGTGTGTCTGACTGTGTAGTCTACGCCTGGCCACGACTTTGGCTAACTCTCTGGTCAAAGATTAGTGATCACGAGTGTACATGTACTTGTAGTGGTGAAATGTACTGTGTATCTCATAAAATGATAGATTTGGTTATGTGTAATGTGAATAGGATATGAAAGAGTGAACCACGTGCTCGTGGCCCCTAACTGTGAGCTAAGTCAGGTGTAGGAGACGATGTTTTTCAAGACTTACATGTACAGTTGCGAGCAGATGACTCGAGGCCACCTAGTCCACCAACATTTTGGTGTTTTGTCTGGCAACAGTGGTAGCTGTGAACTTGACCGAGATTCAGTCAGCTGTTCGGGCGAAACAAACCCAGTGATAATTTGTCAATGTGCAGTTCTAACTGGGTCTCCAATCAATACCATGCAAGTAAACGTATAATACTGATAATGATTAACGTGTCATATACATGGTAGATATATTTATAACAATAGTATTACAACACTGGCATCCAAATAGTGGTGCGTTCATTCACGTGAGACACACGGGTATCCCGAGCGTGCAGCTCCATCACCACCTTGGTTTGTGACTTAGGCACCACGTGACGTCACGTATGGGGTGGTGGAACTAGTTGACCCGTTCATGATGATAAACATTTATAGAGAGTAATCGTTCGACTTTATCATTCAAATATTAAGGAAACGTTGGTTTTCTCTGTCAAAACAAACCTATTACAACCTCTAATCTCATATACGTTAAATACCGCAGCCAACCACGTGCCTCCTCACCCCCCTCCCATCACACGTCCCACCTCGTCCCGCCCATGACCTAAGTAGGGGAGGTCAGCCAGACAGTGGGGAATCCCCGCCTGCATGACGTCACACGCCCCACTGCCTTCCCAATCCTTGCTCTCAAGGCTGGCTGGCTGGCGTCAGCCTGGACACACTATCTGATGTTCAACCACACTGCTTCATTCATAGCTTCATCTCTCCTACAGTATACAGTATTTTATGTCTTTATAACCATTTACCATAACCATAGTCAGTATATCAATAAATCACATTATCATCCGTCTGTATCATTCCACAGCAGGACTTAATATATGTTTCTCCTATCTTTATATCTATATTTTTTGTTTTATACTTAATCGCACCTTCCCACCACGGTGGGGTAGCGATACGACAAAGGAAAAGAAAATAACAAAATAACAAAAACCTTCACACACAAATACACATTCGATCACATTCACACTCATCTCCCAACCTATCTATCTATCTGTCTCTCTATCTATCTAACTATCTATCAATCTCTCTCTCTCTCTCTCTCTCTCTCTCTCTCTCTCTCTCTCTCTTCCCAATATATAATAACGCGAGCAACGTTTATGATGGTTCTTAGACGGATAAATGAATAAATCAATGTAATTTTCAGCATTTATTAGTGTGATAAAATACAGCCATCATTCCGGGTGTATATTATATTCATTCATTCATTCTCTGTCTGTCTGTCTGTATGTATGTCTGTCTCTCCCCGGGCTTGATGCTGTGGTGTCTAGATGATGGTGTCCCTATTCATTCATTCATGCATGGAATGGGACAAGCTGAACTCGCTCGCCAAAGGGCTGATGTGACATCATGAAGGCTCACGCGGCACGCTGTCTGGCTGACCTCCCCTACTTAGATCATGGTCCCGCCCTTCCTCACCCACCACCCTCCATATAACTCCCACACCCCCCTCCCCTTGTTTCGCCTACTGTGGTGTGAACCTGGAACTATCCCACCTGCTTTGGAGTCAGAGGTCGATGAAAGTGAGGTTAACGGTGAAGGATGACTGGCATGACGGTGTTTTTTGTGATAACAATGCTAGGTTGCGAAGCTGATAACCCTACGACATATCTCTTGAAAGCTGGTAAAGGTTGTTTGGTTCACGACGATAGTCCAACAAAATAAATCACTACCGATACCCGTGTGTCTCACATGAATGAACGCACCACTATTTGGATGCCTGTGTTGTAATACTGTGGTTATAAATATATCTACCATGTGTATGACACGTTAATCATTATCAGTATAATACGTTTACTTACATGGTATTGATTGGAGACCAGTTAGAACAGCTCATTGACAAATTATCACTGGGTTTGTTTCGCCCGAACAGCTGACTGAATCTCGGTCAAGTTCACAGCTACCACTGATGCCAGACAAAACACCAACATGTTGGTGGACTAGGTGGCCTCGAGTCATCTGCTCGCAACTGTACATGCCCACACACATGACCCACCTAGTCATATACCGGGGAAATTGGAAAGACAGGTCAGAAGGGGTTGGGTCGCGATAGGAAACAGGAGATGCACGGTGGAAAAGGCAGGAGTAGATGGCACAACGTCAACTATCTTAAACTGCCCTCACCTTATTACTGCTGTTCTCAATATATCCACCTTTCAGAATAAAACTGCAATCAAACCCCAGACTCATCTTTGTCTCTCTCCTGCCATCCATGACAAGACCAATTTGATAAGTCTAACCTCATACAACCCTATAATCTAATTTTTCTGGGAACGTCTCGGCTGCGTCTATGAGATTTTTGGTGGCAGGAATCTTACGAACCAAGGCTACAATTCCACAGTTAAAGACGGAAAATAAGAACAGCATCATGTTCGAGCCATAAGACGCCTCACAACTTTATACCGGCGGTGCTTCGATGATCTACACTTATAACTAACATCCCTATTTCTCTACGTCTATCTACGACTACGTAAATCGACACTGGGGGCAAGCGGCGAAAACGAACCGATTACACTCAGTCTATCAACTTGGCACAATCACAGTAACAAGAAACAAAAAAAGAAGCAAAGCAAAGAGAGGGAGCTGGCAGAGCAACAACACAACCTCGCGTCTAACTACCCCTAACCAACCCAACCACAACTCCACGATTTACGAGAAACAATAACAAAGATAAACTACGTCCATCAACAATCTACAAGCCTACAAATTAATCACATCAATTAAGGACAATGAAGACTACAAGTTAAGAAGAAAAGGAGGAAAGGAAGTAGAGCAAAAAGTAATATAGTACTGTAAGGAGGAAGTTGCATGAACAAGCAAGAAGGCAGAGAGCGAGGAGGCGATGATTTAGAGGTTACCGGGGATTATTATTTATTTATTTTATTACGCAGCAGCGTCAGACAGTACATGTGAAACATGATACATATGGAATCCTCAAAAACAGCTATGGACATATGTATACATATACACACATACACATACACATACATATATATATATATATATATATACATATATATATATATATATATATATATATATATATATATATATATATATATATATATATATATATATATATATATATATATATATATATATATATATATATATATATACACACACACACACACACACACACACACACACACAGAAATAAAGACAAAACTCATGAACATGTAGGGACATTACATGGAGGTATATGCCACACAGGGCATAGTAAGCTACTTAAACCCGCCAAAACGAGGGTGACGCACCAAGAGTTCTTCTAAAACTTTGTGGTTTAATAAGTGTCGACACACCACATCAAGTGGCTGGCCCTGGGGCAGCAGGTGTCGAACGGTAGGGCACTCCAGGCAATAATGCTCTATAGTGTCGGAGCGAGGCGAGTGGCACAAGCGACACTCAGCAAAGGGAGGCTCCTCTTCCAACCCAGCGACCTGCCACTGTTGCCGGTAGCCCAGCCACAGATGAGCAGAGACAACATTATGCCTCCGAACCATGAGACCCCGGCGACGGTAGGAATACTTGAGGCGGCAGACACTCTTAATGGTTGATGGACATGCTGTAGGGCCCCTCTGCATCTTTGCAGTGTCGCGCAGGGAGGAAAGCAGCGGTGCAAACTCTGGAGAGGTAACAAGTCAGGGAGAGAGGGCGACCATCACCACGAGGAGGCAAACGGCAGGCTTCCTTTGTGAGTCTGTCGACTGTGGCACTGTGGCATAAGCCAACATGAGATGGCACCCATATAAATATGACAGTCAAGTTACGATGAAGCAGTAAAGCCAGAAAAGATAAGATCAGTTGCACAACTGTAGAGTGTGTGGGCCGAACACTGGATAAGGACTGAAGGGCAGGCTTGGAGTCGCATATGATGACAGCATTTACTCCCCGTTGGCAGACAAGGTTAACAGCATTCAGAATAGCAGACAGTTCACACAGTGTGGAGCTGGAGTGATCATGGAGACGTCGGCCAACCCAACCCCCTGGGGTGAGCAGACAGCACCACCAACAGCACCATCTGATTGCAGTGACCCGTCAGTATAGTGATATGGAGCTGTGATAGAGGACGTCACTGTTGCCACGTGTTCCAGAGCCAGCTGCAGCTGTAGATAAGGTGGGTCAGACCTGGAGGTGGGAGTGAAGCTCACCTCTGGCATAGGCAGCACCCAGGGTAAGGGGGTTGGGGGCACTTCTGCAACAAGAACATCCAAATTAAGGCTGTGGAGCATAGAGGAAACAGATTTAATAAGAGCACGTCCACCGCGCAGAATAGGAGGAACGGGGGAGTTTGGTCTCAGAGAAGTCCTGTCTACCTGAGAGTAGTGGGGCGAAAGTTGGGGGAAATGGAGGCACTTGACAGTGAGGCGAGTGACATTAGAATAAATTCTTTTTATTAAAGGCAGAAGCCCCAGCTCACGCTGCATGTTCACTATCCTGGTAGACATGGGACAGCCAAGAATTAGTCTCATTGCTCTATTCTGAAATTTTTCTAAAGGCTCCAAAGCAGTCCTAGAAAGCTGAATCAAGGCAGGGGAGAGATAGTCAACAACAGAGTGAATGAAAGTAATATAGACTGTCCTGGTCACATGGATGGAGATTCCTGAAGAGTTGTTGGTGAGCCACTGAAGTGGTGCGAGTTGGCGCTGGAGGTGATCCAACAGTTCACGGACGAAGGGATGGCCCTGGCGCCTGGCGGGGGGAACAGCCAAGATCTTAACAGGTGCCCCCAGGTAGCGGTACTGGAAACACAAGGGAATGACAGTCCCTCCGATGGTGAAGTCTGGCAGAGCTTGAGAAGGGCGGCAGGAGAATATTCTACTCTCATCTGGGGAAAGAATAATGCCACAGTGAGAGGAAGCCACATAGAAGGAGTCAAGAAACCGCTGGAGATCCCTTGGCGAGGAAGAGTGAACACAAATATCATCGGCATAGCATGTAATCGTAGTTCCAGGAATATTCGGGAGAGAAGTGAGCAACTGATGCATCAGTACATTAAACAAAAATGGGCTAAGAACACCCCCTTGTGGCGTACCAAGATGAAAACTGCGTCGAGGACTGTACACACCACTGAAAAACACACGAGAGGTCCTGTTACTGAGATAGCCCCGAATCCACCACAAGAGATTACCCTTTATCCCAAAGTCAACAAGTTGATCCAAAATGATGTCTCTGTTAGCAATATCGAAGGCACTCTGAAGGTCGATGAAGGCCACCACACTGTCCCGGGAGAGGTGAGAATACAAGTCAACGAGGCAATGGTGCGTGCTGCGCTGAGGAAGGAAACCATACAGATGTGGAGAAAGGCAGTCCTGAAGCCTATATATGAGACAATTGAGTAAGATCCTCTCCATCACCTTGCAGAAACAAGAAGTAAGGGAAATCGGCCTGAACTTCGCCGTGCCAGGCTTGGGGATGGGGACAATTGTACTGCTGGTCCAGGCTCGTGGTACACAACTGTCTCTGAAACAAAGATTGTACAATTTAAGTAAAGGGTTACCAGGAACTTGTTGCAGCAGACGTAGCACAGCATAGGTGATACCGTCATTACCAGGGAATGAAGCCTTACCTCGAGAGAGAGGACGGTGCAGCTCCGACTCGGTTATCTCCTCTGTATCATCATCATCCTGCAGCAAAGCAGACATCAAATGAAGCTGATGGGCAGGAGCACAGGAAGAGAGTGCATCTTGTATGTGGTTGGGAAGACTTGCTGGGGTAGACTGTTCCGACCAGGCGTCGACAGGGTTTTGGGCATAGACAGTGGGAGTGTGATGGCGAGCAGTGGAGGGCGTCTTCTTGACAACTCGATGGATGAGGTGCCACATGGAAGCCACACTTGTCTGTTGGTTAATACTGTCCGTAAACCGATGCCAGGACTCAGTAATGACACACTCCTGCAGTGCGACTAGTGCATCCCTGGACGTTTGATAACGGTGGAGTGTGCCAGGATTCGCGTTGGCTTGAAACAAGAGCCCATCACGTTCAGCCTCCTTCTTCGCCTCTTGTATACGTGCATCAAGCGTCCAGGAGTGGGCGGTACAGCGGCGCTGCAGATGTGGGCAGGAGACATACTGCCTGTAAAAATCATGAGTGGCAGAGACAAGATCAGAGTATAACTGGTCAGGTGAAGAAAGATTAAAAGTAGGTACCATCTGGGCCATATATGATATGTACGTTGGGCATTACTTAGGGGGCAAAGTAATGCATAAACGAGCAACAGGAGCAGTAGAAGCAGCAGGCAGAGAATAACGAAATCAAAGTGCAACGTGATCAGAGAATAAGGCTGGCACTGAGGAGCATTGGACCTGAGACGCTATCAAGCCGGATGTGATGACGTGATCCAGAGTGCCTCTCTGGGAGTGAGTGGCGCTCCCAGTATCCCAGCGTGCGAGGTGATGCCTGCCGATGTAAGAAATGAGATGAAGACCATTACGATTGTAAGAGCCAGAATGATCACCTAAGTCAGGATGCCGAGCATTGAAATCTCCCATATACACCAACCCATGCACTGTAGGAGGAGGAAGAGCCTCAAGAGAGAGTCTGGCAGGGGCGGAATAGACATTACACAGCTGGAGCACGCCATCCCCAAGTGTGACCTCGAAGAGCTGGAAAGTCATGTCAGGGTCAGTGGAGTTGCGGAGAAGGCGGTGTGGTAAGGAGCTGTGTATGTAAGTCAACAGGCCATTCCTTACCAGATGGATGTACGAAATATAACCTGTGAGGGAGGAAGCTTGCCCAGCAGCAATTGACCGGCATGGGAACGCTTCCTGGAGAAAAATAATACTAGAGTGGTGTCGAAAAACAAAGGCCTTGAGTTGAGCGAGCTTAGCATAATTGGTGATACCACAGACGTTCCAGGAGATGACATCTAGGTGGCAATCAGGAGCGAACCTTATGGTTGAAAGAAGGTGACCGGAGAGTGGAGGCAGACGAACGACCTGGGTTAGAGAACGAACCAGAAGGGAATGACTCACAGAGTTTTTCAAGGTGAGAGGTGATAGTACCCATCTTGTCGGTGAGGGTGGTGACGGCGGAGATGATGCTCTGATGAGCCTAAACCAAGGTGGAGAGTTTGTTATCCGAAGAGGCATGAGCTGCAACCAGCCCGTCAATCCTGGCTTCAAAAGCAGAAAAGCAGTCCTCGAGAGCTGTACATTGTGCCATGAGGGAGGCAACAGCCTTGCAGAGGGCCAGGTCTGGAGCTGAGGCAGTGCTGGTGGGAGGAACAGGCTGAGGTGGTGGTGGGGGTGGCCCGGGAGTGACGGCCCGAACTGGGGCCTGGCGCCGAGCACAACCATGCCACACGTTGACCCCTGGCTGAAAACAGCGCGGACACTTCCGCAGAGATGTGTCCCGAGAAGGTGGGGGTTCTGAGGTGGATGCGGAGGCAGCAGGACATGACAGCTTACTCTTGAGAGGACACGTCCTGGATTCGTGGCCAGCCGCACACCAGGGACACTTCGGCGAGGCAGAGCAGTACTGGGAAATGTGTCCCACGCCCCAGCATCTGTAGCACCAAGGCTGGTCATTATGAAGTTTCTGCACCTCACACGGTGGAAGACAGGGGAGGAAGTCAAAACTAATAACTGATGGAGGTGGGTCGGAAAGACTCCAGACGACAACAATCCGGTTAATGGGAGAACCATCCTGCATGAAACGACGGGCAGAGTACACTCCAGGATATCCCTTGGCAAGATTTGGGTCAACGTCAACAGGGAAACGGGTGAGGATGTAGCTGGGATACTTACGTGGCCTCTCCGGTGAGTCCTGAAGAACGAGTGGCAGCGAGAAAACTCACCAGATAAGACTCTGTTAATGATGTCCTCTCTTTGTCTAGAAATGTAGACAAACTGGGAGGTGACTGCAGCCATCTTGACTTCTGCCTGCTCATGCTGTAGTTGGAAGGCCCTGGTAACCGAAGACAACCATCGCAGCTTCGTATCCGTGGAAGGGTCGCCTCTGAAGGAGAGCTTGACGTAGGCATCTCTCATGGCAAATGCAGGGCGGTGAGACAAGGGCCGGGAATGGGAAGAAGGAGAAATACCAGCGAGAGGCTGAGGAGGCAGACAGACAGGCACGTCACGCACAGATGAGTCACCTTTGGCAGTCTTGGTGACAGGAGGCACACATTCACCGTCAGGAGAGTCCTCCACAGGCCGCTTGTTAGAAGTGGACGGGGTGGAAGGCTGTATCCCATGATGAGTGGTCAAAGACTGAAGGGGCTGTGAGGTGGCAGGCACAGGCAGTTCAGGCCAGTGGTTCACGGTAGGAAAGGCATCATCGTCAGACATGGCTAAATCAATTTCCAGGAGTGAAACAGCGTCTGACCCCGAACACTCCATCGGGCCAGGCAAGGCCTCGACAGAACACTAGCGAAGCACTCAGCCCACACTCACAGCAGCCGGTGACTATATCAAAAATCCGAACACAAAGAAACAGCTTCGAAATACACAAGCAAGCGCCAGGAGGAGCAGAGAACGTCCGCACTCAACGCAGGCTGAAGTGGGGAGGTTACCGGGGAGAGACAAGTCTGCATTCACCAGCCCTGGCTCACCACTCACCTCACTCACCACACTCACCGCTATTGCATCACCACGACGCTAAGACTTGGAGGGTGATGGGGCATGCTGACTACAGCATAACAACCATCACAATCCTGCACACCCTGCACATGCACCTTCTATCTAGTGAGTGAATATACTTTTAGTCTTTTTCTTCCACAGAGCCTGAACATACAATTTTTTTTTTTTTTTTTTTTTCATCACTGTACTAATATGTTACTAATACAAAAGTAACAGGTGAACAATTCGCTCAGACATATAAGATGTATTTAGTATTTACAACAATCAAACCAAGTAACAATTAAGATAGGGTTATTTAGGATAACAGGGTTAGGAGAAACATAAAGCACGCAGGCAGTGAGTTGACGTTACGACCTGAGTTTGCACAACTGATCCCACCACCCTCCATCACCCACAACAAGCTATTTTACTCCTTACTCTTTACCACCTTTTACTTTTTCTAGTATTTTAATAATACTTCATTTATATACAAACTTACGTACATATACATACTCCAGTTATCTAAGTTAAGTCCATTACTATGTGCTAGTACCAACAGTAAATATTATATATATATATATATATATATATATATATATATATATATATATATATATATATATATATATATATATATATATATATATATATATATCCCCTCTGTGACGGGGGGACACAATCTGGCCCCACCCTAGGGTAGTACTACCACTCTGCGACCAGGTTGTGTTTGGAAGAATTTTGCCACCGTATTTCCTGCGTGTCGTAAAAGACGACCAAAAGGGGCGGGGTGAGGGGACTAGGGACCCCCTCCTCTATTTTTTAGTTCCTACAATTAGACAGTGAATAGAAAGGGATGGGGGACTGAGTTATCCCCGTACCCTGAAGATTGGGTCTATCAATGTGCGTGGATGTAGTACGACTGAGGGTAAAAGGAAGGAGATTGGAAGAATGTTTGTGAGAAGAAAGTTGGATGTGTTTGCTTTCAGTGAAACAAAGATAAAAGGGAAAGGTGAATCTAAGTTTGGAAGTGTTAATGGAAGGATGTCAGTGCTGATAGAACAATGGCGAAAGAAGGTATGGCCTTGTTAGTGAGCCCGGAAGTGCAGCAGTCTGTGACTGATTGGAAGGAGATGTCATCGAGACTGATGTGGGTGAAAGCGAAATTTGAACGTGAGTTGTGGTTATTTGTTAGTGTACATGGGCCTGATAACGATATGGCTGCAGAAGAGAGGAAGTCTTTTTGGAATGATGTTGATGAGTGTCTGCAGAGTTCTGGAGCGAATGTGAATGTGGTATTGAGGGGAGATCTGAATGCTAGAGTGGAAAATGTAGCAGTTGTAGTAGGTATGCATGGTGTTCCTGGACGAAATTAAAATGGGGAACGATTGATAGGGATGCGTATTGGGCGAGAGATGGTATTTGGATATACCTTGTTTGAGAATAGAGAGAGATATAAGTATTAATGGATGAAACAGGAGGGTGGAAGGCTTGTTGATGGAGCATTGATGGATTATGTGGTTGTGTCCAGGAATGTAAGAGGGAGATTGTTGGATGTGATAGCTTTGAGAGGGGAGGGTGGAGGTATGTCTGACAACTACCTGGTGGAGGGAAAGTTGACAGTAGGTAAAAGATTGGTGAGAGCTAGGACAGTTAAGTGTGACAGGGATATTTTGAAAGTGAGTGAGCTGGATAAAAGAGTGAAATTGATAGAGTATCAGGAGAAATTGAAAGATGAGCGGAACGTAGTGAAAGATTAGGAAAATAGCAGTGCGGAGGAGGAATGGCAGTTGTTTAAGAGTGCTGTGGTGGGGCATACGGAAGAGGTGTGTGGTGTGAGACGAGTGAATGGCGGTGTAAGAAAGGGAAGTGGATGGTGGTGCAAGGAAGTAAGTATGGTTGTGGCTGAGAAGAGACGTGCATATGAAGTGTGGCTGCAGAGGAAGGATGAGGTGCCATATGAGAGGTATAAGGAAAAGAGAAATAAGGCGAGAAAGGCTGTGTGTGATGCTAAAGTGGCAGCAGATGAGAGGTGGGGTAAGCGTTTGACTGAGAATTTTCAACAGAATAAGAGAATGATTTGGAAGGAGATATAAATAGTGTGAAAGGAAGAGTCTGCGAAGGAAGAGCGAGTAAAAGCAAAAGATGGAAGGATGTTAACTGAGGTGGATGCAGTAAGGATGAGATAGGCGGAATTCTCTGAAAGACTGTTAAATGCAGAGTAGGAAAGGGAGGCTTAAATTGGGGCAGATGGAAGGGTACAAGGAATAATTGTGTTGGTAGAGTTCAATGATTCCTTGATCACGATGGAGGAAGTGCAGGAGGCAGTAAAGGCGATGAAAGCAGGGAAAGCTGCAGATATGAATGGGTGTGCTGTGGAATGCCTGAAAGGTGGTGGATCGACTACTGTTGAATGGTTAGTAAGATTGTTGAATGTATGTTTTGTGAGAGGTATGGTGCCAATTGACCGGGCAAGTGCTTGTGTGGCTCCGTTGTGTAAAGGTAAGTGCGATAAGTTTGAATGTACTAGCTACTTGAGTATAAGTCCGTTGCGTCTTGTAGGTAAGGTGTATGGTAGAGTGCTAATTAACAGAGTTAGAAAGGGTACAGAGGGAGTGATTTGTGATGAGCAGTGTGGCTTTAGGAGAGAGAGGGTATGCATGGATCAGGTGTTTGCTGTGAGACAAGTGTGTGAGAGGTATTTATCGAAAGGTAAGGATGTGTTTTGGGCGTTCATGGATTTAGAGAAAGCGTTTGATATAATTAATAGGGAGGCTTTGTGGACTGTTTTAACCCTTAGTTAGTCCTGTGGGGTATTCAAACGTTGTTAGTTCGGTGGGGTGTTTCAACACCCCAAAACAAAAATACATGTAGTGTTACTAACAAGTTAAATATATTCATACTGCCTCCTCAGCGTATCGCTGCAATCTGTAATGAAAAGACTGAAAGCCTTGTAGGTGGTGTTTATTAGTTTTTAATAATAAAATACAATAAATTATAATATCAGTAAAAAAATAACAAATGGACTCATACCTTATGTGTCAGGTAAATACGCACAGGATAATACATTTTGTGGTTTTTAAAGTCAGTATAATGATAAATATGGAAAAAATAAGATAAAAAAAAACAATATATATATCACAATATGATCTAAATGGTTAGTTTGATGGGGTGACAGGACACCCCGGGGGAGGGGGAGTGCCCCTCTCTCTCACTGCAGCAGAGGCAGGACTAAACCAATCCACATGCTCCCTCCCCTCAATGAATCAGGAGAGTACTGGAACGGAGAGAAATATTCGAATTACCGACTAGGAAATATGAGCTAAAAAAAAAAAAAAATGGGGATCCCAAAACACCCCACGTGACTAACGAAGGGTTAATATTGCGTGGAGTTGATGGTAGGTTGCTAAAAGTAATGAAAAGTGTTTATGTACAGTACGTAGTAGAGCATGTGTAGGAGTGGGAAATCTGTGAGTGATTGGTTTCCCTTGAGAGTGGGGCTGCAGCAGGGACGTGTGATGTCGCCTTGGTTGTTTAATATTTATATGGATGGCGTTGTAAGGGAAGTCAATGCAAGTGTGTTACATGGAGGTTTGAATCTGTTTAAAGCTGGTGGTAGTGAGTGAAATCTGAATCAGCTGCTGTTTGCGGATGATACTGCACTTGTGGCTGATTCAGAGGAGAGTCTGAGACAGTAGGTAGAGGAGTTTGGAAGGGTGTGTGAAAGGAGGAAATTGTGAGTAAATGAGAACAAGAGAAAAGTGATGAAGTGTACGAGTTGGTAGATGGTAGGAGGAGGATTATTGTTTTGAATGGTGAGTTGCTTGAGGAGGTAGAATGTTTTAACCCACCATGTCCCGACAGATTTCTCATCACTGACTCCCCCTCCACATCCCAGCAGATTTTCTTTTTTTTTTTTTTTTGGCTAAAACCTCCGCTTTTTATGAGAAACATCGAAAATTCAGAGAGATGGTGCTCAGTCGAGTTTAGAAATACCAAATACAGGTAACAGTACCCCCACCTTAGTATCGTGTTCTCTCAGGCCAGGCTCCAGAGAAGACGTTTTCTTGGGAGGGGTAACTATTCCAAACCACTCATTATAAGTAACTACTAATTTAATGGTACGAATTTCTTTGTAGTACAAGAGTATATGGTTTTCACACAATAATATAGGTGATATATGCGTTGTTCACTCAACAAAAACATCAACATTTGGCACCTCCCTTTACGATGTTACCGCCTCATCATTTTTGCTTGTCTCTTCCTCTGGCTTCTTTCTTCCTTTGTCCTCCACCTCAGGAATCACTTTTGCCCTGACTTTCGTCATTGGAAAGACCGTGGTGCGACATGTCTATACTGGCCAAGTCACTGCCAACAGGTGAGTTGCCGAGAAAATAGCGTGCCGGGAGGGAAGGGGGGTTAGGTGGGGTCAGGTATTATCCCCACCTGACGTTGGGTAGAGGAAGGTCTCCCACATATGCCTACCAAATATCACAGTGAAACATGAAAAATGTGCAAATGACGGACGTCGCATTCCAAAACGTATGGACACATTGTCGTGTGTCACCACGACAAAACATGGCAAAGTATCCATATGTCATCGGTATGCCTCGGGTTAAGTAACTAGGGTTACATGTTGCTGCTGATGGAAGAATAGATGCAGAAGTGAAGTTTAGAATGAATGATGTAGAAAAGGTGCTGGAAGGAATGACAAAAGTTTTTAGATGTCGTTTGCTTAGAATGGATGTAAAGGGAAGGCCGTATGAGGATGTTGTGGTACAGACAGCATTATTTGAGGCTGAAATATGGAATATGTGAGCAGCAGAGAGGAAAAGTTTGAATGTAATGGAGATGAGGTGTCTGAGGAGTATGTGTGGAGTGATGTCTATGGATCGAGTGGGAAATGATGAAGTGCAAAGGAGAACTGGAGTTGTGCGGGAGATGGCTGATCAAGTTCATCAGCTGGTGATGCGATGGTTTGAGCATATGGAGAGAATGAATGATGAGGAATTGGTGAAAAAGTTAACTGGATTGTATGTGAGAGATGTAAGGCTGAGAGGAAGACCACGAATAGGATGGATGGACAGTGTGAAGAGAGCATTGTATGCAAGAGGGATTTCTGTGCAGCAAGGAAGATTGGCTGCGCGTGATAGGAATGATTGGAGAGAAACTGAGAATGAATAAATTATAATGCAACCCTGAAGGTATATTCTCCAGCATTTGGTCTGATCAGCTGATCAGGGCAGCTGTGGGTAAGGGAATGGGTTCATTATTATGTGGCAGGGTAAAACCACCTCCACTGTCGGACCCTGCTGTCGATATTGCTGACTACAATGAGCAGTTGACCCTCATGTGATGTGGTGCAGTAAGGATCTGTCCCTTCTCCTCTTGGGGCTAAGATGAGAATGAATGAGTTTGTGTGGATAAGTAAATTTGGAGTTTTGTTTTTTAATGCTAGGAAGAAGGAACCAAAGGCCATGAGACTGCAAGAACTGTTCCTTCCAAGAGAAGAACAAATACAAGAGAAAGCCAAATTTAAGATCCGATCATTTCGAGATGCCTGGACACAGTGGGTTTGAAAGACTGGAGATCATAGGAAGCAGGAAATACAGACAGAGGGAGACAGTTCCAGAGCTGACCTGTTGTATAAATGAAGGACTGGGAGTAATGGTTAACTCTTGCATTAAAGTGTTGCACAGAAAAGGGATGAGAGTTTGCTGCTTGACGGGTGCTACATGCCCGTCGTGGAGGTGGAGGAATGCATGCAGACAGTTCAGAGGAGCAGTGACCAATGAAGTAGTGATAGAAAAGAGATAAAGATACAAGAGTGTGGCGAAGAGACAGAGGTTGAAGGGAGCCAGTAAGAGGAGGAGAGTTAACGAGACGAAAAGCCTTTGACTCCACCCTATTGAGAAGAGCTGTTTGTTGAGAACCTCCCCACACATGAGTTGTACTCCACACAAGGGCAGATAAAACCCCTGTATAGAGTCAACAACTGTGCAGGGGTAAAAAAGAAATGGAGTCGGCTTAGCACACCTAATCTCTTGGAAGTAGATTTCACAAGAGATGTAATATGATCTTTCCAAGATAAGTCCTGAGTGAATGAAACCCCAAGCATGTTCAAGAATGATGCAGGATCAAGCTGAGTATTATTAAACATTAGTGGGTACATCTGTGGATGATTCTGTCGGGTTGATAGGTGTAAGAACTGAGTCTTTGATGCATTAAAAACAACCAGATTATTTTTACCCCAGTCAGAGATACAAGCCATGTCAGAAATTAGGTGTGCCATAGCCTCATCCCTTGATTGTTGAAGTAACTGCTGAGATGGACGTTGCAGGAACCGAATGGAAAGGTGAAAGGTGGAGTCATCAGCATACGAGTGGATAAGGTTAAATATACAGCTTAGAAGGTCATTGATGAAAAAAAGGAAGAGAGTTGGTGTTACGACAGAGCCATGAGAAACACCACTGTTGATAGATCTAGGAGAAGAACAATGGCCGTCTACAACAGTGGCTATAGAATGACCAGAAAGGAAGCTATAGATGAAGGCACAGATAGAAGGAAAGAAACTGTAAGAGTGCAGTTTGGAAATTAAACATTTGTGCCAGACTCGATCGAAGGTCTTTGAAATGTCAAGTGCAATGGCAAAGCTTTCGCCAATGTCCCGAAAGGAGGATGACCAGGAGTCTGAAAGGTAGGTGAGAAGATCGCCAGTGGTGCGTCCCTGATGGAACCCATACTAACCATCAGAAAGAAGGTTGTGATAGGAAAGATGCTTTAAAATTTTTCTATTAACCCGCCCCGTCCCGTCAATGTATGGGTACGTTGCAATGATTTGCATTTGCCAATCCCAGCGTCGTACCAGTACGTCGTGCAATTGCAATTTGCATAATTTCGACAATTTTCAAATTTCGCACTTGATTTGCGGTACGTACCCTTGCATGACCTTCCCCTACCTGCCACCAGGCGGGGACACTCGGTGACCCCGTGCAACCCGCGCTAGCCCACCACTCGTCCACTCACCTGGTAGCCACGGTCCTGCTCAGACATGGCTAAGAGAGGTCTCTCAGACAGCGAAATTCAAGTCGCCCTGGACACCTTTACCAGCGACAGTGATTCCCCACTGGACGACGAGGATATGGATAAGGATTATGTGCAGCCAGAGGAGGAAGAAACCACCAGCAGTGATGAGGAAATTCCGTCTCCCAGGAAGCGGCAGTACGTGACTTACCGTATTGCTAGAGAGGGATAACAGGCAAAGAAGGCATGTGGTATATCCTATCCCTATCCCCAGCATGATTTGGAACCAGAATTCGAGGACGAGGATGAGGGCGAGGACGAGGACGGAGCCGTGGGACGTGCTGCCACGTGGTATGGACAGGAGGTGATTACACATCGTGGCCCAGAGTGCACACCACGTCGTATGAGCAGGTATGGGCCTAGCATTCTGTTTGGGGAGCTAGGAAGTCAAGTGGAGGGAGTGGGGAGTGAAAGGGAAAGTCCAGGGAGGATTAGGGAAGGTGAGAGTGACGTGAGTCATTGCTCTCCCTACGTAGTGTGAGGCGGCGTAGTGGATCATGTGGGCCAGTGCGGGTGCGTTCCTTATCACGTGGGGTTGTGAGGGAGGGTGAAGGTGGGGAGGAACCACTCCAAAGCACGTCTTATGCTCCCCAATATCCCCTAACACGTGGTCGAGCTAGGGTGCGTGAGAAAGCACGTGGTGTTGTCATGGAGGGGGAAGGTGGGGAGGAACCACTCCCCAGCACGTCTTCTGCTCCCCAATATTCCCCTATTTCATCCCCACAGCCCCCTAATGTTCCTCAAGGCCGTAAGGGTAAGGGAAAGGGAAAGGGTAAAGGCAGAGGGAAGAGGAGTGACAGTGGGGAAGCCCTCCGCACTCCTTCTCCCCCACCTCCCCAACTTGGATCTCCTCCCCACCCAGACGAAGGCGGTGATGGTGCTGATGGGGACGAGGGATTTGTGTCGTGGAATTGGGAGGATGGGAGTGATTTTTCTCCCCTCATTCACCCCTTCACTGAGCAGGGGCGATCTGGCTGCATTGCACCAGGAATTCACCGTAATTCCACCAGGTTGGATTTTTTCCACCTGTTTTTCAGTGAGGCATTTGTGGATCAGATTGTATACCAAACAAACCTGTTTGCAAGCGCCCAGCGCCTAGAGAGTGAAAGATTGGGAACAAGGAGTAGGCATTCTATGATCTATGATTACCCTGTCTCCCTTCCAGAAATGTTCTTATTTTTTGCCCTGGTCCTTTTGATGGGTATTATAAGAAAGAATAGAATTCCTGCTTACTGGACTAGGGACCCTGTTATGTTTACCCCCATATTTGGTCAAGTGATGAGCCATAATCGGTTTCAACAAATTCTAAGTCGTCTCCATTTTTATGATGCTCATGACCCTGCAAATGCAAACAACACTGATAAAATGAGGCGAATTAGGTTGGTCTTTGATCACCTCAGGCAAACCTTTCGTTCCTCATTCTATCCCTATAGAGACCTCGTCATAGACGAGAGTCTCGTGCTGTGGAGAGGCAATATTTCATTCAGGTGTTTCAGGGCAGGTTGGGGACAGAGAGAGCGATACTTCACTTTTATTGTGGTCGCTTCCCCCTCCTTCGGAGGAAGTCTCATCACTCATGCTCATGGAGTACACAACTACATCCAGGGCACGACATAATTATGGCACTGTCACTAAGCTCTTTCCCCATTGGTAAGGGCTGAACTTTGGCGAGGGTTGATGATGCAGTCAGCCTGGCAGTTGCGGGGATGTAATCGAACGAGAAGGGTGAGGTAGACATTGCACTGCTCTGTCACAAGACCCTGAACAAACTGAACTGCGACTGCGCATCAGTGAGGTACCTTGGGTACCTCCCTACCCTACAGTATTGAAAGAAAATGGTCGTGGGTTTAGACAGTAGCAGTAAGATGTTTGCGTGTGTGGCCGCTACCCAGCGACCCCGTAGGAGCCCGATTCTGATGTGTATGCACATTACCCAATGGATAGGGGTTAAAAATAGATATTTATTAATATTTCAAATGTCTTGCAAAGTGATGTCCAGTGTCCTCTGGTTTTACGATTTCTGCAATATAGCTGCACCCCTTTCTCTGTATCACCATTTTCCTTGTGTTTGATATAACACTCAGCTTTCATGGGACCGGGATTTGAACAATAATAACTTTGAATAGGCCTCTCTCCCAAATGTGACCCACGAGATGACTTTCCATATTTTGGTTTTTCTGTGGAATGGTTTCTGGCTGGACTATGTGCAGATATTTTAGGCTGCCTGTGGCCTGGTGTTTGCGAATGCTGCCTTGATGTCAGGTGTTTTATTTGTCTGTTCTCAGGTCGCGATCTTTTTGCTTTGTACTATTGCTTTGTATTCATGGCTGCTACTGTGTCTATAATTCTCATCCTTGTTGTATTGGACTGTGATATTTCACTCACGCCTGCTTTGCTGCATTTCATCTCTACCTCGTTCATAAAATCTAATAATCACTTTCCTGGGGTATAAACAACTGTTTTGCCTATCTTGAGTGCCCTATCAGGTAATTTACACAATGAAGCTACATAACCAAGGATGTCAACGACATGCACTGGTGACATCTTCCCATCAGCTGTTACCAAATTTGAGATTTCTATACTGGTCAACCGCATTGTCTTAAATATGGACACATCTACCATAATTTCACCTAAGGCAGGGTTTGTGGTATGTTGTTTCATAAGAGCCACGATCTTAAGTAATTCTGGAGTTATAATACACAAAATATTTATACTTATAGAAAATTTCATCAAGAATTCTGTTTTAAACTCTTCATACTTTTGAGCTCATAAAAGCTTATCGGATCTAAGCAAATCGCCAGCTGGGCACTTTTCTTGGTTAATCCTTGATGAAATCTTTTCATTCTCATCTGTTATATGCCTTTTATCAAAAAGTTGTTCATACTCATTTAGAAGTGACATTACATCGTTGTGATCTTTGTCCGTGCCTGATAATTATGTGAGATTCTTATCTTCATGGTACACCAATATTTGATTTGAGGAAGTTGAAGATGAGGTATTAGGTCCGCTCACCATTGTGTTTGTCTGACCAAATTCACTTGATATGCCTCATTGCTATGAGAAGGAATTGTTGCTTATATATTTCCGGACCTATGTATCCTAATGAATAAGTTTCTGTATGTATGTAAGACAGATCTATAATCTTCACTTTCTACATCAGAGAAAGCTGTCCAAGAAATGTTATTCTCCTCAGCTCCTCTCACAGGATATGTGATTGTTTCTTGATCTCGTGTTCTTGAAGAAGAATGTTTGATTGTTACATTTTCCTTTCGTTCTACTGACTGTGAATCGTCATTGAGTAATTCGAATAATGTCTTCTCTGGCACTATGTTGGTGTTTTTTTTTAACATCTCATAACACTAATCACTAATTAAGAGGCACACATTGCTAAGGAATGTTGCCTAGTTGGACCCCCAAACAATTTATATATATATATATATATATATATATATATATATATATATATATATATATATATATATATATATATATATATATAGGTTGTTTTTCCCAAGAAAGGGAGGTAGCTGAGACAGTAGCACCAGTCGAGCAGGGCAGTGCTCCCGAGGTGGATGGAAAGCTGATGACAGGGAGAGCTGGAGCTCCCATTTCATCAGCCCTCAGGACTAGTTCTTGACCATCCCCTTTTGCTGAACATTTTCAGTGTCTCAGTAACACAGAGTAGGCCAGCATGCTCTCCAATACAAGTTTAACTATATACACCAAACTACACGCACAGTACACACTACACTTCCTTTTCCAAATTCAAAAATATGGTGTCTGAACACCCAGCCTCGGAGTCCCCGGGGGGGGGGGGCCATAAATGCCCCCACCTCCCGCCCCTCTCCTGGTGACGACTTGAACTTCCTGGAACTACTGTCTGACTTACTTCTTCATTTCTGAAAGAATCGTGGCCTTTCCTCAAAGTTTCGCTCTGTTGAGCACCACCTCTCCTCCTCTAAACCTCACCTTCTCTTTCTAACTGAGACTCAGCTGTCTGAGGCAACTGACAGCAAACCCTTTTCTGTACCCTCCTACTTTCTCTATACTCATTTCAAAGCCAAAGGTGGCTGTTGTCTATATATACACAACGACTTATCTTGCTCTCGTGTTCCTGAACTTGATTCTTCTGAATTCTCTACACTCTGGCTTCGGCTATCCTGTCATTCTCAGAATAAATATATCTCTGCTGTTTACTTATCCCCTAATTCTACAATCAAAAATTCTTCTACAATCTTACTTCTACGATGGAACAATTCTATCCATTTCTCCTTTCTCTGAAATCTCCATTCTAGGAGATTTCAATGTTCACCACCACCTGTGGCTCTCCTCTCCTTTCATTGGTCCACCTGGTGAACAAGCCTACATCTTTTCTATCCTTAATGACCTACAGCAGCTTGTACAGCACCCTACCTGTATCCCTGACTGCCTTGGAGAGAGCTCCAACATATTTGACCTCTTCCTTACAACTAATCCTTCTACTTACACTGTTAATCTTTTCTCTCTGTTGGGCTCCTCCAATCGCAACCTTATCACCTAAACCTGTCCCATCACTCCAGTATGGCCTGTGCACCCTCCAAAGAAACGTCGACTGTGGCACTTTGGAGCTGCGGATGGGAGGCCCTAAGGCAGTAGTTCTTTGATTTTCCGTGGAATGATTATTACTTCCATGGCCAGGAGCCAACAGAGTGTGCCTTGTACATTACAGAGGATATTCTCTCTGGCATGGAAGCATACATTCCTTTCTCATATCCTTTGACTAATGCAAGAAAGCCTTGGTTTAAATCACACTTGTTCTAATGCTGTCTGCAACAAGGAGAGGGCCTAAAAAAGGTACCAGAGCCAACCCACCCCTGAATCACATCTTGCTTATGTTTCTGCCCGGAATTATGCTAAGTCTGTTCTTCACTGTGCTAAAAATAATTTCATCCGTACTAAATGCTCTCAACTCTCCAACTTAAATTCTTCCTGCATCTTCTGGCACCTTGCCAAAAACCTTTCTAACAACTTTTCCTCATCATCCTTCCTTCCTCTTTTCTATTCCGATGGTTCAGTAGCTATCTCTTCTACTGATAAAACAGATCTCTTCGCTCAGACATTCTCCTTCAATTCCACCTTAGACAATTCCAGTGCTGTTCCTCCATCACTTCCCCCCTCTGACTTCCTCATGGCTGACATTAAACTTTCTTCAGCTGATGTATTTTCTGCCATCACAGGCCTCAATATTAACAAGGCATATGGGCCTGATGGAGTTCCTCCTGTAGTTCTCAAAAACTGTGCTTCTGTGCTTACACCCTGCCTAGGCAATCTCTATCGTCTTTGTCTGTTAACTTGTACCTTTCCTTCATGCTGGAAGTTTGCTCTCATTCAGCCAGTCCCAAAGATGGGTGACCATTGCCAAACCTCTAACTATTGTCCAATTGCTTTAGCATCATGTATCTCAAATGTTTTTGAGTCAATTCTTAACCCGTCATGTCCCGAGGTTTTCCGCACCTATGACATCCCCCAGTCCTGAGCCTTTTTGGAAATTTTTTTTTTTTTCTAAAACTTCCACTTAGGTCGAGAAACGAAGGAAACTCACAAAGAGAGTGGTTCCCGCGGTCTATAAGTGGTCCGTACAGGTGCGGTTCCTCCCCGCAGGTATGGTGTTCTGTAATGGGCTGGATATGCGTTTACGTTTTCTATGGTAAGGCATAATGGGAGAAACAACACACAACAACACACAACACCTCTATATTTATTGAATTTGAACTAATAAACAATAACAGTAACAATATAATGGATTTCAGACACATATATATGAAAAATAAGCATTGTACCATCGCACGAGCATAGCGAGTTTGGTCCGAGTCGTAACATGCTATATGCTAAGTGTCTGGTATGAGTCAACCTATCATTTTTTCTACTTGTATACTTCTGTTTCAATGACATTTTACCAATTACAACTGTTTGTAAGTGTTTTCAGATGTTTTCATCCATTATGATGACATGCAGCATTAGTATAGCACACATCAGCTTAGTAAGCGCACTCACTATGACTCGTATTTCAACATACCAAATTGTTTTATCACTTTCCAATTATTTTCCCCTTTACATAGAACCTTTCCTCCACCACTGTAAAGGTTTTCAATTATTTTCATTCATTACGAGGGCATTTAGCGATATGCTAGAGCATATTCACGTAGCAACCACGATCCCTGCTTGTCATACGAGGCGACTAAAAGGGTTGGTGGTGGGTTAGTGCCCCACCCAGTAAAAAGAACTAACTAAAAAAGCAAATAAAGCGCCTCGGACCCGGACGGACCATACGTTGACGACTAAGGAACGGACAAAGAACATTCTGAGGGTAGGAACGTGGAATGTGAGAGGAGTGAATGATGAAGTGAAAGAGAGAGAGATTGTCCAGGTGCTTGAGGATGCAAAAGTGGATATATGTGGATTGATTGAAACTAAATGGAAAGGTGAAAGGATGAGAGAATGGGAATACGGTGTGGGTATATGTGCGGGAGTCAGTGAGAATGAGAGGGCAAGAGAGGGAGTATGTCTGATGATAAGCAAGAAGTGGAAGGAGAATATAAGAGAGTATGGAACAGTGGGTGCAAGGATTGTATGGGTGAGGATGAAAGTAGGTATACAAGCATGGGCGATTGTATGTGTGTATGCTCCAACAGAGGATCGAGTGGCAAGAGTGAAAGATGAGTTTTGGGCGAGAGTAGAAGCATGTATGGATAAGTCTGAGAGGAGCGAAAGAGTGCTGTTGATTGGAGACATGAATGGCAAAGTTGGGAATGTACGAGTGGATGGAGTGGTTGGTCAGTGGGGTGTGCCAGCTGAAGTAGATGGGAATGGTAGTGCTTTGGTGGACATCTGTGCTGGTAAGGGGTTGGCAATAGCCAACACCTACTTTCGTCATAAGATGATCCACCGGTATACATGGAAAGTAATGAGGAGGATGGATGGTGAACTTGTTGAACGAAAGGCAATGATAGACTATGTGTGTGTGGATGAGCGAATGAGAAGACAAGTGTTGGATGCAAGGGTGTGGAGAAGGTGGGGGAATGGAGTCTCGGACCATCACTTAGTGATGGCCAAGGTAGAGCTGCAAAGAAAGTGGTTGAGGAGACGAAGGGGAAGACAGGAGGAAGCAGCTCCTGTGAGAAGAGTGGAGAAAATGCAAGATAGTGAGAAAAAGACAGAGTATAAGAGTATAGTGGAAGAAAGATTGGGAAGGTATGAGCTAGAGCAGATCGAAGGGGTGGAAGACGTATGTAAGATATTCACGGAAGAGATAAGCGCAGCGTGTGAGGCGGTTTGTGGAGTGAGGAGGAGATGCAAGGGTGTGCAAGGGACAGCATGGTGGAATGATGAGGTGAAACGAGCTGTGGAACAAAAGAAGAAGGCATATGGTGAATGGTTGGCGAGTAGAGGTAGGGGAGAAGATGAGAGAGAGAAGAGAGAGGTATATGTGAGCAGGAGAAGGGAGGTTAAGAGACTGGTGAAGGAGAGTAAGAAGAAAGTGGATGAAGAGTTTGGGAGGAATCTGAGTGTGAAATGGAGGGGGAGTAAGAAATTGTTTTGGAAGGAGGTAAAGAAAGTAAGGCAGTGTGAAAGGGGAAATAGTAGGGGAGTGAAAGATAGGAATAATTGATTGTTGGTGGAGAAGAGAGAGAAATTGAGGAGATGGAAGGAGCACTTTGAGGATTTGTTGAATGTAGAGAGTGAGAGCAGTGTGAGTGTAAGTGGTTGGGGAATGGCTGGGAGAAGAAGAGATGAGAGGAGGGAGGAAGAGATCAGTAGGTCGGAAGTAGTGGAACCGATGAAGAAGATTAAGCTGGGAAAGGCCCCAAAAAATGATGGAGTGTGTGGTGAAATGCTTAGGTATGGGGGTGAGATTGTTGTGGAGTGGATATGGAAGTTGTATATTGGCTTGGGAAGAGGGAAGGGCTCCAGAGGACTGGAAATCAGGTATAATTGTTTCTCTGTACAAAGGAAAAGGGGAGAGAGAAGTATGTGGTAACCATAGGGGTATTTGCCTTCTTAGTGTGACTGGTAAAGTATATGGTAGAATACTCATTGATAGGGTTAGGCATATGACAGAGGAGCTAGTTGGAGAAGAACAAGAGGGATTTAGGAAGGGAAAAGGGTGTGTAGATCAGATATTTGTTCTAAGATGTTTAGTGGAGAAGTATCTAGAGAAGGGAAGGAAAGTGTATTCTGCCTTCATGGACTTGGAGAAAGCTTATGACAGAATAGATAGGCAAGGTATGTGGAAGGTATTAAGAATATATGGAGTGGAGGGGAAATTGTTGAGTGCTGTGAAGAGTATGTACGAGGGAGCTAGGGCTACGGTGCAAGTGGATGGTGAGCTGAGTGAGTTCTTTGATCTCAATGTGGGACTGAAACAGGGGTGTGTGATGTCTCCATGGCTGTTTAATATATATATGGATGGGGTTGTAAAGGAGGTGCAAGGTAGGGCAGTGGATGTGGGGGTGGCCCTAATGAATGAGGGTGAGATTTGGAAGCTTCCGGTGTTGCTGTTTGCTGATGATACAGTATTGTTGAGTGAAAATGAATGGGAGTTGCAAGGTTTGGTGAATGAATTTGGGACAGTGTGTAGGAGGAGGAAGCTGAAAGTTAATGTAAACAAAAGTAAAGTTATGGTGTTTGAGGAATGAAGTCACAGAGTGTGCAGTGAGGTTGGATGGTGAGGATATGGAGAATGTGAGTGCATTCAAGTACTTGGGTAGTGTGATGAGTAAGGATGGAACTTGGGGGATGAAGTACGTGAAAGGGTACAGCAGGGAAGAAAGGTTGTTGGTACACTGAAAGCAGTGATGAGAAATAGGGAGGTGAGTATGGAAGTTAAGAAGTCACTGCATGATGGTATTGTGATCCCTACCCTGACGTATGGAAGCGAGGCGTGGACCTTGCAAGAGGGGAACAAGTCAAGAGTGAGAGCAGTGGAAATGAGTTACTTGAGAGGAGCATGTGGAGTGACGTGGAGGGACAGGTTGACGAATGAAGAAGTGAAGGAACGTTGTGGGGTAGATGTGGATGTGGTTGAAAAGATTAGGAGAAATACACTGAGGTGGTTTGGACATGTGGAGAGAATGGAGAATGAAAGACTGACTAAGAGGGTGTATGTAGGTGAGGTGGAGGGAGGGAGAGGGAGGGGTAGACCGAGGATGAGGTGGAGGGATGGAGTTGAGAGGTATATGAGAGAGGGGGGGTGAGTTGGGGGGAGGGGAGTCAAATGGTGGGTGACAGAGTGACTTGGAGGCGTTTTGTCTGCGGCCACCCTTTGCGGGATTAGGGCGTCGGGCTATAGATAGATAGACCATCGCGCGAGCATAGCGAGTTTGGTCCGAGTCATAACATGCTATATGCTAAGTGTCTGGTATGAGTCAACCTATCATTTTTTCTACTTGTATACTTCTGTTTCAATGACATTTTACCAATTACAACTGTTTGTAAGTGTTTTCAGATGTTTTCATTCATTATGATGACATGCAGCATAAGTATAGCGCACATCAACTTAGTAAGCGCACTCACTATGACTCGTATTTCAACATATCAAATTGTTTTATCACTTTCCAATTATTTTCCCCTTTACATAGAACCTTTCCTCCACCACTGTAAAGGTTTTCAATTATTTTCATTCATTACGAGGGCATTTAGCGATATGCTAGCGCATATTCACGTAGCAACCATGATCTCAAACACTCGTGTTTCATCATCTACTTTATTTATTCACTCCACTTATAATTTCCCACTTACATTACACACGTTTACACCCCTATAATGCACTGTACATACTTACTGCCATTATTTATTCAAGTGAACGTGCGAATATCGCCTGAAAATACCCTCGCAAGGAATGTTTCGACAAACATAACACTCACACACTTATATACTAATTCACTCACACACTTATATACTAATTATTCACTTTATCACTTGCTGACTTTTATTTTGACTAATACGTGCCTTATTCATTCAACTGAGCGTCAGGAAATCTTATCTTTATACACACGCTATGAATATTTGACTTAGAATATATATCATCACATACAATAATTTGAACTTATATTATACCCGTAAGAACTTCCCATAATAATAATTATATAATTACGGGCCGTATTTATTGCACTGAGCGACAGAATATCGCATCATAAAACCCTCGCTATGTAAGTTTCAACTTAGGGCAGATTTATATACTTACATACAATGTTTTCACTTATGTTCTGCCCGTATGCACTTTATACTAATATTTGGAGATCAACATGACTGATAATTTCACCGAGCGTCTGTCTGTCGCATTCACCTCATAATTTCTGCGTCCTTTCGCATTCACACCATACTAAAATTGCATCAACGTGTGATATTCACTAAAACGTGGGTGAATACAGAGACCCACGTCACATTGCACGCACTCATAGCGGGTGTCCTTCCTCTGTGTCGTGAGTCTCACCTGGGAATTACTGCACACGTGACACCTGCGTTGGGGCCTATAGTAGGACTCGCGTACGTTTGCGGCTGTGGTGTGGCCCGCACCTGTGTACAGTGTTGCCACGTTTTCTATACCGTTATCTCTCTCTCTCTCTCTCTCTCCCTCTCTCCTGGCGGGAAATGTGAGCCACCCTGAGTACTTTTGATTCTTTTATAAGTAATAATTGTGCTTTCATTTGTTAATTTGGTTTTGTTATATTTAGTGATGCCGACAATGCATTCAATGCATGCCCCTCTCCTGCCTCTCTCTCTCTCTCTCTCTCCGACTGGGTGTGGAAGTGTTGCCGCTCGCGAGTGAATAATGTTTTTTTTTTTTTTTTACTTCGGTATTGGCATATGCCTACTATTTTGTCCTACGTATTAGCTTATGTTTATAAATGTGATTATTCCTCGCCCCTAAAATTATGGTAAAAGCCAGTAAATGTGAGCATTTTTCCCCAGCAACACCTGTACAAGCTATGGTTGGGATCTACGGTACTTTATCTTAAGCCAGACTGGGTGTGTAAGTGTTGGCACTCACAAGAATTACATGAATTATTTCTTTTACTTTGGATATTGGCATATTTCTTCTTTTTTCAGGCTCATTATCTTATATCCATAACTGTGATATTATTACCCACCCTAAAACTACGCTAAAAACCATTAAAAGTGACTACAATTTCTTTTAGCAACACTGTACAATATGTATGCCATGTTTCTGTGTTACTGTATAAATATTTTATGCATAATTAGATTACTGTGGATTCGTCCATCAAAATACACAAGTGTAAGTTTTATTCATCTGAATGTATCGTATTTGTGTTGCCTTGTACATAAATAGCTTCCGTTTCACATCGCAAGTTGTGGAAACGTGGCACCATTGTACACAGGTGCGGGCCACACCACAGCCGCAAACGTACGCGAGTCCTACTATAGGTCTGTTTGGCTGGAGAGGGATAGGAGCGGGGAAATGGCGGCCGGATATTCTCTGGGGAGTTTGGGCAATATGGGCAGTGCGGGTGCGATGTTGGGGCCTTTCAACAGCATACTTTGCAAAGATTTCTCTTGTGAGGTCCCTCACAAACCCTTCAAATATTTCCTGAACTCCTGTGGTCATGGAGTGAAGGTGGTGGCAATTCAGAGCAGTGATATCTAACAAGCGAAAGAACAGTTTTTTATACCACTTCATCGTGGTCCTGGCACACTCTACCGTCGATATCATGGAGTCTGGCTGGTCCACGAGGCGCATGTTTATATTGTAATCCATAACACACTCAGGTTTCCAAACACGATGCCTGTTCTCGCTACGGTAATCTACTGAATAAGTACGGTGCATCAAGGGGCGGTGAACCCTGGACAAGAGGCTTACTTCTCTGTTGTGGTTCCACATTGTTGCAAGGATGTTGTTGGCTTTGAAGAAGACAACCTCATTCCTTGCAAGTTTCCGCCCTACCTTGGCCATGTGACGCCGGTTCACCTTTACGGTTCCACAGACTCCCGTTTCATGTGTGTGAAGATAACGAGCGAGAAGAGGGCTAGTGTACCAATTGTCGAGGTAGAGAACGTGACCACGATGAATGTAGCCTTCTATCATCGTCTTTACCACTGCTCCCGACAGTCCAATACTTCGATCTTCTATTATGTCTGTCTGTGCACCGGTGTACAAGACTATGTCTTGCACGTATCCAGTCCTACAGTCACACTTAACAAAGATCTTGAACCCAAAACGGTGCCTTTTGCTGGGTATATACTGTCTGAATGAAATATTGCCTCTCCACAGCACGAGACTCTTGTCTATGATGAGGTCTCTATAGGGATAGAATGAGGAACGAAAGGTTTGCCTGAGGTGATCAAAGACCAACCTAATTCGCCTCATTTTGTCAGTGTTGTTTGCATTTGCAGGGTCATGAGCATCATAAAAATGGAGGCGACTTAGAATTTGTTGAAACCGATTATGGCTCATCACTTGACCAAATATGGGGGTAAACATAACAGGGTCCCTAGTCCAGTAAGCAGGAATTCTATTCTTTCTTATAATACCCATCAAAAGGACCAGGGCAAAAAATAAGAACATTTCTGGAAGGGAGACAGGGTAATCATAGATCATAGAATGCCTACTCCTTGTTCCCAATCTTTCACTCTCTAGGTGCTGGGCGCTTGCAAACAGGTTTGTTTGGTATACAATCTGATCCACAAATGCCTCACTGAAAAACAGGTGGAAAAAATCCAACCTGGTGGAATTACGATGAATTCCTGGTGCAATGCAGCCAGATCGCCCCTGCTCAGTGAAGGGGTGAATGAGGGGAGAAAAATCACTCCCATCCTCCCAATTCCACGACACAAATCCCTCGTCCCCATCAGCCCCATCACCGCCTTCGTCTGGGTGGGGAGGAGATCCTGGTTGGGGAGGTGGGGGAGAAGGAGTGCGGAGGGCTTCCCCACTGTCACTCCTCTTCCCTCTGCCTTTACCCTTTCCCTTTCCCTTACCCTTACGGCCTTGAGGAACATTAGGGGGCTGTGGGGATGAAATAGGGGAATATTGGGGAGCAGAAGACGTGCTGGGGAGTGGTTCCTCCCCACCTTCCCCCTCCATGACAACACCACGTGCTTTCTCACGCACCCTAGCTCGACCATGTGTTAGGGGATATTGGGGAGCATAAGACGTGCTATGAAGAGGGCAAGGCCTATGAGAGTGATAATCTAATGTCAGAGGAGTTGGATGACTCTGGACATGGAGAAACCGAGGGAGATGGTGACGGTCATTTCCTCCACAAACACCGCCACTGCACCTCACCACCACTCTCACGGCCAGTTTGCCGCAGTCTCTCCCTCCAACGTCCCTAGTCACCACAACCCAGCACCTGGAGGGTATTTTCTTCCCACCCTGACCTTTCACATGTGCCCCAGTCTGGCCGTTCACCTATGGAAATTCCATTCTGCCCTCATGTGGTTTGACTGGGCTGCCAGTATCTCACCAGGGAAGGCCTGCGTCATGTGAGTCATCACCCCCATACTTCCCCACCTCTGCCTCTCCCTCCCCTTCCCCCCCCTGCCCGTGGCTGTCCCCATGGACGTGCACGTGGACAAGGGGGTGCTGAATGTGGTGTGGAAAAACGTGCTGACAAAAAACATGGGCAAGGCTCCCTGGTGTTGGCAAAGTGAATGCCTGTGTGTGGGAGGAGGGGGCATGATTCGAGTCCTCTGTGCCTGCCATTGATGCAGAAGGTGCAGGTGTGCAGTTTGGTGAGCTGTTGCCTAGGTCCAGGACTATGATGTCCTTTTTCCAGGCAATTTTCATCACTGCAATAATACAGTATCTTGTGGCCGAGATAAACTATCAGCAGACCATAAGTGTGTGCTGGCTGGAGGTTTCGGCCAGTGAGAGTACCAGATTGAAGAACTGGATTCCAGTGGAGGTGGGGGAGTTGTGTGGGTTTCCTTGACCATGATGAAGGTCCACGTGAGAGAAATGTGCTCCATGATTATTGGTCCGTTGACGAACTTGTGGGCACACCTGTCTTTGGAAACTATATGGCCCATGATAGGTACCCGTGCGGCCATATTATGGTTCCTGCATTTCAACAGGAATTGTTGGCCAGCACTCATTGACAGTCTATGGAAAAAAAATTAGGACCATGCTCAAAAAGCCTTTTGCAAGGCTCCTCCGGCCATTTCAGAAAGTGGTTATCAAGGAGTCACTTGTGTTGTTCTGGGGCCATTTAACATTTATTCATTATATTCCATCAATGCATCACTATTTTGGACTGAAACTCTTTGTCCTATGTGACTGCAAAACTGGATATGTGCTTGATGTAATAGTTTATTCAGCAACCAATGATGATTTACCTTCTGATGATCCCCATGGTTTCTCAGCATCATTTGTGAAAGTGCTGAAGGACAGGTATTTCAATAGGCACCTCATCCTATTCATTGACAATTATTACATCTCCCCCTCATTGACCAAGTATTTGCTGGACCTTGGTACTGTATCCTTTAAAACTGTCTGTGCTTGTAGAAAGAATTTTCCAGCTTTCCCTGAGAAAACTAAAAAAAAGGTTCCCTCCTAACCCGGAAATGTGGTAACATCTTAGCCCATATGTGGCACAATTAGAATGAGGTTTACAAGTTGACCACCGTTCATTAGGGGGTTATGGAGGACACAGGGAAGACAGGCTTCAGGAACAGGGAACTCATGTTCAAGCTAGATGCTGTCAACGACTACTACATCAACATGCGGCTTGTTGATAAGTCGGATGTGCTGATAGGGGAAGTTGATTGCCTCCGTAAATCCTGTCCGTGGTACAAGAAGGCATTCTTACACCTTCATATTGCCTTCCTGAACAGTTATATTCTCTTGAAGCAGGTGTGGCAAAAGAATCTTTCTCTATGAGGGTTTGAGAAAGAGTTAGTACGCCAGCCGCTAGCAGAGTATGCAACTGCACAGTTGACAGTTGGGTGGTGGGGGATGTACCAGGCAGTGACGGCAGACAGGAGGAGCTGCACTGAGCATTTTCAGCATCACAGTCTTGTTGATGTGGGCCATACATCTGCAGGTCTGCCAGCAAACAGGCACTGCCATATGTGCACCAAGACAAAGCGTCGCTCCCCCACACGGAAGGATACTCCCTACCAATGTGATGAATTCAAGGTCCCGCTATCCTAAATGATTATTTGAGTATCACTCTGAATGTGATTATTGAGAGGGTGTGTGGGAAAGTGTAAGAAGTGAACAGGTGTGCACATTTTTTTTTTTTTTTTTTTTGGGGGGGGGTTGTGTTTATGAGGAAAATAAAAATGTTTCTTGTAAATGGTAATGTGATCCCATTGTTGATAATATCTTGAGTAACCCTACCTGATGTATGAAGGAAAACCAGGAGTGCATGTAAGAAAATTACTTTATTGGGTAGAACTATGACATCTTTTCACTTACTCTTGAAATATTTGCGAAGATGTGCCATGGAACGTATTTGTGAGCTGAAGTACAAATAATATAAGTTGTGCCAAACCTAAATAATTTGAGAATAGGAGAAAAAGCCAGAAATTGTGTACAAGTGTTTATCTCATACTGAACCATACAGCGTGCAATATGTTGAGCAAAGTTGCTTTGAAATGCAATACTTTGTTGAGCAGATCAAGATTTTTTCTGTACTTACTCTTGAAATATTTACTAACATGTCATATGAAGCATATTAGTGAGCTGAAGTACAAATAGTATAAGCTGTTGAGAGCATAAGTAATATTTTCACGATGCCTGAGAATAGTAGAAAAAAAGCCGATACTTATGTACAAGTGTAAACCTCATACTGAACCGTACTGAATATTTGGTAGGTAAGGGGGTACTTGAGGAGATGTTGGTCAGTGGGACGAGGTATAAGGAGAGGAAGGAAATGTTGCAGTTACAGAGAGGGGAGAGGGGCTTGACAACCTTCCTTGGTTGCAAGGTGTGTGTGGAAGCAGAATGACATAGAGTAAGAGCGAGTGAGGAGATGGGCAGGAGGGAGTAGGATCATCACCAACATATGTGATGTTTGGTGTATGGGGGAAAAAAATCAGTACTCTTGAATCCTTAAGTGAATTGAATAATTGGTTGGTATAAAGAGTGAATTTGAAATGCAGTTGTTATCATATACAGAGGTTAAAGATTGCATAGTATTTTATTTATTAATATGAAGGGTTTCTATGTCATTAACTTTGTTCATAGCCAGTATATAGTATCTATTTTCCAGCAGTTAGTAAATATCAGTCACTGGGTTGTTAAATTTAATGTCTACTGTGCAATACCTTCAATGTTTTAGTTTTTACTCTTATGTGTCCGACTCAGGACAGACTTACAAGATAATTCCCTGAAGCCCAGCGGTTCTCCTACGTATTATACACCTCCACATGTCACAACTTTAGCACTAACACCCACCATCCATATTGAATACGTGCTGGAGCTGTCTCATACAGAACTGGAATATTGGTATTAATGGGGGTGTTTTTACAGAATGTCAGTGTGTTACATGGTAGGTCAGTATATTTGCTCAAATGAGATTCTAATCCTTAAACTGTTACCCCAGCTAGGATTCAAACCCATGCTCACTGGGAAAAAAACAGACCACCTTTCTACCAACTCGGCCACCTACTAAGCAGCACGTGTCAGCTGGAAAATTAACCTAATCAGCCCAGGCACATCTTTACTATTGTTATTTATTCAGCTTCGTAAAATGTCCCTGGGCTGCAGGGGTTAAGTGGACAAAATGCAGGTCTTGTGAATTAGAATCTCACGACTGAATTACATCAGGTTCCATCCACATCCGTCCATTAGCTTTACTAAATAAGTCTTATATTTTTGTCTCAAATAGTCAATAAGAAATCTCAGAAAAGCCATGAAAATATTTACATTCCTGTATTTGTACAAGCCTGATGGTTGACCCAAGCTGTTTTTGTTCTAACCTGGACTAAAATTGGCAAATTTCCATCTTATAGACAAAGTTGTAACAAGATTTTTAAATTGGCAAATCTCCACCTTGAATACTAAGTTGTAACAAGATTGTAAAATCGGCAAACCTCCATAATTGAATGCTGAGTTGTAACAGTATATTAAAACTGGCAAATCTCAATCTTGATTGCTGAGTTGTAACAGTAGACTAACTCTAGGATATGATGCTAGGCCACAACAAAGCACTATGGAAGGATGTAGAGCTGTAAAACTTGGGCCAGGTTAAGACAAAAAGGGTATAGTTTTATATTGCCACTGTAGTTGGGGTGCCCATCATCCACTCAATCAGTGTAGAGTGATGCCATATGAGCTGTACACTGAGTGACAAGCCCAATGGCTTCCTGTACCCAGGAAACCATTTACTACGCTGGGTGGTAATCATATAACCGGGGTTTCTGGCAGGGTTAAGTATCCCCCAGATTCCCTTATCCAAAATCACTTAATCATGGCAGTCGTCTCAGAGAGCCTCGGAGGGCCCAATACATGCCCGGGGCCTCAACCAAATGAGCAGACTCGCGTGGCCATGTGGAATGTGAGAGGTGTGAATGAGGAGAGCAAGAGGGTGAAAGTGGTGAATGTATTCAAGAGTGCGAGATATCCTGTGATGGCATTGTGTGAAACGAAGATGAAAGGGTGCGAAGTGGAGGAGTGGGAGGATGTGAAATGTGTAAGATCGGGAATGAATGGGTGAGGAAGATGTAAGGAAGGAGTTGCTTTGTTGATGAAAGAGGTGTGGCAGAGTGGAATGAGAGACTACAAATGTGTCAGCTCGAGGTGTATATATGCCAAGTTCAAGTTTGAGAAGGTGAGAGTGGCAGTGATTGTGGCATATGCATCCTGTGAGGACAGGAATGAGAGAGAGAAAGATTATGGGATGAGCTGGATGAAATAGTGGGAGAAATGCCCAGGAGTTGTAGGGTGATCATAATGGGGGATATGAATGTAAAAGTAGGCACTGGTCCTGAGGATGACATAAGGGGTTGTTATGGAGTACCAGGAGAAAATGATAATGGGAAGCAACTAAAGGGTATGTGTCAGGAGAGGAGGTTGTGCATTTGTAACTCATATTTCAAACATAAAGATGCACAAAAATATACATGGTATAGAGGAAAAGGCGATCGTGCTGAAAAAAGCCTGATTGATTACATGCTTGTCGAGAGGTCGATGATAGGAATGGTTGCTGATATGAGGGCCGTGAGAGGATGACTGTCAGATCATATGATTGTGGTATGCAAGATCAAGCTAAGGCGAGTGAGTGGATCAGGAGAGAGAGGAGCAGTCAGGGAGAATGACTGAAAGTTGAGAAGCTGAGGATCAAAGAAATGGCAGATGATTACAGGATCAAAGTGGAGGAGTTAGAATCAGTGAACTGGAATGAAATGGACAAGGACAGCCTGTGGAATGCATATAGGGATTGCTTAGTTAGGAATGCTAAAGTGGTGTGTGGTGTGGCCGGCTCCGTTCCTTCTTTACCCCCGCACAACTGTTGACTCCATACGGGGGTTTTACCCACCCCTGTGTGGAGTACAACTCTCATGTGTGGGGAGGCTCTCCACATACATCTCTTCTCAACAGGGTGGAGTAAAAGGCTTTTCGTCTCATTAACTCTCCTCCTCTTACTGACTCCCTTCAACCTCTGTCTCTTCGTCGCACTGTTGTATCTTTATGTCTTTTCTATCGCTACTTCAATGGCCACTGCTCCTCTGAACTGTCTGCATGCATTCCTCCACCTCTACGACGGAAGTGTAGCACCCGTCTAGCAGCAAACTCCCATCCCTTTTCTGTCCAACTCTCTAATGCAAGAGTTAACCGTTACTCCCAGTCCTTCATTTATGCAACAGGTCAACTCTAGAACTGTCTCCTTCTGTCTGTGTTTCCTGCTTCCTATGATCTCCAGTCTTCCAAACGCAGTGTGTCCAGTCATCTCGAAATGATCGGATCTTGAATTTGGCCCTCTCTTGTATTTTATTTTTCTCTTGGAAGGAACAATAATTGCAGGTTCACGGCCTTTGGTTCCTCCTTCTTCGCATAAAAAAAGGAAGAAAGGCCCGGCATTGTGGGATGAGGAGGTTAAGAGAGCAGTGGAGGAAAATAGGAAGAAATGGGTAAAGTGGTTACAGGATAGGGGTTCAGTTGAAATAAGAACTGAGTATAGTGAGAGCAAGAAGCACATAAAGAGATTAGTGAAGAGGATAAAGGAGGAGGTAAATAATAATCTGGGAAGGAAAATGAATGCAAACTACTCTGAAAAATGGAATTTATTCTGGAAAAAGGTGCAGAAATGTATAAGTGAAAGAGAAAAGAAATTTAATGTTGTAAAGGATGCAGGTGGTAGATTATTAACCCATGGAGATGAAGTAAGTACCAGATGGAAAGAATATTTTGAAAGCCTGATGAAAGCGAATAGAGAGAGCAGAGCAGCTATAAACATGATTGGTTTTGGGGGTGTGCAGAGAAGGAATGCAGTGCCAAGAGATGTGACACTCGCACAGATGAAGAGTGCTGTGAAGCGGCTGAAAAATGGGAAAGCAGCTGAGATTGATGAGGTGTATACAGAGATCCTTAAGTGTAGTGGAGAGAGTGGAATAAAGTGCTTGTTGGAGATATGTAAGTAGGCATGGAGTGAAACTGTGCCTGCAGAATGGAAAAAGGCTGAGATTGTGCCCCTAAACAAAAATAAAGGTGAACGAAGTGAGTGCAAGAATTATCGTGGCATAAGTTTATTGAGTGTGGTAAGGAAGGTATATGGAAGAATTATTGTAGAGAGTGTAAGAGAGATATCAGAAGTCCTAGTGAGTGATGAACAGGGTGGCTTTAGGAGTGGCAGAGGATGTGTGGATCAAGTATTTGCAGTAAGACAGAGAGAAGAGAAGGCTTGTGAGAAGGACCATAAGGTGTTTATGGCATTCATGGATCTGGAAAAAGCATACGACAAAGTAGACAGTGAGAGATTGTAGAAAGTTTTGCGTATGTATGGTGTAGATGGTAAGCTGCTAGGTGCTGTCAAGAGTTTTTATGATGATAGCGAAACGTGTAAGGGTTAATGGGCATCTAGGTGAATGGTTCACGATCGGTGTGGGCGTGCGACAAGGTTGTGTGATGTCCCCATGGTGATTCAATATTGTTAAGATGTGAGATTTGCCAGCTAGGTGGTCGAGAAGCTTCTCGGAGTTTCGTGTAAGGTAGTTCCGGTATCGGTACAAGCCAGAGTTGCCAGTTTGCTTGCTGTTTTTGAGTGTGGTTATTTCGTAAGTAATGCATTAATTTTTCTGCTCTTTTTCCTCATAATGTTTTATTTAAGTGATTCCTTGTTAAATTATGTAATTTAAGTTCCTATGGTAAATGATTTAGAGTGTTATGTAATGTAAGAAAACTTTGGCACGTTTTGGTTGTCTCTGAATTGGCAACTGTTGCCCATTGAGACTATACTCGAAGTTTCTCGAATAACACAAGCTTATATAAAGACAGGGAGAGACTAGGGCAAGTACAGTTGGGTTTTTAAGTTCAGTTTGAGTGTAGTGCAGTGCTGTTGGTGAAGTTTGTGAAGTGTTGCTGGCAAGGATTCAGTACAAATGCAGTTAGTGAAGATTATTTTTGGTCTTGTGAAAACTGTCAAGTGTTGTCAAGCATTGAGTGTACTTGTTTAGTAAAGTGTGGATAGCTCCAGTGCTTTTGAGAATAATTAGGTGAAGTTGGAGAGCGTTAAGTGGAATTACTTGGAAAATAAGACAGTGAACTTTAAGGAGCCAGTGTTTATTTTCGCCTCAGCTGATCTTGTGCACTGTACACGTGAAGGCTGACCATGGGAAGAGCGACTCACTAGGCAACGTTCTTCCTGTATTGAACTACTGCTGTTGGAGCCAGTGACAGTGTGGGACGAGGACGTAACAATATATATATGGATGGAGTTATGAGAGAAGTAAAAACACGAGTAATGGAGAGAGGGATGGCGTTGGTAATGAATGGGGATGGATAGAATATCTCAAATTTGTTGCATGCTGATGATGCATTACTGCTTGCAAGTATCGGACAAGAATTTGGTAGACTACTGCAGAGCTTTGCTAATGTCTGTGAGCGTCGTGCCTTGAGAGTAAATGTAGAAAACAGTAAAGTGACGGTTACTTAGAGAGAAGGTGACTCCCAGTGTGATGTTACAGTAAATGGAGAAAGACTGGAAATGGTGAGAGAGTTCAAATACCTGGATACAGTGATAGAAAAGAGAGGAAAACGTGCAAAAGAAGTTGAAAGTAGAGTGGCACAAGGAGAAAGGTAGCTGGTGCAATGAAGGCCTTGATAACAAACAGAAGCTTGAGTGTTTCAGCTGCACGAGGCTTACATGAGGTAGTGTTAGTGCCAACTTTAACTTATGGATGTGGGACTATGGTGTGGCATGAAAATGAAAAGTCAAGAGTAAGAGCAGTGGAGATGGGACTGCTGAGGAATATATATGGAGTACAGAGTGTGGATAGGATATGAAATAATGTGATTCGTGAAAGGTGTGGAGTGTTGAAATCGGTGGACACCAGAATCGAAGAGAGTGTACTGAGATGTTATGGTCATGTGGAGGGAATGGATAAAATAGAGTGGTGAAAAATGTATATCTAAGCGAATTTGGAGGAGGAAGAGGAGGAGGAGAGGTAGGCCAAGGAGAAGATGGAGGGATATGGTGGATGAGTGTGTGCAGAAGAGAGGTTTGGAAGTCGGTGAGGCTAGGGAACTGACAAGACATCGAGCTGGCTTGATAAATGTTGTGCGGAGAAGCGCATGATCAGGGATTTTGGCACCCCTTTTTAACGTGGCAGAGTCCGGATTGACTCAATTGGATACGTTTATGTGAAGCTACAGAACATGGTTAATGTTTTTGGCATATCTGATGGAGCCAGGATTCCGGGGGCTTCAATGATGAGCGAATGGAAGCGTACTCCATTACATTGGACAAATATGGGCTGTCTGAACATTGCTACTCCTCACCCTGCCCTTGGATGGGAAAGGAGGTCCGGATGATGATGATGATGATGATGATGATGGTGTAAGGGAAATGTTGTTACCTCTGGATGAACAGCATGTGAGTATAGACAGACGATTAAATAACAAAATGCGTCTGGGGCTAACGAGGGCATGAATGTGTAGGCTAATACTTGTATGAAAACTAACGTATGAATGTTTTGAAGAGAGTATAATAAACGATGATCATGTTTGTTGATGTTATGTTACAACCGTCCAACTAATGAAATAGCACCTCGAAGTAAGCGACATCCTTTGTTGACAGGACATCCGTAACACCGTTATTTAAATTATTATAATACCAGATATGCATTCATTATGCAGACACAGCATCTCATTACCTCCGCGTGATCCATCAGTACGATGAATGCATAACATTTATGTACAACAAGCTAGTAGCTGTCCAACACTCAAAGTAGCTATAAGCCTATGCAACAGGACATCTACATATACCATGGTTTGCGAATATAATGATTGTTTTTCCTCACAATAAAATAGACTGGATCATATACAGTACAACATGAGATGACCGTTGTGTCACCTGCGTGATCATGAATCATTTGTGGCCACCCTGGTTCAGCCACAAAAATGTTACAGCAGTTGAGTCACACACTGACTAGACTCAGGTGCACCAGCTTTCGAGACACTGGACATCTCACCTTAAAATATTTATGCCCAATTGCTGTTGTTCAACACATTGTATGACGATCATTAATTTAACACTCCATCACTCATCCAATACACGTTAATGCATACGGAGGTACAGATCACCTCAGAACATCTGTGTAATCACAGCCTGCATCTTTCTTAACGAAACACGACAAAGTTTCGATACATGTACCCCCACCACCTTTCCCCCTCCCCTCCGTTCCTCCTCGCCTCACAATGTTCCCCTGTCAGAGAAAAAATGGAAGCCAAAGGCATTACTTTTTGTTTCTCTCTCTACCATCCACTATACCTTCGTGACAAACAATTGTATTTGCAGAGTATGACTCGATAGATCATTGTTTTTGTGGGTACAGGATACTGTTTCGGAGGGGAGGCTCTGCCGTGTCTGCCCATTAACTTACTATTACCCTGATGTAAACAAATACAGTGGTGCGAAATTTCACCAAACACACCGCCAGCTGTACCCGTTAGAAGTGGAGGTAACTGTACAGCTTAGAAGGTCGTTGATGAATGAAAGGAAGAGAGCTGGTGATAGGGCAGAGCCCTGAGGAACACCACTATTGATAAATCTAGGAGAAGAACGGTGGCTACAACAGCAGCTACAGCTCGACCAGAAAGGAAGCTATAGATGAAGTCACAGATAGAAGGATAGAAACCATAAGAGGGCTGTTTGGAATTCACGCTGGGCTCTGCTGGCCAATCTGGGAAAGCAGTGGGAGGTGGAGAAGACGGGGGAAGTGGAGTTAGTAAAAGCAATGCAAGCAGCTCCTGTCCGGCCGTTAGCGAGGACAGAACTGTCTGTGTAGATGTGAACAGAATGGGAAGGGTAGGTGCAGGCTATGGTGTTAAGGGTTTCGGTGATGGAAAGCTGTGATAGGACTCGTAAGCGGTCATAAGCAGTCGTGTGTAGTGCACAGTAGGTGTTCTATGTGTCCAGGAAGGGGCAAAAGGTCAGTAGGTACTGAAGTGACAAGATCAGCACCGAAACTGGTGGGATCACGGCCAGAAAGCTGGAGAGGACAGTTAAGTGCCAAACGAATTTCGTCTGAGCCAAGATGCCATCCCTGGCTTGTGAGTGTGCTGGATCAGATGGAGATGAGTGGTATCTGAGAGAATATCAACTAGCCGGGAGGAAAAGGATGGAGCAGGAAACGGAAATGTGGTCAGACACTGTGGTAAAGCAGACTCCATGCATATGAATGTGATCGGTAATGGGACACAGATTAAGTTCAGGGAGCATGCTGGCTACTCTGGCAGATTTGGAACAACGAAGAATGAAATGGATAGCCCGATTTTGTACCACTTCAAGTGGTCAGAGCTGTCCTGGGGGGACAAGAGAGTAAGAGGGATAGCATGATAATCAAGAAGGGAGGGAATATATAACGGGTAAAATGATCGAATGATGGGGATGCTAACCCCATGCGAGTCACAAGTGAGCGTGCCAAAGAGTTTAAGTTTGCAATGGAGGTGGGTGCAGATAATGGAGACATACTGAGAGGGGTTTAAAAGCGAGGAGAAAAAAAATCCGAGATATGTATAATCATGTATTACCTTAAGATGAACACCAAGTAGGATTATGGTTGTGGAAGCAAGACTATGAGTAAGGGATAGAGTAAACAGTTTTGTTTTGGCAATGTCGATAATCAACCTACAAGCAGATGCACCCATGCCAAACTTAACTAGGAGGTACTGAAGAGTGATGGGAGAAGGGGAGGGGATGCAGATATCATCAGCATAGGTTATGATCAGAGAGGAGCCAGGGATAGAATCTAAAAGAGAAGTGGAAGAGTCTACTCATGAGAAAAATGAAGAGAAAGGGGCTAATGACGATATGCCAGAACTGAAAGGTCGGTAATCATTCACCGACCCACAGAGCAGAATCTAAGTAGATATGGGACAGGTAGCTTTCCAGCCAGCAGAACAGGCGGCCAGAGACACCCAGGTTTGCAAGTTCGTCAGGATGATAAAACTGTTTGCAAAGTCGAATGCAGCTTTAAGGTCAATTAAGGCTGCACAAGAGGAGGACGTGAGGTGAGTGAGTAATTCAGCAAGGCAATACTGTGAGCTTTGGCCTGGAAGGAAACCAAAGAGATGGGAAGAGGACTGAACCTGATCACGGAGCCTTGCTAAAAGAATTCTCGAGGACTTTGCATATGCAGGAAGTCAGGGAAATGGGACGAAAATCAGAGGAATTAGGTTTAGGGATGGGGAAGATGGTGCTACGGGTCCATTCTGCAGTGAGACTGCTTTTAGAGAGACTCAGATTGAACAGTGTAACTCTGGGATTGCCAGGGACTTGAGCAATGAGTCTGAGTGTGGCACACGTGATCCCATCATCACCTAGGGCAGTTGCCGAGCCTTACAACAGCACAAGGCGCAACTCATCGCTGGTGATGGGGTGATCATTGAGGGGAGAGGGCGTGGAGCGAGCCTCTGTAATGCATGCTGGCCTGTTTCTGCTGGCAGCTGAGAGGTGAGCCTTGATGGGGGCAGGCAGGGATGTCAGCTGAGATTGGGTGGACCATTTATCAACTACAGTAGGTGTTGGCATATTCTACAGTAATGGGATGGGGAGGAGGGGAAGAGGACTCACGTGACTTAAAAGAGTGATGGAAAGAGGGAGGAGGGTGGAGCAATTTGTTGGAAGGAAACTGACGCAGATGTGCATAAGACCTAACTGTAAGGAGAGAACAACGAGAGGAGAGGGGGGCAACACCTAATTCAATGCAGAGGTTCACAGCTGGTGTTGACCAAAAAGCACCTATGGCTAAAAAAAGAACAGTATGATGAAGGGAATCAAGTTTCGAATGAGTATGGGCAAAGGCAGAAAAATAGACGTGACACACATAATCGAGTTTAGAAAGAATCAGGACAGAATGGAGATGAAGAAGCGCGGTGCGATCAGCACCCCGCAAAAGATGAGGCAGAGTTTGTAATAAGCGAAGGCGATGAAGAGTGGAAGAATGAAGGGAAGAAACATGTGCATATCAGTTTAACTGAGAGTCATAGATAATGCCAAGAAAAGTTCCAGAAGGCCAATAAGGGAGAGGGGTGTCATACAGGTCAAGGGGCGGTTGAGGTATAGTACGGGAATGGGTAAACGACATTGCATAAGACTTGGAGACAGAGAAACGAAAACCATGAGTGGTGGTCCAAGTGGAAGCTGCTGAATAAGGGACTGGAGATGGAAAAGATCCCAATCTGCAGCGTAAAGAGCAAAATCACCGACATACAGAGAGGCGGAAATAGAGGAAAGCAGAGAAGAGATAATCTTAATTGTGATGAGAAAAAGGGTAGTACTAAGGGCACAGCTCTGGAGGATGACTTCATGCTGGGGGAAGGCACGGGAGAGACAGGCACCGAGGTGGATGTGGCAGATGAGGAAGGAAAGGAAATTTTGAAGAAATACACCAGTGTTACCAAGAAGACCAAGGGAAAGAAGACAACGCAAAATATGACAGTGCCACATGGTATCGTATGCCTTTTCCAAATAAAAAAATACAGTATTGGCAGACTGCTGAAGAGAAAAAGCAGAATGGATAAAAGACTCCAAAGGAGAGGATCTAAAGGGCTACAAGCTTTTTTTTTTTTTTTTTTTTAATGTGTCCGACTCTGGGCATAGGCTTCACAGCCTGCTCCCAAGGCCCAGTAGTCCTCCTACATTCCATACACCTCTACATGTCACCACTTCGGCACTAACACCAATCTTCCATATTGAATACATGCTAGGGTTGTCTTATACAGGACTGTTGTATTTGTATTAGTAGGGGTATTTTTACGACATGTCGGCGGGTCTTCTGGTAGATCAGTAAAGTCTGCTTTTTATTAAATTCAAATCCTTAACCCGTTGGCTGCGGTATTTACTTCAAAGGGACGCTTTGCCTGTGCGGCTTTTTCGGCAAAACTCAACTCTCGCAAAACAACACGAAATATACATCAGTGTGAACGCCATATATCTGTGTATCCACTGGTAAACATTTTTTTTTTTTTTCTAAAACGCCGTGGTAATGGCAAAGTTGTGAACAGAAGTTAGAGAAGTTGGTGACATAAAACATCTTACATTTACCGAGTGAGAGAAAATGGAGCATCACAGCGGACACTAATATAAACTGAATACACCGATACAAATGTAAACCACATCAGGAAAGGGTAATGCTGATAAACTACGTGGCTGATGTGGACCGTGGAGTATAAGAAGAATATGTGGATTTGGATATGGCATGGATATGAATGATAAGGTGATGTTCTAGTCACACCGACAAAACTGTACACTCCAGAGTAAAATGTCCTGGTATGCTCACAAGTTAGCTAGTTATAGTCTTTCTCAGGAAACATGAGGGAGAGAATTTTACAAAGCCTTTGCCAAAATCGGAACACGAGTGACCGTGTGAAAGATTAAGAGGTCCCCTCGGGATTCTGGACCTTCCTCCTTCCCTCTTCCGTTTTCTTTCCTCTACACACACACACACACACACACACACACACACACACACACACGACGCTTAAATAATAAAGTGTAGCCTCTGTTTATCTATCAGTGCCCAGATATCGGTCCATATGAGGAGGGATGGAGGATGGGAGTGGTCCGGGTCGGAATATGGGGAGGGTTAGGGTAAGGAAGCCAATGAAATAGCCATGAAAGATGAAGAAAAATTATTTTTATTTCATTTTATTGTTTTATTACTATTCTTTATGAAAAAAACAAACTGATTTACAATAGTTTTACTGATCGAAGGATCAACAGTAGCATTTCCTTTATAAATATTCATTATATTCTAAAATTTACATTGAAAATATAATCTCTCTCTCTCTCTCTCTCTCTCTCTCTCTCTCTCTCTCTCTCTCTCTCTCTCTCTCTCTCTCTCTCTCTCTTTCTCTCTCTCTATCACTTGATATTCAAGTCTCCCTCATTTAAACCTTCTTCTTCGCTGGTGGAATCATTCGCCACGTTAATGACGAATTCTTCGACCATGTGATTGCGCACAATGTCATTTCTGATATATTCCTGTTCTAGCTTTCTCGTATGCTCCATACATTTTTGCCAGTTTTCTGGTGTCACTTTCCTCACTGCATTTCTTGTGATTTCCTCCACCACACGCATTGTCTGATTATTATTGGAATTCTTTTTTCTTACTTCATCTTTCACTTGAGCCCGTATAAGTTCTATTGGATTTAATTCGCAGTGGTAGGGCGTAAGTCGTAAAACCTTACGTCCTTGGTCTTTTGCGATAGTGTCTATTTCATACCCTTGCCTGTGTTTGTTTCTTTCCACCAGATCTAGCAGCTCTAGCTTGGAGAGTTGTTGGTTGTGTTGAATGTTGTTCTCCCTCAGCAATATCACGTCGTTCCATCAGAATTTTTCGTCCTTTATCTGATTTTTTGAAAGTATATCCATTCTTCCTCAGGAGTCTGTGAAGGCTTGCTCTTGATCCCTTAAAATTAATCTCCTCCGTTACCTTCGCTAAAATTTGATCCAAATTCGGAACTTCACCTCTGTCATAAAATGATGCGACAATTCTGTGAAGATATGCAATATCAAACGCGTCCATGCTGTCCACCACTGGAGATATCCTGGGTCTCTTCAACGGGGGCGAGGAAACGCTGCCTTCTCTTGCTTCCCTTTTGAATCTTTGTATAGAGCTCACAGATATTCCTGTCACTTCCGATGTTTCTCAAGAGCGGTCTCATTTAATGTAGAGTGGATCCTCCGATGGTGCTCGTGCACACGAAGCACGACAGTCCTCATCTCCAGGATTTCGGTCATTATTGAGTCTTGCAACATAAAAGAAAAAATTGTAAATGATAAAGAAAACACATCTCACCACATCACAGCACAACACAACGTGCGACACCACAACACAACACAACGTGCGACACCACAACAAAACACAACACAATGTGCGACACAACAACACAACACAACTCAATGTGCGACACCACAACACAATGTGCGACACCACAACTGAACACAACACAACGTGCGACACCACGACCCAACACAACACAACACAACACAATGTGCGACATCACAATACAACACAACATAACGTGCGACACCACACCACAACATAACACAACACAACACAACACAACACAACGTGCGACACAACAACACAACACAACACAACACAACGTGCGACACCACAACAAAACACAACACAATGTGCGACACCACAACACAACACAACACAATGTGCGACACAACAACACAACACAACTCAATGTGCGACACCACAACACAATGTGCGACACCACAACTGAACACAACACAACGTGCGACACCACGACCCAACACAACACAACACAACACAATGTGCGACATCACAATACAACACAACATAACGTGCGACACCACACCACAACATAACACAACACAACACAACACAACGTGCGACACCACGACCCAACACAACACAACACAACACAATGTGCGACATCACAATACAACACAACACAACGTGCGACACCACACCACAACATAACACAACACAACACAACAAAACACAACACAACGTGCGACACCACACCACAATATAACACAACACAACACAACGTGCGACACAACAACACAATACAACACAACACAACGTGCAACACAACAACACAACACAACACAACACAACACAACGTGCAACACAACAACACAACACAACACAACGTGCGACATCACATCACAACACAACACAACGTGCGACACAACAACACAACACAACACAACACAACGTGCGACACCACAACAAAACACAACACAATGTGCGACACAACAACACAACACAACTCAATGTGCGACACCACAACACAATGTGCGACACCACAACACAATGTGCGACACCACAACTGAACACAACACAACGTGCGACACCACGACCCAACACAACACAACACAACACAATGTGCGACATCACAATACAACACAACATAACGTGCGACACCACACCACAACATAACACAACACAACACAACGTGCGACACCACGACCCAACACAACACAACACAACACAATGTGCGACATCACAATACAACACAACACAACGTGCGACACCACACCACAACATAACACAACACAACACAACAAAACACAACACAACGTGCGACACCACACCACAACATAACACAACACAACACAACAAAACACAACACAACGTGCGACACCACACCACAATATAACACAACACAACACAACACAACACAACGTGCGACACAACAACACAATACAACACAACACAACGTGCAACACAAGAACACAACACAACACAACACAACGTGCAACACAACAACACAACACAACACAACGTGCGACATCACATCACAACACAACACAACGTGCGACACCATAATACAACACAACACAACACAACACAACGTGCGACACAACAACACAATACAACACAACACAACGTGCAACACAACAACACAATACAACACAACACAACGTGCAACACAACAACACAACACAACGTGCAACACAACAACACAACACAACATAACGTGCGACATCACATCACAACACAACACAACGTGCGACACCACAATACAACACAACACAACACAACACCACAACACACCACACCAGCACATAACATGAATGCATCAAGCTATATTACTTATAAAGGTATCTATATTTTGATAAAATGTATAATAAGTACAGTCATGGACAGAGAAACCTGGACAGGTGAGTTGAGGCAAATGTCCTATTTTCTCTTTTCCCTCAGGTTGTCCGTCACTCTTCGTTCACGACTCCTTTCCCCCATCCCCCTCCCCCCATCCCGTTAATCCCATCCCTCCTCTTCCCTAGGCTACTCAGCTATCACTATGAAAACACACACACACACACACACACACACACACACACACACACACACACACACACACACACGCACGCACCTGGAAAGCTCATCTTCATTCTTCATAAACACAGCTGCTCTCTCTCTCTCTCTCTCTCTCTCTCTCTCTCTCTCTCTCTCTCTCTCTCTCTCTCTCTCTCTCTCAAGGTTCTGTTGGAGTGAATAGTGTCAGTGCAAAGGCTGCGTTTACTGTGAAATAAGTATTATATAAAAAAAAATAAAACACTGGAACATATTTAAAGAGAACACCTGCAGTAGGCCGGTTGGCCTATGCTGGGCAACTCCTTTTAAGTTTGGGTCTGCATGTTAGAGAGAGAGAGAGAGAGAGAGAGAGAGAGAGAGAGAGAGAGGTGAGGAGTGACCACTTGTCCCCTGGGAATGACCAGCCTCCCCCCCCCTCTCTCTCTCTCTCTCAAGGTTCTGTAGTAGTGAATAATAATGTCAATAACTGTGATATAAGTATTATAAAATAAAACATTGGAATATATTTATACAGAACAACTACAAGAAGTCCCCTCGAGACGTCAGCATGTGGAACTGTCATTAATTCCCTGTGGGCCAATTAACGTTCACCTTCATACATGTCTACACCCTTCTGCCACAATTTTCGTCATAGATTCCACAATATTTCTCCTCATCTTTACTTTCCAATACAAAGCATACCATTAGTCATGATAATGATTGCACACACACACACACACACACACACACACACACACACACACACACACACACACAGAGGGTAGATGGGAGAGGGAGGAGGGAGACAAGAAAGGACGGAAGAAGAAGTTTAGAAAGAGAGAGAGAGAGAGAGAGAGAGAGAGAGAGAGAGAGAGAGAGAGAGAGATGCTAGATGGGGGAGGGAGGAGGGAGAGAAGAAGGGAGGGAAGCAGGGGTTTAGAGAGAGAGAAAGAGAGTGAGGGTAAGTCCGTAGATGAAATGCGAATATGGATATCCAGCTCTGATTGAAGCAAGAGGAAAACGGCAGACAACTCTGTCTTGTCATCTCCCAGGAGTCAGTCAGGAGGTGCTGTGACCTGAGATGTCAACTTACAAATTCTTGATGACAGGCGAATCAAGCTCAAAAAAATAAATAAATAAATAAAATAAAAGGAATAATATGCTATTAAATCTAAATATACAACAAATAACTGGTCCAATATTTTTCGTTTATTTTTAGCGCTTTGTAACAAAAAAAAAAAAAAAAAAAGGTGCATCCAAAAACAGGAACCACAGTTCATATTGACCTGTGAGCATAGCGGGTCACTTATACCCATTCATTGTGTGTGTGTGTGTGTGTGTGTGTGTGTGTGTGTGTGTGTGTGTGTGTGTGTGTGTGTGTGTGTTTATGCGGGGAAGAAGGAACCAAAGGCCATGAGCCCGCAGTAACAGTTCCCTCCAAGAGAAAAACAAAATACAATATAGAGCCAAATTCAAGATCCGATCATTTTGAGATGCCTGGACACACTGCGTTTGAAAGACTGGAGATCATAGGCAGCAGGAAATACAGACAGAGGGAGACAGTTCCAGAGCTGACCTGTTGCATAAATGAAAGACTGGGAGTAACGGTTAACTCTTGCATTAGAGAGTTGGACAGAAAAAGGATGAGAGTTTGCTGCCAGACGGGTGCTACGCGCCCGTCTTAGAGGTGGAGGAATGCAAGCAGACAGTTCAGAGGAGCAGTGACCATTAAAGTAGCGATAGAAAAGAGATAAAGATGCAACAGTGCGGCGAAGAGACAGAGGTTGAAGGGAGTCAGTAAGAGGAGGAGAGTTAATGAGACGAAAAGCCTTTGACTCCACCCTATTGAGAAGAGCTGTATGTGGGGAGCCTCCCCACACATGAGAGTTGTACTCCACACAGGGGCGGATAAAACCCCTGTATAGAGTCAACAATTGCGCAGGGGTAAAGAAAGAGCGGAGTCGGCTTAGCACACCCAATCTCTTGGAAGCAGATTTTACAAGAGATGTAATATGATCTTTCCAAGATAAGTCCCGAGTAAATGAAACCCCAAGCATGTTCAAGGATGATGCAGGATTAAGCTGAATATTATTAAACATTAGTGGGTATACCTGTGGAAGATTTTGTCGGGTTGATAGGTGTAAGAACTGAGTCTTAGATGCATTAAAGACAACCATATTATTTTTACCCCAGTCAGAGATACGAGCCAAGTCAGACATTAGGTGTGCCATAGCCTCATCCCTTGTTTCTTGAAGTAACTGTTGAGATGGGCGTTGCGGGAACCGAATGGAAAGGTGAAGGGTGGAGTCATCAGCGTATGAGTGGATAGGGTTAGATGTACAGCTTAGATCATTGATGAATAAAAGGAAGAGAGTTGGTGATAGGACAGAGCCCTGAGGAACACCACTGTTGATAGATCTAAGAGAAGAACGATGGCCGTCTACAACAGCGGCTATAAAACGACCAGAAAGGAAGCTAGCGATGAAGGCACAGATAGAAGGATAGAAACCGTAGGAGGGCAGTTTGGAAATTAAAGATTTATGCCAGACTCAATCGAAAGCCTTTGAGATGTCGAGTGCAATGGCAAAGCTTTCGCCAAAGTCCCGAAAGGAGGATGACCAGGAGTCTGAAAGGTAGGTGAGAAGATCGCCAGTGGAGCGTCCCTGACGGAACCCATACTGACGATCGGAAAGAAGGTTGTGATAGGAAAGATGCCTTAAAATTTTTATATTAAGAATTGACTCGAAAACTTTTGAAATACAGGACGTTAAAGCAATTGGACGATAGTTGGAGGGTTGGGAGTGGTCACCCTTCTTTGGGACTGGCTGAATGAGAGCAAACTTCCAGCAAGAATGAAAGGTACAAGTTGACAGACAAAGACGAAAGAGTTTGCCTAGGCAGGGTGTAAGCACAGAAGCACAGTGTGTGTGTGTGTGTGTGTGTGTGTGTGTGTGTGTGTGTGTGTGTGTGTGTGTGCACCTCTTGTCCTCAGGCCTTGTCCCTGGCCAGCCTGTATTCCCACAGGTCGTTAAGTCAGGTGCGTTCGTTCTTTGACAGTGACTTTGGAGTAAAATAGAAGATATTCTACCCTCGTCTTTCCTGAGACAGACTATAGTGACATTAAGAATTTGTTGTGTGTGTGTGTGTGTGTGTGTGTGTGTGTGTGTGTGTGTGTGTGTGTGTGTGTGTGTGTGTGTGTGTGTGTGTGTGTGTGTGTGTGTGTGTGTCCAGACCAGCCACTAAACTGTGTAAGTCGGTGCAAACACAAACCATGGGGGAAAAGGGGGGAGTGCTGATGAAAAAGCTCATGTGTACTGCGTAAAACAAGAAAAAAGCCCACTGGCTACACCACGCCCCTTATGCAAGACGCCCGTGCTTTGGCAGACACACACACACACACACACACACACACACACACACACACACACACACACACACACACACAATACAATACAAGAATAATACGTGGATATGGGTATGGAAAGAAACCACTGGGGGTAAAAAAGGGGTGAACTGATGAAACAGAGAGAGAGAGAGAGAGAGAGAGAGAGAGAGAGAGAGAGAGAGAGAGAGAGAGAGAGAGAGAGACCGGTGGGAGATGGGAGAGACAAAGACGAGGCATGGTCAGGTCAAGGTCATTTCCACAGCACAGGTGAAGGTATTGGATAAACGGACTGAGGCGGGGCTGCCAGAAATCAAGTGTGCAGTGTGAACTGCACTATTTCCTGGCTCTAATAAATGTATTTCCATACTCATGAGATGTGATTATAGAAGATGACTAACAGTCTATTGTCAGATGAGGACGAGGAAGCCTAATCTTCAAATACTGTGGGTGATATATCGGGGTTGTCACTTTAGCAGGGTTAAGTTTAAGATTTCCTTCATTCCTCGCATTCCTTTGACATTGTTTATTACGGAAGACATGGATATGGATGAAACAATTATGTTGAAGTTATACAGGCACACATACACATGGATGGGATAATAGCTGGCTAAAATGCTGTCATTATTATACTGTGGTGGCTTATATAAGGGTGGTTTCACTAAAGCACGGTCAAGGTTCAGATAAAGTATCCTGCCTTCCTCACATTCATCTGAAACTGTACAGGACTGAATGTAATAAGCATGGATATGGATTACAGGGTTATGGTCAAGTCATATAGACACATAACTGTACATGGGATAATAGCTAGCTGTATATCGCGAAATAAAAATATAACACAGAACATTAAATGCATTGGAACAGTATGTCAAATAAAACATAAAAATGGCTTACAGTCTTGTAGTAAATCAGTTACCACAAATGGGGCATGATAACATGAACTGCAAAACTTAACAAAACTGAATACTATGACAAACATAGCAGTGATTTACAGACTTGTAGCATATAATTTGGTAGGTGGTGGCGACCATCATCCACTCACTTGATGTAGTGCTACCTACTTCTTCCTTAGCCTTTATCATACTATTTCTGTGCCTGTTCTCCTCTCTTCCTATTTCTCCCATCTTTCCTGTCACTTCTTATTGCTTTCCATTCCTTTACAGGTGGATTTACGTTGAGTGACAAGCCTAATGGTTTCCTGAAAGCCAAGAAACCATTTACAACGCTAGGTGGTAACCATATAACCAAACCATACGTGCTTCCTACGTGTCATAAAGTGGGTTAGTGGAGGGATAGTGCCACTCCCCTTAAAACAACTAACTCAAAGTCAAATGACCACCCTTTACGGGATTATGGCTTCTGGTAATAGATGGATAAGAAAGGCCTGTAAAGAAAGTACAACTGATAATAATAATTACAAAACATGAAATCGACTAGTATGACAAATATACAAGTGACATTGTGTGTGTGTGTGTGTGTGTGTGTGTGTGTGTGTGTGTGTGTGTGTGTGTGTGTGTGTGTGTGTGTGTGTGTGTGTGTGATTTGTATCTATGTGTGTGTGTGTGTGTGTGTGTGGGTGGGTGGGTGGGTGGGTGGGTTTGGGTGTGTGTATGTGCGTGTGTGTGTGCGCGTGCGTGATTTGTATCTGTGTGTGTGTGTGCGTGATTTGTATCTACTTTGTGTGTGTGTGTGTGTGTGTGTGTGTGTGTGTGTGTGTGTGTGTGCATACAAGTGTTGTACTGGTGGGTAAGAATCTGGATGAAGAGAGGAGAAATGATGGATGGAATGGAAAGAGGGGTGATGTTTCGAGTTTCCTCACCCCCCCCCAACTCCAAACATCACCCCTCTTTCCCTCCCATCGATCCTTTCTCCTCTCTTCACCCAGAGTTTTACCCACCTGTACAACACTTGTATGCACACACGCACACACACACACACACACATACACACACATAGATACAAATCTCTCTCTCTCTCACACACACACACACACACACACACACACACACACACACACACACACACGCACACAGAGTAGGTGCACTGCACGCCTATCATTCCACCTCAAAGTGACAACCTTGCCCAATTTCTCGCTCTAGATGAATAGGTATATACCTCTTCTTTCGTCCCTTTCGTTGCTTCCGGCTTCTCTCGTGGTGGGCTTGAGTTGCCACTTCATCATCTGGTGTATCACTCGAACTGGGGTATCAAGCAGAGTCTTCTCTCCATTGAACTTTGGCATAAACTTCCTGTATGTCAGTATAGTTCCACACGACCCAGTTTTGAAGTCATGTAGAAACTGAGAGAGCAGGGCTAGTATACCAACCATCAATGTAAAGAATATGACCCCTGCCCATGTAGTCTGCAATCATCTTTTTCACAACAGCACCAGACGTGCCCATGGGATCTTTCTTGCTGACCTTTGGTATATCTATGTGCCTGTGTACACGATCATGACGAGCACAAATCCTGTCTCACAGTCACACAGTACGAACAGTTTGATGCCAAAGCAATGTCTCTTGGATGGGATGTTTGTTAGCTAGTTATGGACACTGAGAATTTGTCGTGTGTGTGTGTGTGTGTGTGTGTGTGTGTGTGTGTGTGTGTGTGTGTGTGTGTGTGTGTGTGTGTGTGTGTGTGTGTGTGTGTGTCCTGAACAGTCACTAAACTGTGTAAGTCGGTGCAAACACAAACAATGGGGGAAAAAGGGGGAATGTTGATGAGAAAGCTCATGTGTACTTTGAAAAACATGAAAAAAGCCCACTGGCTACACCGCGCCCCTCATGCAAGACGCCCGTGCTTTGGTGTAATGAGGAAGCTGATGTGTACCGTGTTAAATAAGGAAATATGTTAACACCACTGGTGATAAAAGAAAAAGAGAGAGAGAGAGAGAGAGAGAGAGAGAGAGAGAGAGAGAGAGAGAGAGAGAGAGAGACCGGTGGGAGATGGGAGAGACAAAGACGAAGCTTGGTCAGGTCAAGGTCATTTCCACAGGACAGGTGAAGGTAATGGATAAACGGACTGAGGCGGGGCTGCCGGAAATCAAGTGTGCAGTGTGAACTGCACTATTTCCTGGCTCTAATAAATGTATTTCCATACTCATGAGATGTGATTATAGAAGATGACTAACAGTCTGTTGTCAGATGAGGTCGAGGAAGCCTAATCTTCAAATACTGTGGGTGATATATCGGGGTTGTCACTTTAGCAGGGTTAAGTTTAAGATTTCCTTCATTCCTCGCATTCCTTTGACATTGTTTATTACGGAAGACATGGATATGGATGAAACAATTATGTTGAAGTTATATAGGCACACATACACATGGATGGGATAATAGCTGGCTAAAATGCTGTCATTATTATACTGTGGTGGCTTATATAAGGGTGGTTTCACTAAAGCGCGGTCAAGGTTCAGATAAAGTATCCTGCCTTCCTCACATTCATCTGAAACTGTACAGGACTGAATGTAACAAGCATGAATATGGATTACAGGGTTATGGTCAAGTCATACTGACACACACATAACTACATGGGATAATAGCTACCTGTATATTGCAAAATGGGTGAAGAGTGTCATTATCCTTTTTTTTTTTTTTTTTCACTGAAAGGCATATGGGAAACTATGGTTTGAATGTCTTTCACTTCCAAGGGCCGTGGTAGCTCAGTGGTAAACGATTGAGTGGTGACAAAGAGAGGTGGTTGGCTACGGAAGTGGATCGAGGGTTTCTTATCATTTTTTTATGATTTTGTTTTTACAAACTCGTGTCAGTTTCCTGAGGAAAATGACACTAGTTCATTTTCCTCAGAAAAATTACACGAGTTTGAAGAACCTGAAATGAGATTTTTTTTTATTATTAATTCATAGTTATTATTTTATTTACTTTTTTTTTTATACACTCAGACTCTCCTAGCCATAAAAATATAACATAGAACATAAAATGTGTTGGCACACTATGGGTGGAGGTAGATTTCTCCCGTGACTGCTCGCTACATCCACCCTCCATCGTGACTGGCAGGTGACTGACCAGGGAGACTGTGAGAAGGGGTTGACAGGTGTCCCTATGACCTACAATCTGTCCCACTTTGGGAAGTAGTTCCGGGCTAGATGTAGGTGTTTCGCACGCATTCAGGAATGTCCAGATATGGGTGTTTCGAAGCTTACGGGTTAAACTGTTTCCTGCCCAGTGGGGATTTGAATCTGGGTCCGGTAAGACAGCAGGCCACCTCTCTACTGACTGAGCTACCGCCTTTTGATCTGGAAACTGTAATGGGGAAAGAAGACAATGGGATTCAAGGTGCCATATAAGTCGATGACTGATCATACAGTACGTTCAAGTACTTTACATAAACAACTGATCAGACCAATGGGACGGTAGTCTTGAGGAAGGCAACTGGTTTTACCAGACTTTAGAAATGATGGAATGACCGCCACACGCCAGGAGGGAGGAAGGAAACCCTCAGAAAAAAATCCTGTTGTAAATGGCCAAAAGAAAAGAGAGGGCACTGGGAGAGTGATGTAGCAACATACTCTAGTGAATACCATCAAGACCTTCACAAGATCTTTACACAGCGACGCCATTTCATGGAGAGGGAGAAAGAAGCATTAATAGCCCCCTTCACAGATAAAGTAAAAGAAATCAGAAAAGATTCTGAAAGAGATATAATACAGTGAAAATCTGGAGAGAGGTGGGACCCCGTGCTTACAAGACTAAAATAACTACCTAAAGCTTCAGCAATCATGATGCATCAGCTGCAGAACCACCATCTAAAGTAAACACAGAAGCCTGAGGCGGGATATGCTTACCAGAGATTCTACAGATACGAGACCAAAGTGCTACAATGGAGATGTTCACCGAAATGCTAAAAGCAAAGGACGTCCAACTGTGGCATTTTGCTTGACAGATAATATGGTGGAAGGCAGCAGATGCATGCTGAAATATTAAGGGACTACTGGAATAGTCCTGTGTAGATTATCGACAACGGAAGCTATTCCAGGCAGCATGTTTAATATGGAGGACATGCTTGCGTTCAGGAGTCCACCACAGCACAGTTGTAGCTGTAGGAGGTCTGGTGGGATAGCAGTAAGGGCAGCTCCAAATATCAGAACCAGGAAGAAAGAAAGCAACCTGTGGGGAGAGGAAAGGAGGCAGGAGGTAAACAGGGGACCATAAGAGAAGAAAATAAGCTCCAGTTAGCAGCACGAAACTGCCAACGGGGAGGACGAGGAACCGGACAGAAAGATGTAAGGGAAAGCTTGATAGGAAAGTGGTCATTAAAAAGTGTCATCCAGAACCAACCAATGGTAATCAAAGGAAATAGAAGAACAAAGAGACAGATCGATGCAGGAAAAGGAATTAGTATGAAGGTCAACCAGTGGAAATCAAGGGAAATAGGAGAACAAAGAGACAGATCGATGCAGGAAAAGGAATGAGTATGAGAACCAGTAATGGGTAAAAACAGATCAGACGAAGAAAGAAACCGTTCAAAGAGGCGACCCCTAAGGGTGACGGTGGAGTCACCCCAAAGGGTATGCTGGCAATTGAAGTCTCCAAGGATGAGAATCGGAGGAGGAAGGGAAAGAAGTAAGGAGGAAAAGACAGAAAAATCAAAAGGAGTAGGAGAAAAATACTGTAGAGAAAGAAGACAGTGACCCAGTGGTGAAGAAAAAGACAGGCAGAAGCATGAGGGATAGAGAAGGAACAGAAAGGGGTTAAAAAAGAATAGTGTAAATGAGAAGAGCTGCAGAAGAAGGAGACGGGGAACCGTGAAAAGTAAAACCTGGAACAGGAACAGGGGAAGCATGGAGAAAAGTTTTTAGGAGAGCTACAAGCAGAGGATCATGAACGGATATGAGGTATCATAAGGAAGGACGATGGGATGCAAAACTGTATATTCAACTGTAGAAGAGCCATGACGAAAAATAACAATTGAGACTGGAAGAGGGTGGTGCACACACATGATAGTCACAGCAAAGATGTCCGGGAGGCATAGGGAGATCGAGGATCAAAAGAATAGAAGAGAAAAAGAAACAGAAGTCACTGGAGGGGGGGGGGAAGGACATAGAGTTGGGGAGAGGGGAAGGTTCAAGAGAAGGAGGAGGAACAGGAGTTGTGGCAAGGTAAGAGGGAGGTGGATTAACGTCCACAGAAACAAGGGAGGACATGGAGGAAGTACGGCGAATGTGAATGGTCTCTGTATCTGAGGGAAACAGAACAGGACAGGATACCGACGAGATGACCCGAGGGTGCTGACGGGTGGATAAGCGAGAGGATGAGGTAATGGGAGGAGAAGTGAATCGTGAGTGACGTTTGGGAGGTCGGACAGGAGAAGTTGGGGGGTAGAGACCAGGAATGTGAGATGGGGAAGTGTGAACACTTTGATGTTCGTGTGCAGGATGAGAAAGTGATGTAAGACAGGACCGAGAAGTTACAGAGGTAGAGGGAGACGGGGCAGGAAACGAGGAACAAAAGACGGAAGGGGAAGAATCAAGAAGAGAAACAAGAGCACAGAAAGAATTAGAGACAGGGACTGAAGCCGAGACACTGGGGGAGCTGGAGACTGGCAACACCATGCGAGGAGGACGGGCTAGGCATGCATTCATAATGGCTGGAAAGTGACCGAGGTTGCAAACTCGGTGATGGGCATCACAGAAGGAAAGCTCAGTTTTCCATCGGACCCTAAACTCTTCTGCCTCAAATAGATAAACGAGACATTGCCAATAGGTGGCAGAATGGCTACTCTGACAATTAGGGCACCACCGGATGGTGGAAGTACAGTCCAAGGATTGATGAACTGATTGAACATAATTAAAATCTGGCGAAGCAATTAACAGGGTCAAATGCTGCCGGACAACAAGATAAAAGATGCTGTATATAAAATATGCATATTTAAATAAAGTTAATAACCATTAGCCGAAATAAAAACACTGCATATAACAAGAGAATAGTTTATAAACGATCAAGTACTTAGAGAAGTGGAAGGAGGCCCGCCCCCTGGAGAAAGCTTAAAGTAACAGTAATATCGTTGGAGGCTCCAAAAAGCATCGAGGACAGATGGTAGGCATCATCTGTCCGCTGATGCCTGTGGAGTAATCTCTGCCACAGGTCACCCAAACTTGGACACTCGGCCAGCAAATGACTGACAGTAGGACAAACAAGGCATTCAGCATAGTACAGTTGAGTCCTACCAATCATCAAGAACTCATGCATAAGCTGACAGTGCCCAATGCGAAGCTTGGCAAGAGCCTCCTCCAATCGCCGAGGCATGGAAGAGAGAACCCTTGGCACAATCACTCTTGAAAAAATTTCTTTTAGCTTATTATGAACAACACCATCGCACTGTCTCTGCCAACACTTACGAATTGTTTACCGCAAGTAAGGTGTTACAACTGGAGCAGGAAGCAGACAGTCAGTAAAAAAACATCAAGAAGACACAGCTTTAGCTTAAGAATCTGCCCTCTCGTTGCCCACTACACCAGCATGCGCAGGAACCCAACAGAAATCCACATGACGACCACGATGGCCAAGAAAAAGAAGCCACTCTAAAATCGATAAAATCAGTGGATGGGATGTATTCAAAGATGCCAGTGCAGAAAGAGCACTACAGGAGTCGCTAAAAATCACGTAACGACATTGGGGGAGAGTAAAAATGATTTGGAGAGCATATAAAATCGCAGTCACTTCCACCGTATATGCAGAAGCAGTACCAAGAAGACTACCTCGACTACAAAAGGATGGGAAGACAACACCAAAGCCTACTCCAGCATCAGTCTTAGATCTGTTATTATAGACAGGGACACAGCGTTCATGAGCTGGGGCATGTTCTAAAAAGTGAGAGAGGGGCACCTGAGAGGGAAGTGTGCCTTTTTTACCAACAGTGGACTTACAAAATGTCACATAAGGTAATTGCCAAAAACCAACCCTCAGGATCTGATGTGGACAGACTGCCAATATCGGAACAGAGAGGGCTAACATAACAGATTGGGCTCTGTAACCATAGGGCTTTGGGAATCTAGGACGAATGTCATAAACAGATGATCAAGAATCCTGGGAGATGATGGCTCAAAAAAACTGTGTCCAGAATGCGGTGAAGATGATACCAACACATAATCGTCAATGACTGGTGATGTAAATCCAAGGGGAGTACACCAACGTCCACCAACAAACTTGAAATCTGGGATGACGTGAATGCTCTGGTTGCCAGAAGTACATCAGCATGATGCACAGAATGTAACAACTAGAGATGGGCATTTGTTGCAGAGGAGTAGTTCTCACACCCATATTCAAGTTTAGGAAGGATAAGAGACCTATGCAAGAGGAGGAGGGTCTGACGGTCAGCAAGCTAAGAGCTTAGAGCCAAACTCCTTAAAAGACTTAAAATTTACAAGCTGCCTACAGAACGAATTTGAGGAACCCAAGATAGTTGTCTATCAAATATAAGTCCCAGAAACCGCGTTTCTGCCACACAGGATATTCTCTGACCATAGAGATACAAGTCAGGGTCTGGGTGAACCCCCCAAAGATGACAAAAATGCATAGCCACGTTGTTAAAGTAAAACGGAAGCCACGAGATTCAGTCCACTCAGAAATTTTAATAATACTGTAGCCAGCTGCAACTTCCTCTCTATCAGGGACATTCTTGATGCAGTGAAGGAAACTGAGAGGTCATCTACATATAATGAACCTCGTACACCATCAGGAAGTACACTGATTACATTTTTGATGGCCACAGCAAAGAGAGTAACACTAAGGATACTCCCCTGTGGTACCCCTTCTTCAAGTGCACGGGCATTAGAAAGCACTCCTCTTACTCAGACACTTAAGAAAAGGTTAGATAAAAACTGTTGAATAAAAATAGGCAAGTGTCCACGAAGACCATACTCATGAAGAGAAAGTAAAATTTCATGATGCTAGACGGTGTTAGATGCATTCTCTAGATCGAAGAAAACTGTGACCAAATGTTGGTTAGTGGAGAACGCATCACATATAGAAGACTCCAAGGACAAAAGGGCATCAGTGGCAGATCGCATTTTACAAAAAACATACTGGACAGGTGATAAGGAACTGTCCCTCTCTAAATACCACATGAGCCAGCAATCAACCATCTTCCCCAGCACCTTGCAAACACAAGAGGTCAGAGAGATGGGACGATAATTTGTTGCCTGCAAATGATCGTTTCCGGGCTTATAGATGGGGATAACCACACCAACACCCCAAGAAGATGAAAACTCACCAGTAAACCAGACTCTGTTATACAGTGCCAGCAAAAAGGAGAGTCATCAGACATCTGATGTAAAATGGCATATGGAATATCATTATAGCCTGGAGACAAATCATGTTGCTGTGATGAAGCTACTCAAAGCTCAGAAACAGAAAAGGGGACATTGTAAGACTTTCTCCCAGAAGAGTACGTGATACCAAGCACCAATGTTGGAATGCTGAATATGATTCGGTGTCCTTTTTGGACACACCAGCAAAATGCTAGATAAACGCTTCAGCAACTGTGAATGGATCAGATACACTCTCGCATCAGATAAAACAGGAGGGGAAGGAACAGGAAATTTTCCAGAAATCTTTCTGTCCTGGTTCCACACATGGGTAAGAGAAGTCCTCGAGTGAAGGGAGGAAATATACTCATGCCAAGATGTATGTCTGGCCTCTTTCAATACACATGCTTAAGCATGTGCCATCTGAAAAGCCACCCAATATTGAGTGTCCCCGTGATGGTGGCGAATCCAAGAGATGGCGACTCATTTGACTCTCACAGCAGAGGTGTATTCAGGGGGCCACCAGGGAACTGGATTTTTAGGAAATCGACCAGATTTCTTGGGAATAGATCAAAGACTTGCTGAGTGCTTTACATCAGGTATATATGCCACCGGCCTCGTCAGCACTACGAAAATTGTCCACAGTGCGGTCAGTGGAACGTACTTCCCCGAAAAGTGGCCAGTTTGCCTTATCCAGGCACCAGTGAGGAAGACTAAATTGTAGCTGACACTCTGTAGAAGTTAAAATAAGCGGGAAGTGATCACTCCCATGCATCCCTGGCAACACACCCCAACTAAAATCTAAAACAGCAGTAGCTGAGCATAGAGACAAATCAATGGCCGTGAAAACAATAGTTTGACCATGAAAATACGTCATCTCACCTGAATTCAACACCCCCAGTGCCTCATCCTCCAGCAAAGAGGCCAGCATAGCATCTCTAAGGTCGGTCACACTGTCACCCCACAGTTGGTGACGACCATTCAGATCACCCAGTAAGGTGGTCGGGATCTACCCTTTCAATGAGGGCACTAGGGGAGAGATACAAACTACACGCCGTTTAATGAGGGTGAAGGAAAATCTGAATGACAACAGCATGCAGTGGAGTCCAAAGACTCAGACAAGTGAATGGTACATCACAGCAAACTAGGATTGTAGTACCACCATGATGTCCGTAGCCAGGAAGAGGATCAGAATAAAATACGTGGTAACAAGGAGGACTGGAAGGGGCAGCATCTCCAACCATGATCTTCTGGATGCATATACATACTGGGGAAAAGCGGGCAATAAGACTAAGCAATTCCTCCCAACTAGCACATAAACCATGACAATTCCATTGAATTATAGATGCCATAGTGGATTTTTATTATATCATGGCACTTCCAGTACAAGGTAGAGTAGTGGATGTTGGAGTGGCCCTGGTGAGAGAAGATAGTGTTTAGAAACCCCCTGTACTCTTGTTTGCAGATGATACTGTGTTGTTGAGTGAAGACGAAGGGGAGCTGCAAGGCTTGGTGGATGAGTTTGGGAGAGTGTGTAAGAAACGGAATCTAAAGGTGAATGTAGGGAAGAGTAAAGTGATGGTCTTTGAGAGAGGTGAAGTCAGTGAATCTACAACGAGGTTGGATGGTGAGGAATTGGAAAATGTGAGTACGTTTAAGTACTTGGGTAGTGTGATGAGTAAGGATGGAGGTTTGGAGGGTGAAGTGCTTGAAAGGGTACAGCAGGGAAGAAAGGTTGCTGGTTCTTTGAAAGCAGTGATAAGAAACAGGGAAGTGAGCATGGAAGTGAAAAAGTTACTACATGACAGTATTGTGATACCAACTCTAACGTATGGAAGTGAAGCTTGGACGTTGTTGGAAGGACACAATTCAAGAGTGAGAGCAGTGGAAATGAGTTATTTGAGAGGAGCCTGTGGAGTCACATGGAGAGACAGGCTGACGAATGAGGATATAAAGGAGCGTTGTGGTGTGGAAGTGGATGTGATAGGAAGTGTTATGAGGAACACACTGAGGTGGTTTGGCCAAGTGGAGAGGATGGAGGGTGACAGACTGACGAAGAGAGTGTATGTGAGTGAGGTGGAGGGGGGAAGAGGGAGAGGGAGACCGAGGATGAGATGGAGGGATGGGGTGGAGAGGTATATGAGAGAGGGGAGTGTGAGTTGGGAGCAGGGCAGTGAAATGGCGGGGGACAGGACGACGAGGAGGCGATTTGTTTGTGGCCACCCCAAACGGGATTGAGGCGTCTGGCAATAGATAGATAGATAGACTTCCAGTACCAGAGTTTTGGACACTAGGAACCTTGATGGGTTTCCAAGTACCTGGCCTAGGGTTAGGTTTATTAACCCGTGCATTGCACAATTACCTTTTTTTTTTTTTTTATCCCACCCTGTGGTGCACAAGAAAACGAAGGAATTTTTTTGTTTAAGTTTTTTATTGTAAACTTGAAGATAAACATCCAGGGCATCATCTGGTGAAAAAAAAAAAAATCTCTCTCTCTCTCTCTGTCTTTGCGTAGGCCAATACCTAAGATTACATACGGAAGTAGTGAAAAAATGAAAAAAATCAAATTTTTTATTTTTTTTTATTATAAACTTGAAGATAAACATCCAGGGAATCATCTGGTGAAAAATAAACTCTCTCTCTCTCCGTCTCTGCTGAGGGCCATGCGTAAGTGTACGTACGGGAGTAGAGAAAAAATGAAGAAAAATCAAAATTTTTTATTTGTTTTTGTTTATTATAAACTTGAAGGGAAACACCCAGGGCATCATCTGGTGAAAAGAAAAAATCTCTCTCTCTCTCCGTCTTTGCATAGCGCCATGCATAAGTTTGCGTGGGAGGGGGGGATCGATTTGTTTACGGTGATGCATGGCCAGCACAGCCTGAGCTGTAGCTCATAAAGCGAAGATACCCAGCCTGAGCTGTGGCTCGCAATCCATGGGTTAACAGGTTCCTAACCATGGCCAACCCTTTGGATTTTAAAGATGGCAAAGAGGAGGAAGAAGAAGGCTGGACAATGCTCTTCTTCTGTGGTGGAGCAAGAAATGGCTTGGTAGGGGGACCACAAGCTACCTTGGCTGGAACAGAACAGGCAGTGCCATCAAGGGGTGAAGTACTAACAGCAGTGCACCCCACAGTATCAGAATCCTGAGAGCACATGGTCACTTTCAGCTGAGGAGGTGCATCAACAACCCAGGCATCACCACTGTCTGGTGGAGGCTGGACCATCAGTGAAACACCATCCCCACCGTGCACTCACCCAGACCCCTGAGAGTCCTGAGCAGAATGAGTAGTGGACTCCACAGCAGAAACCTTTGGTGTTAGAGCCTCAGAGTCTGAGTATTCTGATGAACCATGGTGATGCTTGCCATGCACAGGAGGGACGTTGAAATTTTTGGATATGTCAGGACATGGAGATGCATCAACATGGACGTCTGCCATCATCACAGAAGAGAGTAAACCCCCAGCCACCGATGTGGGGGCAGAAACAGTCAGAGTATAGAGTGGATGAACACCACTGTCACATGCATTATCAATTCCGGAGACAAATCTGACAAATCATCAGATGGAAAAGTGTTCACAGTAATGGGTCGATGCAACTTCTTGGACACAGAACGATGCACAGGTGCTCCAGATAGGACAGAAGCATACTGCAAGTAACCCCAGGTTGGAAGAAGCATGTCTAGGCTCTCCTCTTTGCCTCAGGAAACGAAACCCTCTCACGAGTACGAATGGGCAAAATCTCCCTTTCCTAGCAGTTTTGTGGATAGCTCTTAGAAGACACAGCATGAGGACCTCCACAGTGATAGTATTCAAGGGGTCCTGAACAGTGGCTGGTATGACTTGGTCTGACACATGAGACAGACCCCAGGAAGGCAGCTTGTGCATGGTGGCAAAAGCGGCTAACGTGCCCATACCCCTGACAGCAAAAACACCTTTGGGTGGTTGGAATATAGGGCTACACAAGAAGAGAAAGCCAGGCGAGTTTAACAGCTGTAGGCAGCGTTTACCTGTCAAATGTCAGGAACAATGTCAGCGTCGGGGTCAAGATACTTCCTGTAGGTGCTTGACATTCCCCACACCAGAAAACTACAGTTCCCCTAACAACTGTGCCTCTGTGTATTTGAGGAGGTCGCAGGAAAAAATTACTCCTATACAGCAATTAAAATTGACATGCGGAACACATGATACTGCAGAACCAGAAATAATGGTCAGGGCTACTATACTTGAGCTCTCTTCTGGGGAAGCCACTTTGATAAGGATGCTTCCATCCCCTTGAGAAAAGATTTTCGGTTCCCTACCGCAAACAGAGACATTGCCACAGTGTAGTTAAAAAATGTCAATATCTTGGACTGACCTGCCAACAAAGGGCTTCAGTACCAAAAATTTGGCATATGACTCTGCCACCGTGACTTCTGGGCCGGATCCCAGAGCCAAACCAACGCGACGTGACTTCCTCCTATTCCCAGTTCAATGCTGGGGCGGAGAAGATAAAGTCCCCAGGGTCCTGGAAAGGCTCCAGAGTGGCAATGAGGGAGGAAGAGTCTGAAAAGAGTCCAGGGACAGATGTTGCGTTGTCAACAACACTTTTATTATAATCAGCCATTAAGAAAACCAACAACTTCATTCTTCCACCGCTCCACCCACCATAGAGCCCAATAAGGGGAGGCCATATGCCAAGGACAACACCAATGGCAGCCCCAGAGGTAGCAGAAGAGTATATGCAGGTAACCACTGGGGGACCCAGACGCCCCCCAGTGCCCACTTGACCCTAGCCAACATCCAATTAACCTGATTGGGCCCAACCAGGCCACCCATCTAGCCAGAATAAGGGACCAAAGAGGTGTATTGCTAACTGCAGGGTGCAGCGTGCAGCATTGCTCAACCCCCAGGACTCCCATCTCCCAGCATTATGGGATGCCATGCACCGCAAACACATGGGGAGGCAACAGTCCCACTCTAGATAACAAATAGCCAAGGACTAACATCACCAACAGGGCTCCTCCACCATTGATGTAGGGCGTGCTTGGTTCACGAAGCTGACAAATGCCAAACCCTACAAAGGTAGGAAGGCCTCCCATGTAGGTGGCACTGCCAGCCATGCTTCAAGCCCCGCCACCATGTCAAGGTGACTGACCGAGGAAGTATGACCAGCCTGCTCACAATTGGGGCAGACTGCAGTTGATCAGCAGCATTTGGCAGAGTGGCCAAAGAGCCAACAAGATGTGCACTGGTGAGGTAATGGAAGAAACTGGCGAACCTAGAGACCAGTGCCCCCAATTATGATTGTAGGGGACAGATCTCGAGTTATGCAAAGACAATCTTGATAATGCTGGCTGGTTCCTGTCAGCGTCTACGAGGAGGAATGGTATAACAATGAACTGAGCAAATGGGATGACTTTGCTCAGAAAGAATGAGCTCAGTATCACCAGAGCACTTTGTGAAAGCTCTCTGGCCAAAGGACATGGACAATGGTAAGTAAGAGGTGTCAGTTGAGGAATTAAGTTGGATGTCTGGGGAAATGGGTTGTCTTGAACTGTTAACCAGGGATGCCACCTTCTTGGCCTGGGCAGCATTGCGAAGTACAAGGAGGTGGGAACCGTTTGGACAGGCCAAGAAGATGATATCCCTGCCTACCTGGTGAAGTACAGAGAGGTGGAGCGAGAGGTTGTCATCTGTGTTCAAAATATTGAAAAATTTCGTCCATGTCTGCGTCTCGATAACGTGGTCTTAGGTACTTGTAGGGAGATAGGGAAGTCGATTGTGGATCGTCAAGCACAGCCAGAATGAAGCTGTGAGACATAGTGTCACCGAGGTGTTACAGCACACTTGGGTTACGGAGTTCTATTGCACAGTTATAACAATAGTGAGTTACAGTGTAACGAAGCGTGACAGCCAAGTCTCCTGATGACCCCAGTGTCGGGCCTTCTCTCTAGCCCTTATCTTTCCTTTGTGATCTGAAGGGAATCTCTCCGACATTATAAATAGCTTGGAGAGGATGCGTGTGTGTGTGATGTAGTGTCTAGCAGATTTCCATTCACGTGGACTAACCAACTAGGGCTGGTTACTCCACGTGTTTGAATACGTCATAAAATTCTTGGTCGTCTGGACTACAACGAGACTGTTTGAGATACATCGTATGTTAAGAATTCTTGATGGTCTGCGACAAGAAGATTGTGGATATATATTATGTGGATTAACATTCCTAGTGAGAAGGTGTGTATGTTTCCAGCAGACACTACATCCTGCACACTGTGTTTATGAGATATATACTAATGCCTAGATAATGTCGTACCAACGACAGTAAATATAGTCATAAGATATTATTGCATACTATATACATATTACAATGAACGTGTAAGCTAATTAAGTGAAATATATAATATTGTAAAAATTATATAATTGTACGAATATTGTATAATTGCAGTTACATCGTGTTAATGCTATTGTAGTTACATCATTTTAATGCAACTGTTACGCAAGTGTGACTGTAACATAACATTGTGTTATTGCACCGGTAGCATAATTGTGTTTGCCATAAAACTGTGGTTCATCTTCTTAATGGAACTGTTACATCATTATGTTAGCCATAAAATTGTAGTTACATCTTGTTCATGCAACTGTTACATAATTGTGTTTGCCATAAAATTGTTGTTACATCTTGTTAATGCAACTGTTACATAATTGTGTAAGCCATTAAACTGTAGTTACATCTTGTTCATGCAACTGTTACATAATTGTGTAAGCCATTAAACTGTAGTTACATCTTGTTCATGCAACTGTTACATAATTGTGTTTGCCATAAAATTGTTGTTACATCTTGTTCATGCAACTGTTACATAATTGTGTAAGCCATTAAACTGTAGTTACATCTTGTTAATTCAACTGTTACATAATTGTGTAAGCCATTAAACTGTAGTTATATCTTGTTAATTCAACTGTTACATAATTGTGTAAGCCATTAAACTGTAGTTACATCTTGTTAATGCAACTGTTACATAATTGTGGTGCCATAAAACTGTAGTTACATCTTGTTGATGCAACAGTTACATAATTGCAGGAATCACAAATGTGGTCACTGTAGCTATATAACTGATAAGTATGTCTATATATCTATTTATATACCTAGGCTGCTTCTCCCAAGGAAAGGGAGGTAGCCGAGACAGGACGACACACTCCCCATTTACTCATCCATTCAAACACATTCATTCGCATCTTAGCCCCAAAGGGTAGAACGGACAGATCCTCACCGCACCACACCGCACAAGGGTCAACTGCGCAATGCAATCAGTGACATCCGCAGCAGGGCCCGACAGCAGAACTGGTTTACCCCTGCCACATCATAACAGACCCATCCCCTTACCCGCACCTGACCTGACTAGCTGATCAGACCAAATGCAAGAGAATATCCCCTCAGGGCTGCGTCATCTCTTATTCATTCACAATTTCTCTCCATTTATTTCTGTCACGCACAGCCACTCTTCCTTGCTCAACAGACATCCCTCTCGCATCCAACGCTCTCTTCACACTGTCCATCCATCCTATTCGTGGTCTTCCTCTCAGCCTTACACCTCTCACATCAGATCTACTTATCTTTTTCACCAATCGCTCATTATCCATTCTCTCCATATGCCCAAACCATCGCAACACCCTCTGATCAACTCTACCAGCCATCTCCCGAACAACTCCAGTTCTCCTTCGCACTTCATCATTTCGCACCCGATCCATACGCGTCACTCCACACATACTCCTTAGACACCTCATCTCCATTACATTCAAACTTTTCCTCTCTGCTGCACCCATATTCCATGTTTCAGCCCCATATAACGCAGTCGGTACCACAACACCCTCATACAGCCTTCTCTTTACATCCATTCTAAGCGAACGACATTTAAACACTTTTTTCATTCCTCCCAGCACCTTTCCTACTTCATTTATTCTAAACTTCACTTCTGCATCTATTCTTCCATCCACAGCAACATTTGACCCTAGATATTTAAAACAATCTACCTCCTCAAACAACTCACCATTCAAGACTATATTCATCCCCCTACCATCTATCAACCTCATACACTTCATCACTTTACTCTTTTTCTCATTTACTTTCAATTTCCTCCTTTCACACACCCTTCCAAACTCCTCTACCAACTGTCTCAATCTCTCCTCTGAATCAGTATGTACATAACTAATACAATAATAGCAATGAAATCATATCATGAATCATAATGTAGTTGTTCATTTGAGACACCATAGGTGAATTGGCTTACATACGTGAGACACCATAGGTGTATTAGCTTAGTTATGTGAGACACCATAGGTGAATTAGCTTAGTTATGTGAGACACCATAGGTGTATTAGCTCAGTTTTGTGAGACACCATAGGTGTATTAGCTTAGTTATGTGAGACACCACAGGTGTATTATCTTAGTTATGTTGCACAGGGGGGATAGAATACTTCCCCAGTATTCCCTGCTTGTCGTAAGAGGCGACTAAAAGGGACACTTTTATCTACATTCTTTTTGCTCTCTTTCCTTCCCTTGTACTTTGTCTGTCCAAACCCTCAGCATTTTACTTACATTTAGTTAATTTCCTCTCTCCACTGTCTGGTTCCTGTGAGCCACTGGCATTGGCTCCAGGGTAAATTATTTCTCTGCCTAAAAAATCTTGATGAACTCTGGTTACGAAGCAATGGCCCTCAGTTCCGTGCAGCCCTTAAGTGGGCAGGGGGTGCTAAGAATCCCACGGTGTAAAAATAAGTTTATACATCCAAAAAGAACCTTGAGAATAGGAAACTGGAATGTTCGAACTCTCAGTGAGGTTGGTAAAATGGAATAACTTATTTCAGTGATCAAGGAATACAAGATGGATATTTGTGCCCTTACAGAAACGAGATTGCTTTGAGCTGATAAAATGAATTTGGAAGATGGAATTACTATGTTGGTTTCTGGTAGGAGTGACGGAAATCATTACCAAGGAGTAGGCTTACTGATGAGTAGAGATGCTTGTAAGACAGTATGTGAGTTTGAACCAATTAATGTGTGCTTGCTTTATGCTCGTTTAAAATCTGACCATGGTAATATCAGTATGGTTGTAGGGTACGCTCCGACAAATGAGGCTGTTGATGAAATGAAGGATGACTTTTTGAGAAGCTGCAGGATGTAGTGAATAGAGTGGCAAGACATGATGTGTTAGTTTGCATTGGTGATTTTAATGCAATTGTTGGCAGTAGTAGGGATGGCTTTGAAGATTGAATGGGTAAGGAGGGTGTTGGTATAAGAAACGAAAATGGGGTGCGATTTGGAAGCTTTTGCTTGGCAAATGACCTTATAATTGGTGGAACTATCTTTGAGCATAGAAAAATACATAAGACTACTTGGATTTCACCATGTGGTAAATATTGTAAGCAGACTGACCACAATGCAATTAGCAGAAGGCATAGGAATTATTTGCAAGATGTTTACGTAAGGAGGGGGGCAGATATAGGTAGTGACCATCAACTTGTCGTGTCAAATATTAAAATAAAACGTAAGAGAAACGTTAATGGTAATTGTACAGGAGGTAATAATTATGATTTGGACGAGCTGAGAAGTGATGAGAACACGAAGGAAAAGTTTCGGTGGGAATGTAGGAACAGGTTTCTAGTCCTGCAGACTTTGATGGAATCTGAAGACAATGATATTAATCAAATGTGGAGAAAGGTAAAAGAGGTTTTGCATGAGAGTGCTAAGGTTACTATTTAAAAAAAAGGGAAAAGCGAGAAGCAAAAAGTGGATGTCAGATGAAACATGGAATGCAATTCAGAAAAAGAAAGAGGCGAAGTGAAGAAGTAAAGAACAACATGTTGATGGCCAGGTAGTTGAAGTACTTAGAGCAAAGTGCTGGAGTTTACATTCTGAAGTGAAAAGACTCGTTAGACGTGATAAGAGGAGGCTATATGATGAAAAGGCGACAGAGACAGAAATTAAATTAAGTAAAAATGACGGTCAGAGCACAAGAGCAGCATATCAGGCCATAAAGGAGTTAACTAGGACTGAAAAGAGAAGGAAGGAAATAAAGAGAGAACCTGTATTTTTACACAGGAAAAATCATCTGAGAGATTACCAATATGCCGGGAATCGAACCCGGAACTCTCAGATGAGAGCCAGGCAGCATACCACTACACCACGACCAGGTAAAAGTTACCTCACGTTGTCAGAATCTTGTAACCAACGTCCCTCCGCCCCCAGTGTGAGCCTGAAGTGGGTGAGTTAACCCCTTGGCACTCGGGCAAGTAGATGCTTTTAATCTATCTATCCCAAGCACTTACGGCAAATCAGAATGAAGAGAGAACCTGTATTTTTACACAGGAAATATCACCTGAGAAATTACCAATATGCCGGGAATCGAACCCGGGACTCTCAGGTGAGAGCCAGGCAGCATACCACTACACCATGACCGGGCAAAAGTTAACTGACGTTGTCACAATCTTGTAACCAACGTCCCTCCGCCCCCACTGGGATAGATTAAAAGCATCTACTTGCCCGAGTGCCAGGGGGTTAACTCACCCTCTTCAGGCCCACACTGGGGGCGGAGGGACGTTGGTTACAAGATTGTGACAACGTGAGTTAACTTTTACCTGGTCGTGGTGTAGTGGTATGCTGCCTGGCTCTCACCTGAGAGTCCCGGGCTCGATTCCCGGCATATTGGTAATTTCTCAGAAGGAAGGAAATACTTGTACGAGATGGAAATGGTAATTTGATGACTAAAGATCTGGATATAAAAGGAATGTGGAAAGAGCATTTTGAATCTGTTCTAAGTAGACCAATCTCAGCTGAAGAGTACATTTTCCCAGCCGAGAGAGATTTGCAGATAGAAACAGGGGATATAACTTTGGAAGAGGTAACAAAATCTATAAAGGAGTTCAGAATTTTAAGGCCCCAGGAGAGGATGGAATGTTTCCTGAAATGCTTAAGGTGGAAAATGATGGGTTGATAAATGCGCTTTTGAAACTTTTTAATGTGGCTTGGGATAATGGTGGAATTCCAGAAGAGTGGAAAAATGGAGTGATTATAAAAATACCAAAAAAGGGAGATTTAAGTGTGTGTGGCAATTGGAGGGGGATAACTTTGACACCTGTAGTTGCAAAAGACTTTTCCAAAATCTTATTGAACAGAATAGAGCCAGTAATTGATAAAAATTTTAAGAGAAGAACAAGCGGAATTTAGAAAGGGTCGAGGTTGTAATGATCAGATTTTTATTGTAAGGCATATAATGCAAAAAGCTTATGAGATGAAAATGCCACTTAGTAAGTGTTTTGTGGATTTTGAAAAGGCGTTTGATAGTGTTTCACGTGGAGCTATGTTGAAAATTATAAGATTCTATGGTATACCAGAAAAGTTTGTAAATATTATTAGAAGCCTGCATGAAGGTACTTTTTGTAAGGTAATGGTGGATGGTTCTTTGAGTGATCCATTTGAAGTTAGGTCAGGAGTGATTCAAAGAAGAGTTCTTTCGCCATTGCTGTTTGTTTTGGTTATGGATTATCTTATGAGAAGGGTTGTAAGGAGAACAGGTGCAGGAATTAACTGGAAAGGAAAAATGAAGCTGATGGATTTGGACTATGCTGATGATATTGTACTGATTTGTGGAAGTATTTAAGAGATGCAGAGGGTGTTTGATTGTCTGGTGGAGGAAGGAGAAAAAGTGGGATTGGTAATAAATTGTGGAAAGACTGAAATTATTAATATGAACGTGGAGAACCAAATCGATTGTGTAATTAGGAATAATGTGGTGAAGAATGTAGAAAACTTTAAATATCTGGGAACGATTGTATCATCTAATGGATCATTAAACAATGAAATTGAGGAAGGGATTAGACAGGCTTGGCGAGCTGTTGGAATGATGAATTCCGTTTGGAATAATAATATGCTTTCGGTACATACTAAAGTTAAAATTTACAAGTCCATGGTTAGACCAATTTTAATTTATGTCATGAGTCATGGTACAGTACAATTACAACAGATCAGAAAGTACTAGGATTTGAGAATAAAATACTGAGAAGGATTCTTGGGGTAAAGTGGCAAGACAGAGTTACAAATGAAAAAGTAAGGGATATTACGAGAGTGGAACCAGTTAATGAATATGTGAGACTGTCTCGCTGGAAACAAATTGAAAAAATCTAAACGTGACGACCCAGCATTTACACCTGGAGCCGTGCAACCTGACCGCCACTCCTCAGTGAACTGGTGAATGATGGGAGTAAAATTACTCCCATCCTCCCAGTTCCACGTGACACCACCGTCTCCAGCCACGTCACCATCGTCCCCTTCGTCAGGGTGGGGAGGTGAGGGTGGTGGGGGAGGTTGGGGAGGTGGAGAGCGGCGCCTCTCATCACTCGCACTTCTCTTCCCTCTCCCTTTTCCTTTACCCTTTCCCTTCCCTTTCTTTCCTTTCCCCACATCCTGGGGCTGTGGGGAGGAAGTTTGGGCATATTCAGGGGCGAAAGAAGTGCTGGGGAGTGACTCAACCTCCTCTCCCCTAGGCCTACGAGCACCACGTGCTCGTGCTGCCTCCCTCCCACCAATGGCCCCTTCACCCCGCACTACCCCCACACCACTCTCACTTTCACCCCGCGCTGCCGCCACAACACTTTCCCTTTCTCCCAGCAATCCCACCACACCACTTGCTACTTCCCCAGACAAAGTACTTGAACCATACCTTAGGTGTCGTCTCGCCCCACCTTCTGATCCACGTGGTGATATTTTTTCCTTTCCCAACCACTCGGCGATATCACGTCCTAGCCCTCCGTCATCCTCATCGTCCTCATCCTCGTCCTGATCAGAATCGTGATGGAGAGATAGCTGTGCACGTGGTTGGGGAGCAGCCTGGCCTTCCCTTGCCTTACGGTATGTCACATACCGCGATTTTCGGGGCGAAGGGACCTCCTCATCACTGCTACTTATTTCTTCCTCTGGCTGGACGTAATCGCGATCCACCACATCATCATCGAGTGGAGAATCATTGTCTCCAGTGAAGGCTTCCAGGACGGATGCAATTTGCTCATCTGAGAGACCTTTCCGCGCCATGTCTGACCTGGGTCACTGCTGGCAGGTGAGTGACCGAGACAAGGGCGAGCGCGGGTCACGCGGGGTCTAGGATGCTGCCCGCCTGGCGGCAGGTAGGGGAGGCTTGGGTACCCGGGCGAAACGAAAATCTCCCGCGAATTTTGAAATTTGTGGAAATTATGAACCTTGCAATTGCAGGACGTTGAAGTACGTCCTCGGGACTGGCTGTGACAAAACGTGAGGACGTGGAAGTACGTCCTCGGGACGGCGCGGGTTAACTTGTATTGCCTGATTTTCCATACTTATTGGGATTAACTTGTAGGCCTGGGGAGTTGTCAATAGATGTAGTTTATAACTGCTACTGTTTCTCGTAGATCATGGAATTGCGGTTAAGGTGGTTAGGAGCGACTTTTGTTTGTTTGTTTGATTGCTGATTGTTGCTTGTAGAGGAGTCACAGATTGCTTTGACTGAGATGTTAATCGCTTCGTTTACAGCTCGCCACCACTCTAAGTGAACTTTTTTTTTTTTTTTTTATGCGAGGAAGAAGGAACCAAAGGCCATGAGCCCGCAGTAACAGTTCCCTCCAAGAGAAAAACAAAATACAATAGAGAGCCAAATTCAAGATCCGATCATTTTGAGATGCCTGGACACACTGCGTTTGAAAGACTGGAGATCATAGGCAGCAGGAAATACAGACAGAGGGAGACAGTTCCAGAGCTGACCTGTTGCATGAATGAAAGACTGGGAGTAACGGTTAACTCTTGCATTAGAGAGTTGGACAGAAAAGGGATGAGAGTTTGCTGCCAGACGGGTGCTACGCGCCCGTCGTAGAGGTGGAGGAATGCAAGCAGACAGTTCAGAGGAGCAGTGACCATTAAAGTAGCGATAGAAAAGAGATAAAGATGCAACAGTGCGGCGAAGAGACAGAGGTTGAAGGGAGTCAGTAAGAGGAGGAGAGTTAATGAGACGAAAAGCCTTTGACTCCACCCTATTGAGAAGAGCTGTATGTGGGGAGCCTCCCCACACATGAGAGTTGTACTCCACACAGGGGCGGATAAAACCCCTGTATAGAGTCAACAATTGTGCAGGGGTAAAGAAAGAGCGGAGTCGGCTTAGCACACCCAATCTCTTGGAAGCAGATTTTACAAGAGATGCAATATGATCTTTCCAAGATAAGTCCCGAGTAAATGAAACCCCAAGCATGTTCAAGGATGATGCAGGATTAAGCTGAATATTATTAAACATTAGTGGGTATACCTGTGGAAGATTTTGTCGGGTTGATAGGTGTAAGAACTGAGTCTTAGAAGCATTAAAGACAACCATATTATTTTTACCCCAGTCAGAGATATGAGCCAAGTCAGACATTAGGTGTGCCATAGCCTCATCCCTTGTTTCTTGAAGTAACTGTTGAGATGGGCGTTGCGGGAACCGAATGGAAAGGTGAAGGGTGGAGTCATCAGCGTATGAGTGGATAGAGTTAGATGTACAGCTTAGAAGATCATTGATGAATAAAAGGAAGAGAGTTGGTGATAGGACAGAGCCCTGAGGAACACCACTGTTGATAGATCTAGGAGAAGAACGATGGCCGTCTACGACAGCAGCTATAGAACGACCAGAAAGGAAGCTAGCGATGAAGGTACAGATAGAAGGATAGAAACCGTAGGAGGGCAGTTTGGAAATTAAAGATTTATGCCAGACTCGATCGAAAGCCTTTGAGATGTCAAGTGCAATGGCAAAGCTTTCGCCAAAGTCCCGAAAGGAGGATGACCAGGAGTCTGAAAGGTAGGTGAGAAGATCGCCAGTGGAGCGTCCCTGACGGAACCCATACTGACGATCGGAAAGAAGGTTGTGATAGGAAAGATGCCTTAAAATTTTTTTATTAAGAATTGACTCGAAAACTTTTGAAATACAGGACGTTAAAGCAATTGGACGATAGTTGGAGGGTTGGGAGTGGTCACCCTTCTTTGGGACTGGCTGAATGAGAGCAAACTTCCAGCAAGAAGGAAATGTACAAGTTGACAGACAAAGGCGAAATAGTTTGCCTAGGCAGGGTGTAAGCACAGAAGCACAGTTTTTGAGAACAACAGGAGGGACCCCATCAGGCCCATATGCCTTGTTAGTACTGAGGCCAGTAATGGCAGAAAATACATCAACTGAAGAAATTTTAATGTCAGCCATGAGGAAGTCAGAGGGGGGAAGTGATGGAGGAACAGCACCGGAATCGTCTAAGGTGGAATTGGAGGAGAAAGTCTGTGCAAAGAGATCTGCTTTATCAGTAGAAGAAATAGCTACAGAACCATCAGAGTAGAAAAGAGGAGGGAAGGATGATGAGGTAAAGTTGTTAGAAAGATTTTTGGCAAGGTGCCAGAAGGAGCGGGAAGAATTCGAGTTGGAGAGTTGAGAGCATTTAGTATGGATGAAATTATTTTTAGTAGAGCGAAGAACAGACTTAGCACGATTCCGGGCAGAAACGTAAAGATTATGTGATTCAGGGGTGGGTTGGCTCCGGTACCTTTTGTAGGCCTTCTCCTTGTTGCGGACAGCATTAGAACAAGCGTGATTAATCCAAGGCTTTCTTGCGTTAGTCAAAGGATATGAGAAAGGAATGTATGCTTCCATGCCCGAGAGAATAACCTCCGTAATGCGCAAGGCACACTCAGATGGCTCACGGCCATGGAAGCAATAATCATTCCAGGGAAAATCAAAGAAGTACTGCCTGAGGGCCTCCCAGTCCGCAGCTCCAAAATGCCAGAGACGACGTTTCCCTGGAGGGTCCGCAGGCCGTACTGGAGGCGATAGGACAGGTTAAGGTAATAAGGTTGTGATCGGAGGAGCCCAACGGAGAGAAAAGATTAACAGAGTAAGCTGAAGGATTAGTTGTGAGGAAGAGGTCAAGTATGTTGGAGCTCTCTCCAAGGCGGTCAGGGATACGGGTAGGGTGCTGTACAAGCTGCTCTAGGTCATTAAGGATAGAAAAGATGTAGGCTTGTTCACCAGGTGGATCCGTGAAAGGAGAGGAGAGCCAAAGGTGGTGGTGAACATTGAAATCTCCAAGAATGGAGATTTCAGAGAAAGGAGAAATGGACAGAATGTGTTCCATCGTAGAAGTAAGATAGTCGAAGAATTTTTGATAGTCAGTAGAATTAGGGGATAAGTAAACAGCACAGATATATTTAGTCAGAGAATGACAGGAAAGCCGAAGCCAGAGAGTGGAGAATTCAGAAGAATCAAGTTCAGGAACACGAGAGCAAGATAAGTCGTTGCGTATGTATACACAACAGCCACCTTTGGCTTTGAAATGAGTATAGAGAAAGTAGGAGGATACAGAAAAGGGTTTGCTGTCAGTTGCCTCAGACAGCTGAGTCTCCGTTAGAAAAAGAAGGTGAGGTTTAGAGGAGGAGAGGTGGTGCTCAACAGAGCGAAAATTAGATGAAAGGCCGCGAATGTTGCAGAAATTAAGAAGAAGAGAGTCAGACAGTGGTTCCAGGCACCTCGAGTCGTCACCGGGAGAGGGGCAGATGGCGGGGGCATTTATGGTCCCCCCCCCTGGGGACTCCGAGGCTAGGTGAATTGACGCCATTTTGGTAAATTTTGAATAGGAAGTGTAGTGTGTACTGTGCATGTAGTTTGGTGAAGATAGATAGAGAAATTTGTACTGGAGAGCATGCTGGCCTTCTCTCTGTGTAACTGAGACACTGAAAAAGTTCAGCAAAGGAGGATGGTCAGGAACTAGTCCTGAGGGCTGATGAAACGGGAGCTCCAGCACTCCCTGTCATCAGTGAGGTAGATGTCGTAGTTTACCATTGTAGCAGTTCAGGGGAGTAGTCTGCTGCATGTATCTATGAATTTATAAACTAAATATCGATGAGCGTTGTATAAACTCGTAAGGTGTAGTTTGTCGTAGTTTTCCACTGCCGCCAATCTCGATGACAAATTTTATTGTTGCATAAATTATTAAGGTGTGTTTTGAATGTACTGTACTTCGGTTCATTATTGCCGCTTGCCACCAATCTCGATAGCATAGACATGTAGACATTATATAGGCATTAGTATATATCTCACAAACACAATGTACAGGATGTAGTGTCTACTGGAAGCATCACAGCTTCTCACTATCAGTGTCAATCCACATAACGTATCCATAATCTTGTTGTCTCAGACCATGAAGAATTCTTAACATATGATGTATCTCAATCAATCTCATTGTAGTCCAGACGCCCCAAGAACTTCATGAAGTATTCAAACATGTGGAGTAACCAGCCCTAGTTAGTTAGTCCACGTGAATGGAAATCTTCTAGACACTACATTGCACACACACACATCCTCTCCAAGCTGTATATAATGTAGGAAAGATTCCCGTCAGATCAGTAAGGGTAGAGAGGTACTAGAGAGAAGGCTCAACACTAGGGACATCAGGAGACTTGGCTGTCATGCTCCGTTACGTTGTAACTCACTATTGATACAACTGTGCACAAAACTCCGTAACCCAGGAGAGCTGTAACTCACCTCGTTGACACTACGTCTCACAACTTCGTTCTGACTGTGCTTGACGTTCCACAATCGACTTCCCTATCTCCCTACAAGTACCTACGACCAAATATCAAGATTGGTGGCAGCGATGACTGGACAGAGTTTTCAGATGTAGACCATGAGAATTATAGAAATTATATACGTATTTATAACCAAGATAGCCAAAATAACAGAGTACACAAATAAGGAAAAACATATGAATTACCTTCAAATGACAATTGCAGGGAAATTCCAATGAAAATGGACATAGCTACTTCCCATGAATTCCCTTCCTCACATCACAAAAGTTCGGTACCAGTGTATGTTTACCGTGCGCCCAAAAGTCTCACAAAAATTTCAGGTATTGATAAGGACGAAGTAGATATACAGACAGTGTTAGACAAATGTGAGCAGGATTTTGTTAGAAGAAACATTACAGAGAAGAGGGAAAAAATAGCTGTTTTTTTAAGCTATAATAAATCAGGAACGTTGCCCAGCTGGTAATTTGCTTAAGTCAGACAAGCTTTTGCGAGTTCAAACATATGATGAGAATAATAAAGAATTCCTCAGGAAATTCTATGCAGGTAGGAATTTTCTAGTTGGTATAGCCCCAGAATTACATAAAATTGTAGACTTACTAAAGCAGACTCCAACTCAGATTTGGGTGAGATAACAGCAGCCGTGTCCACCATTAACCCGTGGATTGCACACTTACCTTTTTTTTTTTTTTTATCCCACCCAGTGGTGTGCACAAAATGGAAAAGTTTTTTTTTTTTAGTTTTGTTTATTATAAACCTGAAGATTGACATCCAGGGTATCATCTGGTGAAAAGAAAATCTCTCTCTCTCTCTCTCTCTCCGTCTTTGTGTAGCGCCATATGTAAGTTAGTGTAGGGGTGGAGTAGTTAGCAGTGATGCACGGCCAGCACAGCCTGAGCTGTAGCTCGCAACGTGACGCTACCCAGCCTGAGCTGTGGCTCGCAATCCACGGGTTAAAAGAATCTTGTTAGCTAGCATAGAAAATTCAGAACGGGTAGGAGCTAATGGCAATATGTCACCAATGCTTTTCATTGACATCACTGGATATATAGTTGCACTATGTAAATTGACTGAAAGAGCCTCAAAATTGCAAAAACAATACCATATAATCAAGGAATGTGTGTTTACTAGATTATGTATATGAGTTGCAATGCAATAAAGCAAGTGTGGCTGAGATATCACAATGCAATAAAATGGGATGAAAGTAGCAGAAATTGTCGCTGTGATAAATAAATCTAGTACACCAAAGAAACTTTTGTCAAGAGTACAGACACTGTCAGCAGAACTCAAGAACTTTCACACACACAGGAGGCAACAGGCAGGCTGAGAAATTCGGGCTTAGCCCAAGCAGGCAACGTGCTACAGAAAGACCAAAATATGTTGAATCACCTCGTAGGTCAGACTCAAGATTTAAACTATGTCACTACTGTGCAAATCCAAGCCATGCAAGATCTGAATGTTACATAAAAAATAAAGAGGACAGAGACAGAGAAAAAGGATTTGAACCCTACTGTAGGAAACACAAAACTGTCAGTCACTGGACCTCAGACTGTAAAACAATAGAGAAATTAAAATCTGTCCACAATTCAGGGAAGATCGTGTCAACACAAAAGACAACAATGATATAACAATCAAATAAACAAAGAGTAAAGACAGGAACTCAGTTATGGAAATGAAAGCATTTCGGTTTCCCCTTTTTGTGAAAATGAAATGATTTAATTATTTTTGGGTTCAGGCTCACTAGTCAATCTAAAAACACAAGATTTATTAGAATGAATTTTAGAAACAGAAGAGACGTAACATTCATGAAGGAACCAAACTTAGTGTAGATTTATACACCGTAGATGGTAAAGAAATACCAGTAAATGGTATGATCCAGTTAGATGTAAAATTCGTAAAGACTTTCAAAACTATCACTATTATATTCTGCATAATAGAAAATTTATCAGGTAAATAAAAAAATGTTCCTTGGCCTATGTACGATGAGAAAAGACAATATTATACTGATGGCACACTTCAATGATATAGAATTTGATGTAGAATTCATGTAGGAAACTTCTCGAAATACGGTATCCAACAATTACAGAAAATCCAATTTAACAAGAGTGATTAACAGGAAAGAAAAAACAAAGAGTCTAACTTACAATATCCCATAGAAAACGGGCACTTAGATTAACTCTTTATCTCCCAACCAAAGGTAACGTAAAAACTCACCCACAACTCACCCAGCTGGCATTAGCCATGACATAACCTTAACACCAAGATCATTTATGAATGTCATGGTAAAGAGTAAATTGAAGAAATGCAATGTTATAGTATTAAGGTACGTATACACTGAGGTTACGTAACGTACGTAACAGAAACATATTACAGTAACAAAGTTATGCGAGGTTATTGCAGGTTACGGAACCTGTCAGGAACATACTGGAACCAACCCATAGTCCACAATGGTGTGTGAAGTTACAGAAGAGTTAACGTGAAAATATCGAAGGAGAAGGCGGTGTTAGCCAGTGCGTGCTACGTGGTACTGAACATATTGACAAAGAAAAAGCGTAGTAGGAAAACATGGGTGAGAAAAATGCTGATCGAGAGACGTGAATGCGGTGGACCTAAAATTATGAGGGATCTGTCAACTGATAAAAAAGGATTCAAAAACTTTACAAGGCTAAGCTATTCAGATTTTGAGAACATTCTGTCGGTGGTGGAAGGTGAAATTTTTAAGAAAGACAATTTTTCGTAAAGCAATTACTCCTTGTGAAAGACTTTCGGTGACATTACGTTATCTTGCTGCTGGTGATTCGTTTACAAGCCTGATGTACCTCTTCAGAATCCCCATACAGACAATCTCCTTTATAGTTGCTGATGTATGCACAGCAGTTATTGAGGCGCTACCAGATTATGTTAAGGTGAGTGAATAAAAGTATAAAAACATCACTTATTTATGAAGAGTAGGCCAAATGATTATCCACACTTTCCTTCACATCTTATGAAGTGCATGTGCATTGGACAGGTTTACTGTTCCGTGTTCATTTTTAGTACCTATATGGTGTAATCCGCATTAAAAAACTTCACACTTTGTCAAGAGTAGTGTGAACATACTGTGTGACCATCATATCTATCTAAAAATCTACGTTCACTCTCACTGTCTCTCTCTCTGGCTGGCAGCATGGCTGTTTGTCTATATATTGTAAATGCTTGAATCAATTATCATTGCGTACAAGTGGCGTACGTACATATATGTATTACATAAGATTAATCCACTACTACCCTTAGGTAAACAACACACATGCATAATAATTGGCAATGAGATGCAGTAGTAGTTGATGGAGGAAATTAATTATCCAAAATACAATGTACCGAAAAGTACATGTAATTTTCATCAACTCCTTAAGAGATTCAGTTAATACACATAAATCCCGACACAATTGACATAAATAGCGACATAGCACATGTCACGTGATACAAAACCATACGATTTAACAACCATATATATGAGTGGACAATCCTGTAATACCATTTGGTCAATGAACGAAATAAGCCAAGTAATAATTTTAATTATGGGGTACAGTGTAGGCTAACTATTGCCCATAAAAAAATAATACAATAATTGTTATTAGTAAAACATATATGTTGGCTCTGGCTAAACAACTCAGTAGCATCCTGAGTTCATTGCATGTGCTTCTTTCCAATGAATATCCCCTAGAAGAATTCCGTTTAACTGATATACCTTAATTCTAGCCCATATTTTTACGTGCGACCTAATTATCTGATGTTTGCATATGTGATTCATTAGTCTCTTTAGGCTGTAGGAGGCATAAATCATATGCATCACAGTAATGTGCGTGTTCAAAGTGCAATGAGCCTGATGACGAAGAGACAGTAGAGAACGATGGATAGGAGTCAGGGGAAGGTGATGGCTGGAAGAGATGCGGTGGACACTGTAGAGTGTGTTTGAGGTGGTTTGCTTGTAACTGGGTAGCACATATTGCGCCAGTCCTTGAGGTTGAGTCATATCATCATACATGCCTACTTCTCCCTCAAACAGAGCACTGTTAATGACGTGCTGCACAACCGATAATGATGTATTTGAAAGTTTCCTCAACTTCACTGCAACATTGTCACCAAACACTGTAAAATCATCTTTATCAGACATGTTTCCAGAAAGGTTTTTCATGATGGTATATGCTTCCTCTGGTCGTGCATCACAATTCCGTGAACGGGTCCTAGGCTCTGCTGGTTTTGGAGATATATCATGGTACATGAGATTTTGTGCGGTGTTCCGCTCACCAGTTGCGCCTGCAGAAGCTTCATTTCTTTGCGCAGGTCCCACAGGCTCCTAAAGGATATTAACCCTCTCAGGCGCAGGTGGTTTGTGTCGTTAGATTGTTTAACAACCTATAAAATGCACCATGACACGAATCGGGTAAAAAAAAAAAAAAAAAAAAAACATACCAAAATATGACACACATCGGCGGGAAACTTGTGTCCTCCTTTGATTGACACGATGTGCATCATGGTGCGTTGTACAGGATGGCATTTAATGAATCGATTGGAGTCCGTGCATGAAAGAGTTAAAAAAAATTAATGAATGACAGTATGCTTTGACAGGGTTTTACTTGCGTTTCCTTTATTAATGTCGAATGTATATAACTGTTTAGTAAACAATTCCCCCTTCAATAGTGTGACAACGAGCCAATTATGGCGGAAGCGACGATAAAAGTATTTCAAAAAAGCATATAAGCCCATTGTATTAAGAGAACAATGCTGAAGCGATTACTGAATTTAACCTACAACATTTCCATATATTCAGTGTTAAGAAAATCAAAATTTAAATAGTACTTTGATTTATTATATTTTGACATGTTATGTAGGTATGATTGTGCCTGACATGAATATAGCCAACGTACATATTTTTGCAGGTACCACACACATAAGAGGAGTGGACTGCTATTCAAGATGGGTATGATACACAATGGAATTATCCCCACTGCATAGGAAGTATTGATGGCAAATGCATAAATTTGATGGCACTCAATAATAGCCTATTGGTAGTTTGTATTACAACCATAAAGGATCGCACAGTATCGTACTTTTAGGACTTGCCAACACTCACTACAACTTCATATACACAGACGTAGGGTGTCAAGGAAGAGTAGCAGATGGAGGGGTCTTTCGGAACACATCATTTTATAGGGATCTCGTGATGGAAACCTTAATTTGCCAGATGCTCAGCCCCTTCCAGGAAGGGTAAAACCTGTGCCATCGGTTCTGGTAGCTGACGATGCTTTTCCGTTAACAAGTCATATAATGAAACCTAACCCAGAGAGTTTTGATGGGGAAACATCTCAGTGCATAATTAACTACAGATTGTCGAGGGCACGCCATGTTGTTGAGAATGTCTTTGGCTTAATGAGTGCAATATTTAGGGTGTTTCAGAAACCCATACCTTTACAGCCTGATAAAGCTATGAAAGTGGTATTAACCTGCATTTACCTTTACAATTACCGCGGAAGGAACCAAGAATCACAACGCCTATACTGACCTCCGGGAACGTTCGACCACGAGTCTGTACACACAGGTAATATACTGCCAGGGTTATGGAGACAGGAAGGGGTACGTGATGGATTGGAGGATCTGCATAGGGTTGGTGGGAACATTTCAAATGAGGCAAGGAATATCAGGGCAGAGTTCACCACATACTTCAGTAGTGATTCTGGAAGGGTGCCCTGGCAGGACAGACTAGCATAGAGCACATACTGTACAGGGGCATAAGCTTAAATGAAAATGATGGACTTCGTAAATTGTTATCGTTCCTTTATTAACTTTCATTGATATCATGTAACTTTATATGTACTGTGATACTTATGTGAATGTAAGTGCTAATAAATACAAAAAAAAACAACACTTGTTGACTTGCATCCTCCTTTTTGCCCGAAGTGTCCGTGGTTTCCCATGGAGAATTAGATGACGAAAGGAACTTCTAGAAGTCATAGGCAATCCATTTTGACGATGTTTGGCTATCAGTTCCATTGTCAGATTTCCAGTTTATGGCTTCTACTTTTGCTCTTTCACGATCATATTGTCCCTTGAGATTATGAATCTTTTTTTCTACATCATCTTTCGTACAGTTTAGTATTTCTGCAGTTTTCATCAGTGCATCTCTATTCTTTATCCTGTTTTTTTGAAATTTCTGTCGCTTGCATCCCACAATAAAGGTTGACCATGAAGTAATTCAATAAGGTGGAGTAGTCTTTCCTGGGACCACTCCATAGTAAAGGACCACTCGGGACTGGCAGAACAGGTTCACAGGTACTCACGTCATCACCTCTTGTGAGGTTCTGGATCAAATGTTCGTGTAGCCTGGGCAACCGACCTGCTTATAATAATTTACGTAATAAAATGACCATGACATTTGATATCTGGGGCCAAAGTTACGGAACATGTTACATGTTATCACACACCCAGTGATAGCTGCTGTGGCTGGTTACAGAACACCGAAACTGTTTTGAAACATATAACATGTTACTATAACCGTGTTCTATAACCAAAAGTTACGGAACATTCGGCAGTGTACAGTATACATACCCTTAGAGGAAAATTGTAAAGTGAAATGTCTCTCTTTAGGGAATGCTTTATGTTGAATAAACAACAGAAGGGAGACAATTGTCTTCCTAATAAACCTGATAAATGAAGATGTGCAGATCAAAAAAGGAATTTGCATATGCAATTTAGAGACTTGATCAGCTCGCATATGTGAAGTAACATTAGCTTGAGCATCAAGCAAAAAAAAAATCGTCAGACAGAGATTGCATAAAAATGGCATTTGGTTCACTCAGAAGATTTTAATGCAGAAAATTATCTACTGGATTTACTACAGATACAATGACAGACAGTTGCATTACTTGGTGAAAAATTAGGCTGCTCCGATTTAATACAGCACCAGATTAATGTAAACGAAGACACACAATCTATCTATGTGCCAGCATATATAGTTCCACATTCGTATTGTGCATTAGCTAATCAACATGCAGATGAAATGTTAAGTTTGGGTGTCATTCAGCCTTCAGTATCCCCATGGAATGCACCACTTTTCTTTTTACCAAAGCAAAATGAGGAAATATGGGCAGTCATTAATAACCCTTCAGTAAACAATGCCAGACTGTTTTCCAGTGCCATTGTTAAGTGATGTCCTACAAAATATTCTACTGGAAAACAATGTACTTTCAACAAATGATTTGCTTAGTGACAATTGCCAGATACAGTCAGATGAAGAATCATGCAAATACACAGGATTTTCTACAAACAGTGGTCATTTTTAGTACTGCAGAAAGCCAGTGCGGCTTTGCATGGCTCCAGGCACCTACCAACGATCAATGAATAGTGTTAGGTCCCCGTTCCACACTGCCACAGGCTCCGACAGCGGTAGTTCAACATGGGAAGGACGTTGCTTAGTAAGTTATTCTTCCTGTGGTCAGCCTCGAAGTTCCTACCCTGGTCTGAATGTAGCTCTTGTGGTATCCAAAAGTAACAGAAAAACTGGTCAACCAACACCCGCAGCCTCATGATCAGGGATAGCATAGGCTTCTTGCCACTTCGTGAAGCAGTCCATGGCAACACATATATACTGGTTTCCTCTTTCAGTGAGTGGCAAAGGTCCAGCAATGTTCACCACAACTCTTTCCATCGGTGCACCCACTTGGCACAGCTGAAGAGGGGCGCAACCACGTTTCTTGGATACGTTCTTGGCACAACACACACCACAGGCCCGACACCACTCTTCAACATCCTGAAGCATGCCAATTCAGTAGAACCTCTGTTGCAGCTGGCTCAGAGTTTTTTTCATTCCCAGGTGCCCATTAGAGATCTGGTTATGTGACTCATCCAAGATCTCAGACCTCATCTTCTTCGGAACCACAGTAGCCAATACTTGCTGAGGCCATAGGCTCTCTTCCACTGACGCTGCGGTAGTTTGTTGTTCAAACGAAGAAGGTCCCACTGACGCCAGTAACTCTTAGTCGAAGGGCTTAACCTGGAAACTTCTTTCAAAGATGATGCAGTGTACTCTGCTGCAGTCACTTTAGCACTGGTTGGAAATCTGCATCCTCCATCTGCATCCTGTTCAGGTCTTCTCCATCTGACGCTGGCCCTTTCACTGTAGTACGGCTGCATTTCATCCCATGATTCCCATTCCTACTACACTCCTTGCCGTCTGCTCTTCTGTCTTCTCACACACTGTTCATCAAGGTTCTCCTGAATTTCTTCAGTGGTGGGGCTTCTTGGGAAAACTGGATGGTTGTTGCCTCTTGTCACCAGCCTTCACTAATTTACCCTCTTCCTTCTCAATTGGACACTCATAGATGAAGTGTCCCACCTCACCACATGTCCAACACCCATTTTTGCAATTAGGAATTTCCTTGCACTGCTCTGTTAGTGCTCCTTCTTCCATTTGTGACAATCCACCTTCCTGTGTCCCAGCTTCCCGCAGAACCAACAACCTCCTTTGATCTTGTCCTATTCTCTCTTCCACTTCTTCCAATCCACTTTCAGATGTCCTGGCTTTTCACAGTACCAGCACCTTCCATCAAATTTTTCCGTTTCACATACCTGCCCCTTTCTTGCTTTGAATCCTCTACTACGATCCTGTCTGAAAGGTGGATGTACTGGACCTGATGTAGGAATCAAATTCTAAAGCCCTGGCTAGTGCTTCTTGCATGCTTCTTGGTTGTGCCTGCTTCACATGCACTTTCAACTCTGCACTATCAAGAGCATCGATGAACTGGTCCCTCAGTAGAATAGCCAGCAGGTTAGGTGCTGCTCCAGTGTATGCCTTGTATGACATACTCTCCAGGTCATGAGCAAGCTGCTGTAAAGATTCTCCTTGAGCCTGTACATGGCTCCGGAATCTTGCTCTGTAAACCTCAGTCTGGTACATGGTTCCATATCTATGCTACAACACTTTTACCATGGACTGATAACTGTTCCTCTCCGTCACTGACATCTGGCCCAGAATTTCCATTGCGGCACCCTTATGGCTAATAGCAAGCCGCACTGCACTCAGCCTATCATCCCATCCATTCTGATCCGCAAGTAACTCAAACTGTGCACGGTAAGCTTCACAAGATATTCTACCATCAAATTCCTGAGGTTTCTTTTTAATTGGACCCTCATTATAGCCAAGCACTTTACTGGTTTGGAGCCTAAAAACTGGGGCATCATAATTAAGGCCAGGACTTAAAACGTCTGCGTTCTGATTATTCGACCCTGTACTGCTACCTTTAGATGCCTGGGATCCATCAAGATTCACTATACACTGTTCATTCTTTTCATATGCCCCCTGTACACTAACCTGAGGCTCAGCAGTGCAATTTTTCTCTACAGTCTCAATGTTCTCACTAATTATCTTAACATGGTCAGCCACATGCTTCAAATGGTTATCTACATGCTGTCTGCACTCTGTCACTATTTCCTTATCTTGACATGGTCAGTTACATGCTTCAACTGATTATCTACATGCTGTCTGCACTCTGTCACTATTTCCTCACTAACTGACTTCAGCTGGTCGTCTACATGCTGCTTGCACTCAGTAACATTATTGCTTACCTCATACTCCTGCTGCCCTAGATGAGTATATACCTCCTCCTTCAATTGTTCCTGTTTTTCCTTCATTTTCCCCATGAAAGTATCTAGCTGTCCTTGCATCCTCAGTTGTACTTCCCTCTGTTGCTCCTGCAATGCCTCCTGAAGCTGTTCATATCGTTCTTTCTGTTCTTTATTCTGTGCCAGTAATTGTTCTTTAAGTTCTTTCTATCCTTCATTCTGTGCTTGTAGTTGGACACTTTGTACTTGTAACTGTTCTTGGAGTTCTTTCTGTCCTTCATTCTGTGCCTGTAATTGTTCTCTAAATTCGTTCCTGAGCTCTTTCTGTTCTTCGCTTTGGGCCTGTAATGGTTTTTTAACCCGTCACGTCCCGAGGTTTTCCGCACCTCCGACATCCCCCAGTCCCCGAGGTATTTTCGATTTTTTTTTTTTTTTTTGGCTAAAACCTTCGCTTTTGGTGAGAAACATCGAAAATTCATAGAGAAATCTCTCACCTGAGGTTTAAAATACCCAATCCAGGTAGGAGTTCCTCCTTACCTGACTGGGTTTTCTAACATGCTGGCACCAAAGAAAACGAGTTCTATGGGAGGGTAACTATTTTATCCACTCATAAACGGTATTTATTTATTTACTTGGTACGAATGTATATGTAGTATGAGAGTATATTGGTTTTCAAGCAGTAATAAAGGCATTATAAGCATTGTTTCACTCACTAACTAATCACCATACCTGACCTTTTTTTTGCCACATTACCTGATCATTATTTCTGGCTGTTTCTTCTTCTAATGCTATGTAAACATTGTCCTCCACATTGTCATCGATTGGGGAATCACTCTGGCCCTGAATATCTTTAATCTGTTGTCATAAATGAAGGACTGGGAGTAACGGTTATTTCTTGCACTAGAGAGCAGGACGATAAAGGGATGAGAGTTTGTTGCTAGACGGGTGTTACGCGCCTTTCGTAGAGGTGGAGGGATGCAAGAAGATAGTTCAGAGGAGCAGTGTCCATTTAAGTAGTGACAGATAAGAGATAAAGATGCAACGGTGCGGCGAAGAAACAGGTTGATGGGAGCCAGTAAGATGAGAATAGTTAATAAGGCGAAAGGCCTTGTTGAAAAGTGCTGTATATGGGGAGTCTCCCAACACATAAGAGTTGTACTCTAAACAGGGGCGAATAAAACCCGTGTATAAGGTCACCAACTTACGGGGGTAAAAAAGGTACAGAGTCGACATAGCACACCTAATCTCTTGGAAGCAGATTTTACGAGAGGTGAAATATGAAATTCCAAGATGAATCCCAAGAAAATGAAACCCGAAGTATGTTTAAGGATGATGCAGGATTGAGCTGGATATTATCAAATATTAATGGGTACAATACTCCTGTGGAAGATTTTGTCGGGTTGATAGGTGTAAGAGCTGAGTCTTTGATGTATTAAATATAACAAGAGTACTTTTACCCCAGTCAGAGAGACGAGCCAAGTAAGATATTAAGTGTGCCATAGACTCATCCCTCATTTGTTGAAGTAACTGCTGAAATGGACGTTGCAGGAATTGAATGGAAAGGTAGAAGTTGGAATCATCGGCATATGAGTGGATAGGGTTACATGTATAGTTTAGAAGGTCATTGATGAATGAAAAGAAGAGAGTTGGTGATAGGACAGAGCCCTAAAGAATACCACTGTTGATAGATCTAGGAGAAGAACGGTGGCCGTCTACAACAGCAGCTATTGAACGACCAGAAAGGAAGCTACAGATGATGGCACAGATAGAAGGGTAGAAACCAGAAGAGGGCAATGTGGAAAATAAAGATTTATGCCACACTCGATCGAAAGCCTTTAAGATGTTAAGTGCAATGGTAAAGCTTTCACCAAAGTCCCGAAAGGAGGATGACCAGATGTCTGAATGGTAGGTGAGAAGATCGCCAGTGGAGCGTCCCTGACGGAACCCATATTGACAGTCAGGAAGAAGGTTATGATTGGGAAGATGCCTTTAAAAAAAAAATTCTGCTAAGAATACACTCGAAAACTTTTGATACAGGATGTTAAAGTAATTGGGCGATAGTAAGAGGGTTGGGAATGGTCACTCTTCTTTAGGACAGGCTGAATGAGAGCAAACTTCCAACAAGAAGGAAACGTACACATTGATAGACTTAGGTGAAAGGGTTTACTTATGCAGGGTGTAAGCATAGAAGCACAGTTCCTGAGGACAACACGGGGGAACGAATCTGGCTCATATGCCTTGTTAATACTGAGGCCAGTGATGGCAGAAAATGCATCAGCTGAAGAAATATTAATGTCAGCCAAGAGGAAGTCAGATGGGGGAACTGATGGAGGAACAGCACTGGAATCGTCTAAGGTGGAACTGGAGGAGAAAGTCTGAGAGAAGAGATTTGCTATAACAGTAGATGAAATAGCTACAGAGCCATCAGAGTGGAAAAGAGGAGGAAGGATGATGAGGTAAAGTTGTTAGAAAGGTTTCGGGCAAGGTGCCAGAAGGAGCTGGAAGAATTTGAGTTGGAGAGTTGAGAGCATTTGGTTGGGATGAAGTTATTTTTAGCAGATCGAAGAACAGACCTAGCATGATTCTGGGCAGAAACATAAAAAAGATGTGATTCAGGGGTGGTTGGCTCTGGTTCCTTTTGTAGGCCCCCTTGTAAGGGACTCGGTTATAACCCAGCGGTGGAGCCGTCCAGATATATCGGTGCTATCACGTGAAGGCGTCCGTCTCCAGCGGTCGTCATACTGAAGAGATATTAAAGACACGCAGCTTCTGTGTTTGATCTTGGTAGGGAGGTTTACTCATCAGAGGCAGTGGCTCAATCGGTAGAGAGGTGGCTTGCGGTCCTAGTGGACCCAGGTTCAAATCCCCGCTGGGGCAGGGAACAGTTTAAGGATTTGAATTTCATGTAAAGCAGACTTTAACGATCTACCAGAAGATCCGCCGACATGTCGTAAAGATACCCCTTCTAATACCAATACACCAGTCCTGAATGAGACAGTCCTAGCATGTAATCAATATGGACGGTGGGTGTTAGCGCCGAAGTGGTGACATGTAGAGGTGTATGATATGTAGGAGGACTACTGGGCCATGGGAGCAGGCTGTGAAGCCTATGCCCAGAGTCGACCAGGGGATTGTGGATTCATTTAAGGTCCACCTAAATGTAGATATTCTTTGGTAAGGTCAGAGTTTTATGACAAAAGAGTTTACACACAATCAGGATTTGTGTGTGTGTGTGTGTGTGTGTGTGTGTGTGTGTGTGTGTGTGTGTGTGTGTGTGTGTGTGAGAGAGAGAGAGAGAGAGAGAGAGAGAGAGAGAGAGAGAAAGAGAGAGAAAGAGAGAGATTTAGTTTCAAACAAGTGCTCGTGGGCCCTTCGGGCCCTCTCGCACTTGCTCCTGCGGAGGGCTCTCGCGCTGAGTGCTCACTTTCTCGTGCTTCGCACTTGTTTTCTCTTGGATCTGACTAGTTTCCTCGCACTTTGCGCGTGCGTTGCGATCATTTTAGGTAATCCAAGTCACGTTTATGTGCTGTTCTAGACCAACGTTGTCACTATCGGCCATCAAGGCGACATCAAAGGTCCCATGATGTTCTGTTTACGTGCTGTTCTACTCTAATGTTGTCACTTTGGTTTTCTGCAGCTATCCAATTGATCGTGTTATTTTCAGCTTTGGGAATGGAACCCAAGTTGTCCAAACACAAGTCCGAGATATTAACCACTCGGCCACGGCAACCGACTGGGCGCCGGGAGTGGCGTTTTTTGGTCAAAATTTGATCACTCATTAAATATAGTAAAAGTTTTCCAATCGTGATGGGACCAAGTTCTTTCACATCAGATTTTTTTTGCGATTTTTGTGTCAATTTTGGTGCGATTGGAATGTGTAGTTTCGGCTGCCAAAAATACACACACACACACACACACACACACACACACACACACACACACACACACACACACACACACACACACACACACACACACACACACGCAGGCACACACACACACACACACACACACACACACACACACGGCTACTGTTATAGTATATTAGATTAAGGGCATAATTCATGACTAAAATACTTTCAGCTGATCTAGTACATGACAGAAGGGACGGAGGAAGCCGAATTCCATTGTCTCCTGATCAGGGGCGTAGCCAGAAAGTTCACAAGGGGGGGGGGAGAAAAATGCCTATAGATTCTTGAACAGGTGTTGGGAGGTGATCGAAGCGAGACTCTGCAGCTGGGGTGTCTTGGGGGATGCTGTGAGGCCCCCCCCCCAGGATAATATGTGAAAATTAAGTACTTTTAGAGACTTTCTGAGGCCTATGAAGGTATGTATTCGGTTATTTAGGTGATAACTCATTATAATGAAAATAACGAAAAATAGAGCAAGAAAATGATTTTGGCAGACAATAGAAGCTTTTTTAATGATCCTTATTGAATAAAAGAACAGTAATGCATCTGGGAGCCTCATGTGCATTTTCCTCTCCTTTCAGAGCATAATAATCTTAGCTAAGTCAGTGGGAGCCTGGGAATGCCAAAATTAATTTGACAAAAGGTGGTAACAAAAATTTGTGTTCTAAAGGAGGGCAATATAATTTCCAATATTTCACAGATCTCTTGGTACCTGAAGACTCAAGTATCATATAACATATTAAGAACTACTTCCATAGTCCATACATCATCTATGATTATAAATGTACCATGCACTGGATGTCTACCCATTTGGTTAAACTAAAAGGCAAGCCTTTATAATATGCTGAATTACTTAGACTTGTCTGCTCTTTTTATCTGACTGTTCTAAGAACACAATTATTTTAAAGTATACATATATATATATATATATATATATATATATATATATATATATATATATATATATATATATATATATATATATATGCAAACTAACCACAGGAGAAATGAAAGGAGCGACAGTGAGTACTTTCGTATATTACATCTTCAGACAGAGTGAGACAGAAACGTAAAGGGTAGAGGTCTTTTATGCACACCCGCAGCCGGTAGTGGCACACAGAACAATGGATGACCTGAATTTTTACCTGCGGCTTAACTTAGGGTCACCTGCAGCAGGGAGTGGAACACAACAAAGGATGACCTGAATCTAAAAATACACGTGACAAAGGAGGAGGGAGTAGGAGGGGAGGAAAGGGGAGTGGGAGGGAGGGGGAAGGGGAGAGGGGGGAGGGAGGAAGGGATAAATACTGCTGCTTAACTTAAGACCTAGAGGATTAATGCTTGGTGTGTCCCACACAGGTGTGACTACACCACCAAGAGATGACAGGGAACAATCACGTGTTAGTCTGGGGGATACTGCTTTAAAATTAATTCAGTTAACAATTTATCACACTTAAAATGACCATAGCTCATGTTTACATTCTTTTCATTTGTGCCAGAAATTAGACAAGATTCTATTACATTTCTTTCATCTAAGCTTTTTGATCTTGCTAGAATCTTGGAGCCTGTCCACTCAGTATGGTGATCACTGGATGCTTTGTGCTTAAATAAACCACTACTCTGTTGGGCTGTTCTTACACTGTATTTATGTTGTGAGATTCTAGTTTCCAAATCTTTTCCAGATTGTCCTATGTAAAATTTGTTACAGCTTTTACACGGGATTTTGTAAACAACGCCTGAATTACTGAAAGGGCTGTTCTTGATGAGTTTTTTTTTTTTTTTTATATGGTGTTCTCATATTTGAATACTACTTGTACATTGAGTTTCCTCAGTATGTGAAAAACATCAAGAAAATTTTCATGGAAGGGGAGGACAAGGGTTCTTTGAATGTTCTGGCGATCTGGCTTATTAGTTTTCCCTTCAAGGAATCGTTTCTTGGCTGTATTGTGGCACTGAGTTAGTATGCTTTGTGGATATTTTAGCTTCTTTCCAATACTCTGAATCATTTTTAGTTCATCTAAAAATTCTGGGTCTGAAATTCTATATGCTCTTAGGTACATGGATATGAACACAGATCTTTTTACATTAATATGATGGTTTGAATAGTAATGAACATATGACATAATATTTGTAGATTTTCTGTATACCTTAGTCTTCAAAACATTTTGGTCCCTGATAATTTTTACGTCCAAAAATGGCAATTCATTATCCATTTCCATCTCATGAGTAAATTTAATCGATGGAACTAACGAATTTAATTGCAGGAGAAATTCATCAATGGAAAGACTGTTAGGCCAGAAGCACAGGATATCATCAACGTATCGGAGCCAAACTATGTTTTGCTCCTTTATGGAGGTCAGTAAATGTTTCTCAAAGTAATCCATGTAAATATTTGCCAGAACTGGGGAGAGGTGATTACCCATGGCCATAGCAAATTTTTGTGTGTAAAATTTACCTTCAAAGGTAAAAGAAGAGTTCACAATGCACAATTTAATTAGCTTGATAATGTTTTCAGAGGGAATACCATCAGTGTTAGTACCCAGAATGCTTGGCAGGAAAGTTAAAACATCATCAACAGGGACATTTGTGGATAATGATTTAACATCAAAGCTGACTAATTTGTAGGGGTACATGACATTAAGACATTTTAACTTTCTTACCAAATCCTCATTGTTTTGTACAAATGAATCAGAGATAGTGCCTACAACAGGGGACAACAGTGTTACAAGCCACTTGGAGAGCTTGTATGTCGTAGAGCCTACAGAGCTTACAATTGGCCTGATGGGGTTGTTTGGTTTGTGAGTTTTAATCAAGCCATACATATATGGTGCAGATGGATTTTGCACAGAGAACTGTTTGATCAAGTCATCCCTTCCTCTTAGCAAAGTTTTGATTTCTTTATGGAATTTTCTACTTTGTTTTTCAGTTGAATCACTTTTTAGTTCACTGTAGGTGTTGGTGTCACGCAACAGTTCACTCACTTTTTCCTTGTAGTCACATTTGTTCATGACTACTACAGCGGTGCTTTTATCAGCTGTAGTTATATGCAGGCAGTCATTTTTTTTTTTTCAATTTGTCCAAGGCCTTCACAAACCCTTTAGGAGCAGAGTTGTTATTTTTCTTAAACATTGCCCCATACAAAATGCCACGAATAATCTCACTATTTTCACCTGATTGTTTTTCCATCTGAAACAAGGACTTCCCAACCAGCACTGGGTTTATATTCTTGCCATAAGAAAACGATAAACCATAACCTAGGGCACATAAGGTATCTGCTCCTAAAAGATTTGTGAATGCCTTGTACAAATTGAAAAAAGATGACTGCCTGCATATAACTACAGCTGATAAAAGCAGCGCTGTAGTAGTCATGAACAAATGTGACTACAAGGAAAAAGTGAGTGAACTGTTGCGTGACACCAACACCTACAGTGAACTAAAAAGTGATTCAACTGAAAAACAAAGTAGAAAATTCCATAAAGAAATCAAAACTTTGCTAAGAGGAAGGGATGACTTGATCAAATAGTTCTCTGTGCAAAATCCATCTGCACCATATATGTATGGCTTGATTAAAACTCACAAACCAAACAACCTCATCAGGCCAATTGTAAGCTCTGTAGGCTCTACGACATACAAGCTCTCCAAGTGGCTTGTAACACTGTTGTCCCCTGTTGTAGGCACTATCTCTGATTCATTTGTACAAAACAATGAGGATTTGGTAAGAAAGTTAAAATGTCTAAATGTCATGTACCCCTACAAATTAGTCAGCTTTGATGTTAAATAATTATTCACAAATGTCCCTGTTGATGATGTTTTAACTTTCCTGCCAAGCATTCTGGGTACTAACACTGATGGTATACCCTCTGAAAACATTATCAAGCTAATTAAATTGTGCATTGTGAACTCTTCTTTTACCTTTGAAGGTAAATTTTACACACAAAAATTTGCTATGGCCATGGGTAATCACCTCTCCCCAGTTCTGGCAAATATTTACATGGAGTACTTTGAGAAACATTTACTGACCTCCATAAAGGAGCAAAACATAGTTTGGCTCCGATACGTTGATGATATCCTGTGCTTCTGGCCTAACAGTCTTTCCATTGATGAATTTCTCCTGCAATTAAATTCGTTAGTTCCATCGATTAAATTTACTCATGAGATGGAAATGGATAATGAATTGCCATTTTTGGACGTAAAAATTATCAGGGACCAAAATGTTTTGAAGACTAAGGTATACAGAAAACCTACAAATATTATGTCATATGTTCATTACGATTCAAACCATCATATTAATGTAAAAAGATCTGTGTTCATATCCATGTACCTAAGAGCATATAGAATTTCAGACCCAGAATTTTTAGATGAACTAAAAATGATTCAGAGTATTGGAAAGAAGCTAAAATATCCACAAAGCATACTAACTCAGTGCCACAATACAGCCAAGAAACGATTCCTTGAAGGGAAAACTAATAAGCCAGATCGCCAGAACATTCAAAGAACCCTTGTCCTCCCCTTCCATGAAAATTTTCTTGATGTTGTTCACATACTGAGGAAACTCAATGTACAAGTAGTTTTCAAATATGAGAACACCATTAAAAAAAAAAAATAAATAAAACTCATCAAAAACAGCCCTTTCAGTAATTCAGGCGTTGTTTACAAAATCCCGTGTAAAAGCTGTAACAAATTTTACATAGGACAATCTGGAAAAGATTTGGAAACTAGAATCTCACAACATAAATACAGTGTAAGGACAGCCCAACAGAGTAGTGGTTTATTTCAGCACAAAGCATCCAGTGATCACCATATTGACTGGACAGGCTCCAAGATTCTAACAAGATCATAAAGCTTAGATGAAAGAAATGTAATAGAATCTTGTCTAATTTCTGGCACAAATGAAAAGAATATAAACATGAGCTATGGTCATTTTAAGTGTGATAAATTGTTAACTGAATTAATTTTAAAGCAGTATCCCCCAGACTAACACGTGATTGTTCCCTGTCCTCTCTTGGTGGTGTAGTCACACCTGTGTGGGATACACCAAGCATTAATCCTCTAGGTCTTAAGTTAAGCAGCAGTATTTATCCCTTCCTCCCTCCCCCCTCTCCCCTTCCCCCTCCCTCCCACTCCCCTTTCCTCCCCTCCTACTCCCTCCTCCTTTGTCACGTGTATTTTTAGATTCAGGTCATCCTTTGTTGTGTTCCACTCCCTGCTGCAGGTGACCCTAAGTTACGCCGCAGGTAAAAATTCAGGTCATCCATTGTTCTGTGTGCCACTACCGGATGCGGGTGTGCATAAAAGACCTCTACCCTTTACGTTTCTGTCTCACTCTGCCTGAAGATGTAATATACGAAAGTACTCACTGTCGCTCCTATCATTTCTCCTGTGGTTAGTTTGCATATATATATATATATATATATATATATATATATATATATATATATATATATATATATATATATATATATATATATATATATACTTTAAAATAATTGTGTTCTTAGAACAGTCAGATAAAAAGAGCGGACAAGTCTAAGTAATTCAGCATATTATAAAGGCTTACCTTTTTAGTTTAACCAAATGGGTAGACATCCAGTGCATGGTACATTTATAATCATAGATGATGTATGGACTATGGAAGTAGTTCTTAATATGTTATATGATACTTGAGTCTTCAGGTACCAAGAGATCTGTGAAATATTGGAAATTATATTGCCCTCCTTTAGAACACAAATTTTGTTACCACCTTTTGTCAAATTAATTTTGGCATTCCCAGGCTCCCACTGACTTAGCTAAGATTATTATGCTCTGAAAGGAGAGGAAAATGCACAAGAGGCTCCCAGATGAGTTACTGTTCTTTATTCAATAAGGATCATTAAAAAGCTTCTATTGTCTGCCAAAATCATTTTCTTGCTCTATTTTTCGCTATTTTCATTATAATGAGTTATCACCTAAATAACCGAATACATACCTTCATAGGCCTCAGAAAGTCTCTAAAAGTACTTAATTTTCACATATTATCCTGGGGGGGGGGCCTCACAGCATCCCCCAAGACACCCCAGCTGCAGAGTCTCGCTTCGATCACCTCCCAACACCTGTTCAAGAATCTATAGGCATTTTTCTCCCCCCCCCTTGTGAACTTTCTGGCTACGCCCCTGATCAGGAGACAATGGAATTCGGCTTCCTCCGTCCCTTCTGTCATGTACTAGATCAGCTGTAAGTATTTTAGTCATGAATTATGCCCTTAATCTAATATACTATAACAGTAGCCGTGTGTGTGTGTGTGTGTGTGTGTGTGTGTGTGTGTGTGTGCCTGCGTGTGTGTGTGTGTGTGTGTGTGTGTGTGTGTGTGTGTGTGTGTGTGTGTGTGAGTGTGTGTGTATTTTTGGCAGCCGAAACTACACATTCCAATCGCACCAAAATTGACACAAAAATCGCAAAAAAAATCTGATGTGAAAGAACTTGGTCCCATCACGATTGGAAAACTTTTACTATATTTAATGAGTGATCAAATTTTGACCAAAAAGCGCCACTCCCGGCGCCCAGTCGGTTGCCGTGGCCGAGTGGTTAATATCTCGGACTTGTGTTTGGACAACTTGGGTTCCATTCCCAAAGCTGAAAATAACACGATCAATTGGATAGCTGCAGAAAACCAAAGTGACAACATTAGAGTAGAACAGCACGTAAACAGAACATCATGGGACCTTTGATGTCGCCTTGATGGCCGATAGTGACAACGTTGGTCTAGAACAGCACATAAACGTGACTTGGATTACCTAAAATGATCGCAACGCACGCGCAAAGTGCGAGGAAACTAGTCAGATCCAAGAGAAAACAAGTGCGAAGCACGAGAAAGTGAGCACTCAGCGCGAGAGCCCTCCGCAGGAGCAAGTGCGAGAGGGCCCGAAGGGCCCACGAGCACTTGTTTGAAACTAAATCTCTCTCTTTCTCTCTCTTTCTCTCTCTCTCTCTCTCTGTCTCTCTCTCTCTCTGTCTCTCTCTCTCTCTCTCTCTCACACACACACACACACACACACACACACACACACACACACAAATCCTGATTGTGTGTAAACTCTTTTGTCATAAAACTCTGACCTTACCAAAGAATATCTACATTTAGGTGGACCTTAAATGAATCCACAATCCCCTGGTCGACTCTGGGCATAGGCTTCACAGCCTGCTCCCATGGCCCAGTAGTCCTCCTACATATCATACACCTCTACATGTCACCACTTCGGCGCTAACACCCACCGTCCATATTGATTACATGCTAGGACTGTCTCATTCAGGACTGGTGTATTGGTATTAGAAGGGGTATCTTTACGACATGTCGGCGGATCTTCTGGTAGATCGTTAAAGTCTGCTTTACATGAAATTCAAATCCTTAAACTGTTCCCTGCCCCAGCGGGATTTGAACCTGGGTCCACTAGGACCGCAAGCCACCTCTCTACCGATTGAGCCACTGCCTCTGATGAGTAAACCTCCCTACCAAGATCAAACACAGAAGCTGCGTGTCTTTAATATCTCTTCAGTATGACGACCGCTGGAGACGGACGCCTTCACGTGATAGCACCGATATATCTGGACGGCTCCACCGCTGGGTTATAACCGAGTCCCTTACAAGGGGGCCTACAAAAGGAACCAGAGCCAACCACCCCTGAATCACATCTTTTTTATGTTTCTGCCCAGAATCATGCTAGGTCTGTTCTTCGATCTGCTAAAAATAACTTCATCCCAACCAAATCCTCTCAACTCTCCAACTCAAATTCTTCCAGCTCCTTCTGGCACCTTGCCCGAAACCTTTCTAACAACTTTACCTCATCATCCTTCCTCCTCTTTTCCACTCTGATGGCTCTGTAGCTATTTCATCTACTGTTATAGCAAATCTCTTCTCTCAGACTTTCTCCTCCAGTTCCACCTTAGACGATTCCAGTGCTGTTCCTCCATCAGTTCCCCCATCTGACTTCCTCTTGGCTGACATTAATATTTCTTCAGCTGATGCATTTTCTGCCATCACTGGCCTCAGTATTAACAAGGCATATGAGCCAGATTCGTTCCCCCGTGTTGTCCTCAGGAACTGTGCTTCTATGCTTACACCCTGCATAAGTAAACCCTTTCACCTAAGTCTATCAATGTGTACGTTTCCTTCTTGTTGGAAGTTTGCTCTCATTCAGCCTGTCCTAAAGAAGAGTGACCATTCCCAACCCTCTTACTATCGCCCAATTACTTTAACATCCTGTATCAAAAGTTTTCGAGTGTATTCTTAGCAGAATTTTTTTTTTAAAGGCATCTTCCCAATCATAACCTTCTTCCTGACTGTCAGTATGGGTTCCGTCAGGGACGCTCCACTGGCGATCTTCTCACCTACCATTCAGACATCTGGTCATCCTCCTTTCGGGACTTTGGTGAAAGCTTTACCATTGCACTTAACATCTCAAAGGCTTTCGATCGAGTGTGGCATAAATCTTTATTTTCCACATTGCCCTCTTCTGGTTTCTACCCTTCTATCTGTGCCATCATCTGTAGCTTCCTTTCTGGTCGTTCAATAGCTGCTGTTGTAGACGGCCACCGTTCTTCTCCTAGATCTATCAACAGTGGTATTCTTTAGGGCTCTGTCCTATCACCAACTCTCTTCTTTTCATTCATCAATGACCTTCTAAACTCTACATGTAACCCTATCCACTCATATGCCGATGATTCCACCTTCTACCTTTCCATTCAATTCCTGCAACGTCCATTTCAGCAGTTACTTCAACAAATGAGGGATGAGTCTATGGCACACTTAATATCTTACTTGGCTCGTCTCTCTGACTGGGGTAAAAGTACTCTTGTTATATTTAATACATCAAAGACTCAGCTCTTACACCTATCAACCCGACAAAATCTTCCACAGGAGTATTGTACCCATTAATATTTGATAATATCCAGCTCAATCCTGCATCATCCTTAAACATACTTCGGGTTTCATTTTCTTGGGATTCATCTTGGAATTTCATATTTCACCTCTCGTAAAATCTGCTTCCAAGAGATTAGGTGTGCTATGTCGACTCTGTACCTTTTTTACCCCCGTAAGTTGGTGACCTTATACACGGGTTTTATTCGCCCCTGTTTAGAGTACAACTCTTATGTGTTGGGAGACTCCCCATATACAGCACTTTTCAACAAGGCCTTTCGCCTTATTAACTATTCTCATCTAACTGGCTCCCATCAACCTGTTTCTTCGCCACACCGTTGCATCTTTATCTCTTATCTGTCACTACTTAAATGGACACTGCTCCTCTGAACTATCTTCTTGCATCCCTCCACCTCTACGAAAGGCGCGTAACACCCGTCTAGCAACAAACTCTCATCCCTTTATCGTCCTGCTCTCTAGTGCAAGAAATAACCGTTACTCCCAGTCCTTCATTTATGCAACAGATTAAAGATATTCAGGGCCAGAGTGATTCCCCAATCGATGACAATGCGGAGGACAATGTTTACATAGCATTAGAAGAAGAAACAGCCAGAAATAATGATCAGGTAATGTGGCAAAAAAAAGGTCAGGTATGGTGATTAGTTAGTGAGTGAAACAATGCTTATAATGCCTTTATTACTGCTTGAAAACCAATATACTCTCATACTACATATACATTCGTACCAAGTAAATAAATAAATACCGTTTATGAGTGGATAAAATAGTTACCCTCCCATAGAACTCGTTTTCTTTGGTGCCAGCATGTTAGAAAACCCAGTCAGGTAAGGAGGAACTCCTACCTGGATTGGGTATTTTAAATCTCAGGTGAGAGATTTCTCTATGAATTTTCGATGTTTCTCACCAAAAGCGAAGGTTTTAGCCAAAAAAAAAAAAAAACAATCGAAAATACCTCGGGGACTTGGGGATGTCGGAGGTGCGGAAAACCTCGGGACGTGACGGGTTAAAAAACCATTACAGGCCCAAAGCGAAGAACAGAAAGAGCTCAGGAACGAATTTAGAGAACAATTACAGGCACAGAATGAAGGACAGAAAGAACTCCAAGAACAGTTACAAGTACAATGTGTCCAACTACAAGCACAGAATGAAGGATAGAAAGAACTTAAAGAACAATTACTGGCACAGAATGAAGAACAGAAAGAACGATATGAACAGCTTCAGGAGGCATTACAGGAGCAACAGAGGGAAGTACAACTGAGGATGCAAGGACAGCTAGATACTTTCATGGGGAAAATGAAGGAAAAACAGGAACAATTGAAGGAGGAGGTATATACTCATCTAGGGCAGCAGGAGTATGAGGTAAGCAATAATGTTACTGAGTGCAAGCAGCATGTAGACGACCAGCTGAAGTCAGTTAGTGAGGAAATAGTGACAGAGTGCAGACAGCATGTAGATAATCAGTTGAAGCATGTAACTGACCATGTCAAGATAAGGAAATAGTGACAGAGTGCAGACAGCATGTAGATAACTATTTGAAGCATGTGGCTGACCATGTTAAGATAATTAGTGAGAACATTGAGACTGTAGAGAAAAATTGCACTGCTGAGCCTCAGGTTAGTGTACAGGGGGCATATGAAAAGAATGAACAGTGTATAGTGAATCTTGATGGATCCCAGGCATCTAAAGGTAGCATTACAGGGTCGAATAATCAGAACGCAGACGTTTTAAGTCCTGGTCTTAATTATGATGCCCCAGTTTTTAGGCTCCAAACCAGTAAAGTGCTTGGCTATAATGAGGGTCCAATTAAAAAGAAACCTCAGGAATTTGATGGTAGAATATCTTGTGAAGCTTACCGTGCACAGTTTGAGTTACTTGCGGATCAGAATGGATCGGATGATAGGCTGAGTGCAGTGCGGCTTGCTATTAGCCATAAGGGTGCCGCAATGGAAATTCTGGGCCAGATGACAGTGACGGAGAGGAACAGTTATCAGTCCATGGTAAAAGTGTTGTAGCATAGATATGGAACCATGTACCAGACTGAGGTTTACAGAGCAAGATTCCGGAGCCATGTACAGGCTCAAGGAGAATCTTTACAGCAACTTGCTCATGACCTGGAGAGTATGTCATACAAGGCTTACACTGGAGCAGCACCTAACCTGCTGGCTATTCTACTGAGGGACCAGTTCATCGATGCTCTTGATAGTGCAGAGTTGAAAGTGCATGTGATGCAGGCACAACCAAGAAGCATGCAAGAAGCACTAGCCAGGGCTTTAGAATTTGATTCCTACATCAGGTCCAGTACATCCACCTTTCAGACAGGATCGTAGTAGAGGATTCAAAGCAAGAAAGGGGCAGGTATGTGAAACGGAAAAATTTGATGGAAGGTGCTGGTACTGTGAAAAGCCAGGACATCTGAAAGTGGATTGGAAGAAGTGGAAGAGAGAATAGGAGAAGATCAGAGGAGGTTGTTGGTTCTGCGGGAAGCTGGGACACAGGAAGGTGGATTGTCACAAATGGAAGAAGGAGCACGAACAGAGCAGTGCAAGGAAATTCCTAATTGCAAAAATGGGTGTTGGACATGTGGTGAGGTGGGACACTTCATCTATGAGTGTCCAATTGAGAAGGAAGAGGGTAAATTAGTGAAGGCTGGTGACAAGAGGCAACAACCATCCAGTTTTTCCCAAGAAGCCCCACCACTGAAGAAATTCAGGAGAACCTTGATGAACAGTGTGTGAGAAGACAGAAGAGCAGACGGCAAGGAGTGTAGTAGGAATGGGAATCATGGGATGAAATGCAGCCGTACTACAGTGAAAGGGCCAGCGTCAGATGGAGAAGACCTGAACAGGATGCAGATGGAGGATGCAGATTTCCAACCAGTGCTAAAGTGACTGCAGCAGAGTACACTGCATCATCTTTGAAAGAAGTTTCCAGGTTAAGCCCTTCGACTAAGAGTTACTGGCGTCAGTGGGACCTTCTTCGTTTGAACAACAAACTACCGCAGCGTCAGTGGAAGACAGCCTATGGCCTCAGCAAGTATTGGCTACTGTGGTTCCGAAGAAGATGAGGTCTGAGATCTTGGATGAGTCACATAACCAGATCACTAGTGGGCACCTGGGAATGAAAAAAACTCTGAGCCAGCTGCAACAGAGGTTCTACTGGATTGGCATGCTTCAGGATGTTGAAGAGTGGTGTCGGGCCTGTGGTGTGTGTTGTGCCAAGAACGTATCCAAGAAACGTGGTTGCGCCCCTCTTCAGCTGTGCCAAGTGGGTGCACCGATGGAAAGAGTTGTGGTGAACATTGCTGGACCTTTGCCACTCACTGAAAGAGGAAACCAGTATATATGTGTTGCCATGGACTGCTTCACGAAGTGGCAAGAAGCCTATGCTATCCCTGATCATGAGGCTGCGGGTGTTGGTTGACCAGTTTTTCTGTTACTTTTGGATACCACAAGAGCTACATTCAGACCAGGGTAGGAACTTCGAGGCTGACCACAGGAAGAATAACTTACTAAGCAACGTCCTTCCCATGTTGAACTACCGCTGTCGGAGCCTGTGGCAGTGTGGAACGGGGACCTAACACTATTCATTGATCGTTGGTAGGTGCCTGGAGCCATGCAAAGCCGCACTGGCTTTCTGCAGTACTAAAAATGACCACTGTTTGTAGAAAATCCTGTGTATTTGCATGATTCTTCATCTGACTGTATCTGGCAATTGTCACTAAGCAAATCATTTGTTGAAAGTACATTGTTTTCCAGTAGAATATTTTGTAGGACATCACTTAACAATGGCACTGGAAAACAGTCTGGCATTGTTTACTGAAGGGTTATTAATGACTGCCCATATTTCCTCATTTTGCTTTGGTAAAGAAAAGTGGTGCATTCCATGGGGATACTGAAGGCTGAATGACACCCAAACTTAACATTTCATCTGCATGTTGATTAGCTAATGCACAATACGAATGTGGAACTATATATGCTGGCACATAGATAGATTGTGTGTCTTCGTTTACATTAATCTGGTGCTGTATTAAATCGGAGCAGCCTAATTTTTCACCAAGTAATGCAACTGTCTGTCAATGTATCTGTAGTAAATCCAGTAGATAATTTTCTGCATTAAAATCTTCTGAGTGAACCAAATGCCATTTTTATGCAATCTCTGTCTGACGATTTTTTTTTTGCTTGATGCTCAAGCTAATGTTACTTCACATATGCGAGCTGATCAAGTCTCTAAATTGCATATGCAAATTCCTTTTTTGATCTGCACATCTTCATTTATCAGATTTATTAGGAAGACAATTGTCTCCCTTCTGTTGTTTATTCAACATAAAGCATTCCCTAAAGAGAGACATTTCACTTTACAATTTTCCTCTAAGGGTATGTATACACTGCCGAATGTTCCGTAACTTTTGGTTACAGAACACGGTTATAGTAACATGTTATATGTTTCAAAACAGTTTCGGTGTTCTGTAACCAGCCACAGCAGCTATCACTGGGTGTGTGATAACATGTAACATGTTCCGTAACTTTGGCCCCAGATATCAAATGTCATGGTCATTTTATTACGTAAATTATTATAAGCAGGTCGGTTGCCCAGGCTACACGAACATTTGATCCAGAACCTCACAAGAGGTGATGACGTGAGTACCTGTGAACCTGTTCTGCCAGTCCCGAGTGGTCCTTTACTATGGAGTGGTCCCAGGAAAGACTACTCCACCTTATTGAATTACTTCATGGTCAACCTTTATTGTGGGATGCAAGCGACACAAATTACAAAAACAGAATAAAGAATAGAGATGCACTGATGAAAATTGCAGAAATACTAAACTGTACGAAAGATGATGTAGAAAAAAAGATTCATAATCTCAAGGGACAATATGATCGTGAAAGAGCCAAAGTAGAAGCCATAAACTGGAAATCTGACAATGGAACTGATAGCCAAACATCGTCAAAATGGATTGCCTATGACTTCTAGAAGTTCCTTTCGTCATCTAATTCTTCATGGGAAACCACGGACACTTCGGGCAAAAAGGAGGATGTAAGTCAACAAGTGTTGTTTTTTTTTGTATTTATTAGCACTTACATTCACATAAGTATCACAGTACATATAAAGTTACATGATATCAATGAAAGTTAATAAAGGAACGATAACAATTTACGAAGTCCATCATTTTCATTTAAGCTTATGCCCCTGTACAGTATGTGCTCTATGCTAGTCTGTCCTGCCAGGGCACCCTTCCAGAATCACTACTGAAGTATGTGGTGAACTCTGCCCTGATATTCCTTGCCTCATTTGAAATGTTCCCACCAACCCTATGCAGATCCTCCATGCATCACATACCCCTTCCTGTCTCCATAACCCTGGCAGTATATTACCTGTGTGTACAGACTCGTGGTCGAACGTTTCCGGAGGTCAGTATAGGCGTTGTGATTCTTGGTTCCTTCCGCGGTAATTGTAAAGGTAAATGCAGGTTAATACCACTTTCATAGCTTTATCAGGCTGTAAAGGTATGGGTTTCTGAAACACCCTAAATATTGCACTCATTAAGCCAAAGACATTCTCATCAACATGGCGTGCCCTCGACAATCTGTAGTTAATTATGCACTGAGATGTTTCCCCATCAAAACTCTCTGGGTTAGGTTTCATTATATGACTTGTTAACGGAAAAGCATCGTCAGCTACCAGAACCGATGGCACAGATTTTACCCTTCCTGGAAGGGGCTGAGCATCTGGCAAATTAAGGTTTCCATCACGAGATCCCTATAAAATGATGTGTTCCGAAAGACCCCTCCATCTGCTACTCTTCCTTGACACCATACGTCTGTGTATATGAAGTTGTAGTGAGTGTTGGCAAGTCCTAAAAGTACGATACTGTGCGATCCTTTATGGTTGTAATACAAACTACCAATAGGCTATTATTGGGTGCCATCAAATTTATGCATTTGCCATCAATACTTCCTATGCAGTGGGGATAATTCCATTGTGTATCATACCCATCTTGAATAGCAGTCCACTCCTCTTATGTGTGTGGTACCTGCAAAAATATGTACGTTGGCTATATTCATGTCAGGCACAATCATACCTACATAACATGTCAAAATATAAAAAAGCAAAGTAATATTTAAATTTTGATTTTCTTAACACTGAATATATGGAAATGTTGTAGGTTAAATTCAGTAATCGCTTCAGCATTGTTCTCTTAATACAATGGGCTTATATGTTTTTTTGAAATACTTTTACCGTCGCTTCCGCCTAATTGGCTCGTTGTCACACTATTCAAGGGGGAATTGTTTACTAAACAGTTATATACATTCGACATTAATAAAGGAAACGCAAGTAAAACCCTGTCAAAGCATACTGTCATTCATTAATTTTTTTTAACTCTTTCATGCACGGACTCCAATCGATTCATTAAATACCATCCTGTACAACGCACCATGATGCACATCGTGTCAATCAAAGAAGGACACAAGTTTCCCGCCGATGTGTGTCATATTTTGGTATGTTTTTTTTTTTTTTTTTTTACCCGATTCGTGTCATGGTGCATTTTATAGGTTGTTAAACACTCTAACGACACAAACCACCTGCGCCTGAGAGGGTTAATATCCTTTAGGAGCCTGTGGGACCTGCGCAAAGAAATGAAGCTTCTGCAGGCGCAACTGGTGAGCGGAACACCGCACAAAATCTCATGTACCATGATATATCTCCAAAACCAGCAGAGCCTAGGACCCGTTCACGGAATTGTGATGCACGACCAGAGGAAGCATATACCATCATGAAAAACCTTTCTGGAAACATGTCTGATAAAGATGATTTTACAGTGTTTGGTGACAATGTTGCAGTGAAGTTGAGGAAACTTTCAAATACATCATTATCGGTTGTGCAGCACGTCATTAACAGTGCTCTGTTTGAGGGAGAAGTAGGCATGTATGATGATATGACTCAACCTCAAGGGCTGGCGCAATATGTGCTACCCAGTTACAAGCAAACCACCTCAAACACACTCTACAGTGTCCACCGCATCTCTTCCAGCCATCACCTTCCCCTGACTCCTATCCATCGTTCTCTACTGTCTCTTCGTCATCAGGCTCATTGCACTTTGAACACGCACATTACTGTGATGCATATGATTTATGCCTCCTACAGCCTAAAGAGACTAATGAATCACGTATGCAAACATCAGATAATTAGGTCGCACGTAAAAATATGGGCTAGAATTAAGGTATATCAGTTAGACGGAATTCTTCTAGGGGATATTCATTGGAAAGAAGCACATGCAATGAACTCAGGATGCTACTGAGTTGTTTAGCCACAGCCAACATATATGTTCTACTAATAACAATTATTGTATTATTTTTTATGGGCAATAGTTAGCCTACACTGTACCCCATAATTATAATTATTACTTGGCTTATTTCGTTCATTGACCAAATGGTATTACAGGATTGTCCACTCATATATATGGTTGTTAAATCGTATGGTTTTGTATCACGTGACATGTGCTATGTCGCTATTTATGTCAATTGTGTCGGGATTTATGTGTATTAACTGAATCTCTTAAGGAGTTGATGAAAATTAAATGTGCTTTTCAGTACATTGTATTTTGGATAATTAATTTCCTCCATCAACTACTACTGCATCTCATTGCCATTTATTATGCATGTGTGTTCTTTACCTAAGGGTAGTAGTGGATTAATCTTATGTAATACATATATGCACGTACGCCACTTGTACGCAATGATAATTGATTCAAGCATTTACAATATATAGACAAACAGCCATGCTGCCAGCCAGAGAGAGAGACAGTGAGATTGAACGTAGATTTTTAGATAGATATTATGGTCACACAGTATGTTCACACTACTCTTGACAAAGTGTGAAGTTTTTTAATGCGGATTACACCATATAGGTACTAAAAATGAACACGGAACAGTAAACCTGTCCAATGCACATGCACTTCATAAGATGTGAAGGAAAGTGCGGATAATCATTTGGCCTACTTTTCATAAATAAGTGATGTTTTTATACTTTTATTCACTCACCTTAACATAATCTGGTAGCGCCTCAATAACTGCTGTGCATACATCAGCAACTATAAAGGAGATTGTCTGTATGGGGATTCTGAAGAGGTACATCAGGCTTGTAAACGAATCACCAGCAGCAAGATAACGTAATGTCACCGAAAGTCTTTCACAAGGAGTAATTGCTTTACGAAAAATTGTCTTTCTTAAAAATTTCACCTTCCACCATCGACAGAATGTTCTCAAAATCTGAATGGCTTAGCCTTGTAAAGTTTTTGAATCCTTTTTTATCAGTTGACAGATCCCTCATAATTTTAGGTCCACCGCATTCACGTCTCTCGATCAGCATTTTTCTCACCCATGTTTTCCTACTACGCTTTTTCTTTGTCAATATGTTCAGTACCACGTAGCACACACTGGCTAACACCGCCTTCTCCTTCGATATTTTCACGTTAACTCTTCTGTAACTTCACACACCATTGTGGACTATGGGTTGGTTCCAGTATGTTCCTGACAGGTTCCGTAACCTGCAATAACCTCGCATAACTTTGTTACTGTAAAATGTTTCTGTTACGTACGTTACGTAACCTCAGTGTATACGTACCTTAATACTATAACATTGCAGTTCTTCAATTTACTCTTTACCATGACATTCATAAATGATCTTGGTGTTAAGGTTATGTCATGGCTAATGCCAGCTGGGTGAGTTGTGGGTGAGTTTTTACGTTACCTTTGGTTGGGAGATAAAGAGTTAATCTAAGTGCCCGTTTTCTATGGGATATTGTAAGTTAGACTCTTTGTTTTTTCTTTCCTGTTAATCACTCTTGTTAAATTGGATTTTCTGTAATTGTTGGATACCGTATTTCGAGAAGTTTCCTACATGAATTCTACATCAAATTCTATATCATTGAAGTGTGCCATCAGTATAATATTGTCTTTTCTCATCGTACATAGGCCAAGGAACATTTTTTTATTTACCTGATAAATTTTCTATTATGCAGAATATAATAGTGATAGTTTTGAAAGTCTTTACGAATTTTACATCTAACTGGATCATACCATTTACTGGTATTTCTTTACCATCTACGGTGTATAAATCTACACTAAGTTTGGTTCCTTCATGAATGTTACGTCTCTTCTGTTTCTAAAATTCATTCTAATAAATCTTGTGTTTTTAGATTGACTAGTGAGCCTGAACCCAAAAATAATTAAATCTTTTCATTTTCACAAAAAGGGGAAACCGAAATGCTTTCATTTCCATAACTGAGTTCCTGTCTTTACTCTTTGTTTATTTGATTGTTATATCATTGTTGTCTTTTGTGTTGACACGATCTTCCCTGAATTGTGGACAGATTTTAATTTCTCTATTGTTTTACAGTCTGAGGTCCAGTGACTGACAGTTTTGTGTTTCCTACAGTAGGGTTCAAATCCTTTTGCTCTGTCTCTGTCCTCTTTATTTTTTATGTAACATTCAGATCTTGCATGGCTTGAATTTGCACAGTAGTGACATAGTTTAAATCTTGAGTCTGACCTACGAGGTGATTCAACATATTTTGGTCTTTCTGTAGCACGTTGCCTGCTTGGGCTAAGCCCGAATTTCTCAGCCTGCTTGTTGCCTCCTGTGCGTGTGAAAGTTCTTGAGTTCTGCTGACAGTGTCTGTACTCTTGACAAAAGTTTCTTTGGTGTACTAGATTTATTTATCATAGCGACAATTTCTGCTACTTTCATCCTATTTTATTGCATTGTGATATCTCAGTCACACTTGCTTTATTGCATTGCAACTCATATACATAATCTAGTAAACACACATTCCTTGATTATATGGTATTGTTTTTGCAATTTTGAGGCTCTTTCAGTCAATTTACATAGTGCAACTATATATCCAGTGATGTCAATGACAAGCATTGGTGACATATTGCCATTAGCTCCTACCCGTTCTGAATTTTCTATGCTAGCTAACAAGATTCTTTTAACCCGTGGATTGCGAGCCACAGCTCAGGCTGGGTAGCGTCACGTTGCGAGCTACAGCTCAGGCTGTGCTGGCCGTGCATCACTGCTAACTACTCCACCCCTACACTAACTTACATATGGCGCTACACAAAGACGGAGAGAGAGAGAGAGAGAGAGAGAGAGAGAGAGATTTTCTTTTCACCAGATGATACCCTGGATGTCAATCTTCAGATTTATAATAAACAAAACTAAAAAAAAAAAAACTTTTCCATTTTGTGCACACCACTGGGTGGGATTAAAAAAAAAAAAAAAAGGTAAGTGTGCAATCCACGGGTTAATGGTGGACACGGCTGCTGTTATCTCACCCAAATCTGAGTTGGAGTCTGCTTTAGTAAGTCTACAATTTTATGTAATTCTGGGGCTATACCAACTAGAAAATTCCTACCTGCATAGAATTTCCTGAGGAATTCTTTATTATTCTCATCATATGTTTGAACTCGCAAAAGCTTGTCTGACTTAAGCAAATTACCAGCTGGGCAACGTTCCTGATTTATTATAGCTTAAAAAAACAGCTTTTTTTTCCCTCTTCTCTGTAATGTTTCTTCTAACAAAATCCTGCTCACATTTGTCTAACACTGTCTGTATATCTACTTCGTCCTTATCAGTACCTGAAATTTTTGTGAGACTTTTGGGCTCACGGTAAACATACACTGGTACCGAACTTTTGTGGTGTGAGGAAGGGAATTCATGGGAAGTAGCTATGTCCATTTTCACTGGAATTTCCCTGCAATTGTCATTTGAAGGTAATTCATATGTTTTTCCTTATTTGTGTACTCTGTTATTTTGGCTATCTTGGTTATAAATACGTATGTAATTTCTATAATTCTCATGGTCTACATCTGAAAACTCTGTCCAGTCATCGCTGCCACCAATCTTGATATTTGGTCGTAGGTACTTGTAGGGAGATAGGGAAGTCGATTGTGGAACGTCAAGCACAGTCAGAACGAAGTTGTGAGACGTAGTGTCAACGAGGTGAGTTACAGCTCTCCTGGGTTACGGAGTTTTGTGCACAGTTGTATCAATAGTGAGTTACAACGTAACGGAGCATGACAGCCAAGTCTCCTGATGACCCTAGTGTTGAGCCTTCTCTCTAGTACCTCTCTACCCTTACTGATCTGACGGGAATCTTTCCTACATTATATACAGCTTGGAGAGGATGTGTGTGTGTGCAATGTAGTGTCTAGTAGATTTCCATTCACGTGGACTAACTAACTAGGGCTGGTTACTCCACATGTTTGAATACTTCATGAAGTTCTTGGTCGTCTGAACTACAATGAGATTGATTGAGATACATCATATGTTAAGAATTCTTGATGGTCTGAGATAACAAGATTATGGATACGTTATGTAGATTGACATTGATAGTGAGAAGCTGTGTATGCTTCCAGTAGACACTACATCCTGTACATTGTGTTTGTGAGATATATACTAATGCCTATATAATGTCTATATGTCTATGCTATCGAGATTGGTGGCAAGCGGCAATAATGAACCGAAGTACAGTACATTCAAAACACACCTTAATAATTTATGCAACAATAAAATTTGTCATCGAGATTGGCGGCAGTGGTAAACTACGACAAACTACACCTTACGAGTTTATACAACGCTCATCGATATTTAGTTTATAAATTCATAGATACATGCAGCAGACTACTCCCCTGAACTGCTACAATGGTAAACTACGACATCTACCTCACTAAGTTCACTTAGAGTGGTGGCGAGCTCTAAACGAAGCGATTAACATCTCAGTCAAAGCAATCTGTGATTCCTCTACAAGCAACAATCAGCAATCAAACAAACAAACAAAAGTCGCTCCTAACCACCTTAACCGCAATTCCATGATCTACGAGAAACAGTAGCAGTTATAAACTACATCTATTGACAACTCCCCAGGCCTACAAGTTAATCTCAATAAGTATGGAAAATCAAGCAATACAAGTTAAGAAGAAGAAATGTGAAAAAAAAAAAGTGAGAAACGACAAACAATAACAAGTAAAAAAGAGAAAGGAAGAAGTGCACCTGTACTGTCCTAATAGCGTTGACCCACCATTGCGATGTACTCGTATCAGCACATCTTGAGCTCGAATCCTCCCTCATCCAACCTCCATCACCCTCCACCGCAATCTCCACCTTCTCCAACACTACCACCACCACCATCACCACCACAACAGGTGAAAAGTGTTGACCTCGCAGTGACGACACCGAGTGCTGACGCAGTCATACCAGGACCCTGACCTACCACAATCAAACACTACCAACACCCGTCAACCAACATCACTATCATCAGCAGCAGCACCCTAGCCAATATTCCCACCACAGTTAATATGAGTCGAACATTTACTTTATTAGTTTAATAGTACTACTTCATTTTTATACAAACTTACATATATACACAGTGATATACAATATCTTTACATCAACATATAATACATACGTATGGAAATCTAGTAAAACCAGAGAATCAAAATACAAGTACACATGTATCCTTCACATTACAGTGACAAGGAAAATCAAGTGAAAATACCTAACACAAATGGAACTAGCAACAGTGCACTATACTCAACCATACACATAGATACTTACAACCTATACGTAAAGATGAAACATATGAAGTTGACTTCACAACCTTTGGAGGACTATAGTATCAAGTGATGTGTGAAACTAAGTGAATACTGTACATATTGTAAATATTATTTATCTAATTTTATACAAAACAACAAAATATGGGTTACATTATATAATCAATCAATCAATCAATCATTTCCTGTGACACCCCGCGGAATGCATAGGGCCTCGATGAACTATCTCTTGCCATCTCCTTCAGGTCCCACCAACACTCCTCTCCTGCTTCTCTTGTCATTGTCCTCAACCAAGTTTCCCTCGGCCTACCTCTACCTCTTCTTCCTCTAGCAGTCCACTCTGGCACATCCTGTATTAAACTGCCTTCTTTTCTGTATATGTGCCCCAGCCACTTCCAGCGAGACAGTCTCACATATTCATTAACTGGTTCCACTCTTGTAATATCCCTTACTCTTTCATTTGTAACTCTGTCTTGCCACTTTACCCCAAGAATTCTTCTCAGTATTTTATTCTCAAATCCTAGTACTTTCTGATCTGTTGCAACTGTACTGTATCATGACTCATGCCTATAAATTAAAATTGGTCTAACCATGGACTTGTAAATTTTAACTTTAGTATGTACCGAAAGCATATTATTATTCCAAACAGAATTCAACATTCCAACAGCTCGCCAAGCCTGTCTAATCCCTTCCTCAATTTCATTGTTTAATGATCCATTAGATGATACAATCGTTCCCAGATATTTAAAGTTTTCTACATTCTTCACCACATTATTCCCAATTACACAATCGATTTGGTTCTCCACGTTCATATTAATAATTTCAGTCTTTCCACAATTTATTACCAATCCCACTTTTTCTCCTTCCTCCACCAGACAATCAAACACCCTCTGCATCTCGCAAATCTATCTATCTATCTATCTATTGCCAGACGCCTCAATCCCGTTTGGGGTGGCCACAAACAAATCGCCTCCAAGTCGCCCTGTCCCCCGCCATTTCACTCCCCTGCTCCCAACTCACACCCCCCTCTCTCATATACCTCTCCACCCCATCTCTCCATCTCATCCTCGGCCTCCCCCTCCCTCTTTCCCCCTCCACCTCACTCACATACACTCTCTTCGTCAGTCTTTCACCCTCCATCCTCTCCACATGGCCAAACCACCTCAGTGTGTTCCTCATAACGCTTCCTATCACATCCACATCAACACCACAACGCTCCTTTATATCCTCATTCGTTAGCCTGTCTCTCCATGTGACTCCACAGGCTCCTCTTAAATAACTCATTTCGTAACTCATCTCGTAAATACTTCCGCAAATCAGTAAAATATCATCAGCATAGTCCAAATCCATCAGCTTCATTTTTCCTTTCCAGTTAATTCCTGCACCTGTTCTCCTTACAACCTTTCTCATAAGATAATCCATAAACAAAACAAACAGCAATGGCGAAAGAACTCTTCCTTGAATCACTCCTGACTTAACTTCAAATGGATCACTCAAAGAACCATCCACCATTACCTTACAAAAAGTACCTTCATGCAGGCTTCTAATAATATTTACAAACTTTTCTGGTTTACCATAGAATCTTATAATTTTCAACATAGCTCCACGTGAAACACTATCAAACGCCTTTTCAAAATCCACAAAACACTTACTATAAGTCGTTCTATTTTATGAAGGCAGTTTGGGTGGGGCGCTGTGGGACCTCAGTCTGTTAGCTCTGTTGTCACATCGTCGCCACACACGTGCTCTCTCTCTCTCTCTCTCTCTCTCTCTCTCTCTCTCTCTCTCTCTGTACCATATTTATATTAACTACTACTAATTTTATTTTCTTTATTTTCTCTCTTGTTTTCGACTTTTCTTCAACACCACCCCTGAGGTAAAAGTCTATAGGTGCGTTTTTTTATATAGCTTCCATGGCGGGAGACTGACCGAGTATGACCCGCTCACGCAGGGCTGTCCCTCGTGTCACCACCTGACAATGTCGCAAAAGCAACTCTGACAAGTCTTATGAGATTTATACTATACTATAGCTTTTTTATTGAATTACATCTATACAGAGTGTTTAAAATTCATTTATAAGTAGTTACTAGCTTAAAATAGGAGAGTGAGAGAGAGAGAGAGAGGTGAACACAAATAATTACACGTGTGTCGGCGGCGATGTGACAACAGAGCTAACAGTGTGAGATCCCAAATCGCCCCACCCAAACTGCCTTCATAAAATAGAACGACTTGTAAGTGGCATTTTCATCTCATAAGCTTTTTGCATTATATGCCTTACAATAAATATCTGATCATTACAACCTCGACCCTTTCTAAATCCCGCTTGTTCTTCTCTTAAAATTTTTATCAATTACTGGCTCTATTCTGTTCAATAAGATTTTGGAAAAGTCTTTTGCAACTACAGGTGTCAAAGTTATCCCCCTCCAATTGCCACACACACTTAAATCTCCCTTTTTTGGTATTTTTATAATCACTCCATTTTTCCACTCTTCTGGAATTCCACCATTATCCCAAGCCACATTAAAAAGTTGCAAAAGCGCATTTATCAACCCATCATTTTCCACCTTAAGCATTTCAGGAAATATTCCATCCTCTCCTGGGGCCTTAAAATTCTTTAACTCCTTTACAGATTTTGTTACCTCTTCCAAAGTTATATCCCCTGTTTCTATCTGCAAATCTCTCTCGGCTGGGAAAATGTACTCTTCAGTTGGGATTGGTCTACTTAGAACAGATTCAGATGCTCTATCCACATTCCTTTTATATCCAGATCTTTAGTCATCAAATTACCATTTCCATCTCGTACAAGTATTTCCTTCCTTCTGAGAAATTACCAATATGCCGGGAATCGAACCCGGGACTCTCAGGTGAGAGCCAAGCAGCATACCACTACACCACGACCAGGTAAAAGTTAACTCACGTTGTCACAATCTTGTAACCAACGTCCCTCCGCCCCCACTGTGGGCATGAAGAGGGTGAGTTAACCCCCTGGCACTCGGGCAAGTAGATGCTTTTAATCTATCCCAGTGGGGGCGGAGGGACGTTGGTTACAAGATTGTGACAACGTCAGTTAACTTTTGCCCGGTTGTGGTGTAGTGGTATGCTGCCTGGCTCTCACCTGAGAGTCCCGGGTTCGATTCCCGGCATATTGGTAATTTCTCAGATGATATTTCCTGTGTAAAAATACAGGTTCTCTCTTCATTCTGATTGGCCGTAAGTGCTTGGGATAGATAGATTAAAAGCATCTACTTGCCCGAGTGCCAAGGGGTTAACTCACCCACTTCAGGCCCACACTGGGGGCGGAGGGACGTTGGCTACAAGACTGTGACAACGTGAGGTAACTTTTACCTGGTCGTGGTGTAGTGGTATGCTGTCTGGCTCTCACCTGAGAGTTCCGGGTTCGATTCCCGGCATATTGGTAATTTCTCAGATGATTTTTCCTGTGTAAAAATACAGGTTCTCTCTTTATTTCCTTCCTTCTCTTTTCAATCCTAGTTAACTCCTTTATGGCCTGATATGCTGCTCTTGTGCTCTGACCGTCATTTTTACTTAATTTAATTTCTGTCTCTGTCGCCTTTTCATCATATAGCCTCCTCTTATCACGTCTAACGAGTCTTTTCACTTCAGAATGTAAACTCCAGTACTTTGCTCTAAGTACTTCAACTACCTGGCCATCAACATGTTATTCTTTACTTCTTCACTTCGCCTCTTTCCTTTTCTGAATTGCATTCCATGTTTCATCTGACATCCACTTTTTCCTTCTCGCCTTTCCCTTTTTTTTTAAATAGTAACCTTAGCACTCTCATGCAAAACCTCTTTTACCTTTCTCCACATTTGATTAATATCATTGTCTTCAGATTCCATCAAAGTCTGCAGGACTAGAAACCTGTTCCTACATTCTCACCGAAACTTTTCCTTCGTGTTCTCATCACTTCTCAGCTCATCAAAATCAAAATTATTACCTCCTGTACAATTACCATTAACGTTACTCTTAAGTTTTATTTTAATCTTTGACACGACAAGTTGATGGTCACTACCTATATCTGTCCCCCTCCTTACGTAAACATCTTGCAAATAACTCCTATGTCTTCTGCTAATTGCATTGTGGTCATTCTGGTTACAATATTTACCACATGGTGAAATCCAAGTAGTCTTATGTATTTTTCTATGCTCAAAGATAGTTCCACCAATTATAAGATCATTTGCCAAGCAAAAGCTTCCAAATCGCACCCCATTTTCGTTTCTTATACCAACACCCTCCTTACCCATTCAATCTTCAAAGCCATCCCTACTACTGCCAACAATTGCATTAAAATCACCAATGCAATCTAACACATCATGTCTTGCCACTCTATTCACTACATCCTGCAGCTTCTCATAAAAGTCATCCTTCATTTCATCAGCAGCCTCATTTGTCGGAGCGTACCCTACAACCATACTGATATTACCATGGTCAGATTTTAAACGTGCATAAAGCAAGCACTCATTAATAATTGGTTCAAACTCACATACTGTCTTACAAGCATCTCTACTCAGCAGTAAGCCTACTCCTTGGTAATGATTTCCATCACTCCTACCAGAAACCAACATAGTAATTCCATCTTCCAAATTCATTTTAGCAACTCAAAGCAATCTCGTTTCTGTAAGGGTACAAATATCCATCTTGTATTCCTAGATCACTGAAATAAGTTATTCCATTTTACCAACCTCACTGAGAGTTCGAACATTCCAGTTTCCTATTCTCAAGGTTCTTTTTGGATGTATAAACTTATTTTTACACCGTGGGATTCGTAGCACCCCCTGCCCACTTAAGGGCTGCACGGAACTGAGGGCCATTGCTTCGTAACCAGAGTTCATCTAGATTTTTTTGGCAGAAAAATATTTTACCCTGGAGCCAATGCCAGTGGCTCGCAGGAACCAGACAGTGGAGAGAGGAAATTAACTGAATGTAAGTAAAATGCTGAGGGTTTGGACAGACAAAGTGCAAGGGAAGGAAAGAGAGCAAAAAGAATGTAGATAAAAGTGTCCCTTTTAGTCGCCTCTTACGACAAGCAGGGAATACTGGGGAAGTATTCTATCCCCCTTGTGCAACATAACTAAGATAATACACCTGTGGTGTCTCATATAACTAAGCTAATACACCTATGGTGTCTCACATAACTAAGCTAAATCACCTATGGTGTCTCACATAACTAAGCCAATACACCTATGGTGTCTCACGTATGTAAGCCAATTCACCTATGGTGTCTCAAATGAACAACTACATTATGATTCATGATATGATTCCATTGCTATTATTGTATTAGTTATGTACATACTTATCAGTTATATAGCTACAGTGACCACATTTGTGATTCCTGCAATTATGTAACTGTTGCATCAACAAGATGTAACTACAGTTTTATGGCACCACAATTATGTAACAGTTGCATTAACAAGATGTAACTACAGTTTAATGGCCTACACAATTATGTAACAGTTGAATTAACAAGATGTAACAACAATTTTATGGCACCACAATTATGTAACTGTTGCATCAACAAGATGTAACTACAGTTTAATGGCTTACACAATTATGTAACAGTTGAATTAACAAGATGTAACTACAGTTTAATGGCCTACACAAGTATGTAACAGTTGCATTAACAAGATATAACTACAGTTTTATGGCAAACACAATTATGTAACAGTTGCATTAACAAGATGTAACTACAGTTTAATGGCTTACACAACTATGTAACAGTTGAATTAATAAGATGTAACTACAATTTTATGGCTAACATAATGATGTAACAGTTCCATTAACAAGATGAACCACAGTTTTATGGCAAACACAATTATGCTACCGGTGCAATAACACAATGTTATGTTACAGTAACACTTGCGTAACAGTTGCATTAAAATGATGTAACTACAATAGCATTAACACGATGTAACTGCAATTATACAATATTCGTACAATTATGTAATTTTTACAATATTATATATTTCACTTAATTAGCTTACATGTTCATTGTAATATGTATATAGTATGCATTAATATTTCATTTTTTTCATTCATTCATTGCCAGACGCCATGTTTAAGCAACGTTGGGTCTGGTTAGTACTTGAATGGGTGACCGCCTGGGAACACCAGATGCTGTTGGCATCCCTACGTGTCAAGTGGGGTTGGTGGAGGATTAGTGCCCCTCCCCGTAAAACAATTAACTCTAAGCCCTTGGCCACCCCGTCTGGGATACATGCATTAATATCTTATGACAATATTTACTGTCGTTGGTACGACATTATCTAGGCATTAGTATATATCTCATAAACACAGTGTGCAGGATGTAGTGTCTGCTGGAAACATACACACATTCTCACTAGGAATGTTAATCCACATAATATATATCCACAATCTTCTTGTCGCAGACCATCAAGAATTCTTAACATACGATGTATCTCAAACAGTCTCGTTGTAGTCCAGACGACCATGAATTTTATGACGTATTCAAACACGTGGAGTAACCAGCCCTAGTTGGTTAGTCCACGTGAATGGAAATCTGCTAGACACTACATCACACACACACACATCCTCTCCAAGCTATTTATAATGTCGGAGAGATTCCCTTCAGATCACAAAGGGGAGATAAGGGCTAGAGAGAAGGCCCGACACTGGGGTCATCAGGAGACTTGGCTGTCACGCTTCGTTACACTGTAACTCACTATTGTTATAACTGTGCAATAAAACTCCGTAACCCAAGTGTGCTGTAATACCTCGTTGACACTATGTCTCACAGCTTCATTCTGGCTGTGCTTGACGATCCACAATCGACTTCCCTATCTCCCTACAAGTACCTATGACCACGTTATCGAGACGAGACGCAGACATGGACGAAATTTTTCAATATTATGAACACAGATGACAACCTCTCGCTCCACCTCTCTGTACTTCACCAGGTTGGCATGGATATCATCTTCTTGGCCTGTCCAAACGGTTCCCACCTCCTTGTACTTCGCAATGCTGCCCAGGTCAAGAAGGTGGCATCCCTGGTCAACAGTTCAGGACAACCCATTTCCCCAGACATCCAACTTAATTCCTCAACTGACACCTCTTACCTACCATTGTCCATGCCCTTTGGCCAGAGAGCTTTCACAAAGTGCTCTGGTGATACTGAGCTCATTCTTTCTGAGCAAAGTCATCCCATTTGCTCAGTTCAATGTTATACCATTCCTCCTCGTAGACGCTGACAGGAACCAGCCAGCATTATCAAGATTGTCTTTGCATCTCGAGATCTGTCCCCTACAACCATAATTGGGGGCACTGGTCTCTAGGTTCGCCAGTTTCTTCCATTACCTCACCAGTGCACATCTTGTTGGCTCTTTGGCCACTCTGCTAAATGCTGCTGATCAACTGCAGTCTGCCCCAATTGTGAGCAGGCTGGTCATACTTCCACGGTCAGCCACCTTGAGATGGTGGCGGGGCTTGAAGCATGGCTGGCAGTGCCACCTACATAGGAGGCCTTCCTACCTTTGTAGGGTTTGGCATTTGTCAGCTTCGTGAACCAAACACCCCCCTACATCAATGGTGGAGGAGCCCTGCTGGTGATGTTAGTCCTTGGCTATTTGTTATCTAGGGTGGGACTGTTGCCTCCCCATGTGTTTGCCGTGCATGGCATCCCATAATGCTGGGTGATGGGAGTCCTGGAGGTTGAGCAATGCTGCACGCTGCACCCTGCAGTTAGCAATACACCTCTTTGGTCCCTTATTCTGGCTAGATGGGTGGCCTGGTTGGGCCCAATCAGGTTAATTGGATGTTGGCTAGGGTCAAGTGGGCACTGGGGGACGTCTGGGTCCCCCAGTGGTTACCTGCATATACTCTTCTGCTACCTCTGGGGCTGCCATTGGTGTTGTCCTTGGCATATGGCCTCCCCTTATTGGGCTCTATGGTGGGTGGAGCGGTGAAGGAATGAAGTTGTTGGTTTTTTTAATGGCTGATTATAATAAAAGTGTTGTTGACAACGCAACATCTGTCCCTGGACTCACTTCAGACTCTTCCTCCCTCATTGCCATTCTGGAGCCTTTCCAGGACCCTGGGGACTTTCCTTCTCCGCCCCAGCATTCAACTGGGAATAGGAGGAAGTCACGTTGGGTTGGTTTGGGTCTGGGATCCGGCCCAGAAGTCACGGTGGCAGTCATATGCCAAGTTTTTGGTAATGAAGCCCTTTGTTGGCAGGTCAGTCCAAGATATTGACATTTTTTAACTACACTGTGGCAATGTCTCTGTTTGTGGTAGGGAACCGAAAATCTTTTCTCAAGGGGATGGAAGCATCCTTATCAAGGTGGCTTCCCCAGAAGAGAGCTCAAGTATAGTAGCCCTGACCATTATTTCTGGTTCTGCAGTATCATGTGTTCCTCATGTCAATTTTAACTGCTGTAAAGGAGTAATTTTTTCCTGCAATCTCCTCAAATACACAGAGGCACAGTTGTTAGGGGAACTGTAGTTTTCTGGTGTGGCGAATGTCAACCACATACAGGAAGTATCTTGACCCCGACACTGACATTGTTCCTGACATTTGACAGGTAAACGCTGCCTACAGCTGTTAAACTCGCCTGGCTTTCTCTTCTTGTGTAGCCCTATGTTCCAACCACCCAAGGATGTTTTTGCTGTCAGGTGTATGGGCATGTTAGCCACTTTTGCCGCCATGCACAAGCTGCCTTCCTGGTGTTCGTCTCATGTGGCGGACCAAGTCATACCAGCGACTGTTCAGGACCCCTTGAATACTATCACTGTGGAGGTCCTCATGCTGTGTCTTCTAAGAGCTATCCACAAAACTGCTAGGAAAGGGAGATTTTGCCCATTCGTACTCGTGAGAGGGTTTCGTTTCCTGAGGCAAAGAGGAGAGCCTAGACATGCTTCTTCCAACCCGGGGTTATTTGCAGTATGCTTCTGTCCTATCTGGAGCACCTGTGCATCGTTCTGTGTCCAAGAAGTTGCATCGACCCATTACTGTGAACACTTTTCCATCTGATGATTTGCCAGATTTGTCTCCGGAATTGATAATGCATGTGACAGTGGTGTTCATCTACTCTATACTCTGACTGTTTCTGCCCCCACATCGGTGGCTGAGGGTTTACTCTCTTCTGTGATGATGGCAGACGTCCATGTTGATGCATCTCCATGTCCTGACATATCCAAAAATTTTGATGTCCCTCCTGTACATGGCAAGCATCACCATGGTTCATCAGAATACTCAGACTCTGAGGCTCTAACACCAAAGGTTTCTGCTGTGGAGTCCACTACTCATTCTGCTCAGGACTCTCAGGGTCTGGGTGAGTGCACGGTGGGGATGGTGTTTCACTGATGGTCCAGCCTCCACCAGACAGTGGTGATGTCTGGGTTGTTGATGCACCTCCTCAGCTGAATGTGACCATGTGCTCTCAGGATTCTGATACTGTGAGGTGCACTGCTGTTAGTACTTCACCCCTTGATGGCACTGCCTGTTCTGTTCCAACCAAGGCAGCTTGTGGTCCCCCTACCAAGCCATTTCTTGCTCCACCACAGAAGAAGAGCATTGTCCAGCCTTCTTCTTCCTCCTCTTTGCCATCTTTAAAATCCAAAGGGTTGGCCATGGTTAGGAACCTGTTAACCCATGGATTGCGAGCCACAGCTCAGGCTGGGTAGCCTCGCGTTACGAGCCACAGCTCAGGCTGTGCTGGCCATGCATCACCGTAAACAAATCGATCTCCCCCTCACGCAAACTTATGCATGGCGCCATGCAAAGACGGAGAGAGAGAGAGATTTTTTCTTTTCACCAGATGATGCCCTGGATGTTTCCCTTCAAGTTTATAATAAACAAAAACAAATAAAAATTTTTGATTTTTCTTCATTTTTTCTCTACTCCAGTACGTAAACTTACGCATGGCCCTCAGCAAAGACGGAGAGAGAGAGAGTTTATTTTTCACCAGATGATTCCCTGGATGTTTATCTTCAAGTTTATAATAAAAAAAAAGTAAAAAAACTTGATTTTTTTTCATTTTTTCACTACTCCCGTACGTAAACTTAGGTATTGGCCTACGCAAAGACAGAGAGAGAGAGAGAGATTTTTTTTTTCACCAGATGATGCCCTGGATGTTTATCTTCAAGTTTACAATAAAAAACTTAAACAAAAAAATTCCTTCGTTTTCTTGTGCACCACAGGGTGGGATAAAAAAAAAAAGGTAATTGTGCAATGCACGGGTTAATAAACCTAACCCTAGGCCAGGTACTTGGAAACCCATCAAGGTTCCTAGTGTCCAAAACTCTGGTACTGGAAGTCTATCTATCTATCTATTTCCAGACGCCTCAATCCCGTTTGGGGTGGCCACAAACAAATCGCCTCCTCGTCGTCCTGTCCCCCGCCATTTCTCTGCCCTGCTCCCAACTCACACCCCCCTCTCTCATATACCTCTCCACCCCATCCCTCCATCTCATCCTCGGTCTCCCCCTCCCTCTTCCCCCCTCCACCTCACTCACATACACTCTCTTCGTCAGTCTCTCACCCTCCATCCTCTCCACATGGCCAAACCACCTTAGTGTGTTCCTCATAACACTTCCTATCACATCCACATCCACACCACAATGCTCCTTTATATCCTCATTCGTCAGCCTGTCTCTCCATGTGACTCCCCAGGCTCCTCTCAAATAACTCATTTCCACTGCTCTCACTCTTGACTTGTGTCCTTACAACAACGTCCAAGCTTCACTTCCGTACGTTAAAGTTGGTATCACAATACTGTCATGTAGTAACTTTTTCACTTCCATGCTCATTTCCCTGTTTCTTATCACTGCTTTCAAAGAACCAGCAACCTTTCTTCTCTGCTGTACCCTTTCAAGCACTTCACCCTCCAAACCTCCATCCTTACTCATCACACTACCCAAGTACTTAAACGTACTCACATTTTCCAATTCCTCACCATCCAACCTCGCTGTACATTCACTGACTTCACCTCTCTCAAAGACCATCACTTTACTCTTCCCTACATTCACCTTTAGATTCCGTTTCTTACACACTCTCCCAAACTCATCCACCAAGCCTTGAAGCTCCCCTTCGTCTTCACTCAACAACACAGTATCATCTGCAAACAACAGTACAGGGAGTTTCCAAACACCATCTTGTCTCACCATGGCCACTCCAACATCCACTACTCTACCTTGTACTGGAAGTGCCATGATATAATAAAAATCCACTATGGCATCTATAATTCAATGGAATAGTCATGGTTTATGTGCTAGTTGGGAGGAACTGAATAGTCTTATTGCCCGCTTCTCCCCAGTATGTAGATGCATCCAGATCATGGTTGGAGATGCTGCCCCTTCCAGTCCTCCTTGTTACCATGCATTTTATTCTGATCCTCTTCCTAGCTAAGGACATCATGGTGGTACTACAATCCTAGTTTGCTGTGATGTACCATTCACTTGTCTGAGTCTTTGGACTCCACTGCGTGCTGTTGTCATTCAGATTTTCCTTCACCTTCATTAAACGGCGTGTAGTTTGTGTCTCTCCCCTAGTGCCCTCGTTGAAAGGGTAGATCCCGACCACCTTACTGGGTGATCTGAATGGTCGTCACCAACTGTGGAGTGACAGTGTGACCGACCTTAGAGATGCTATGCTGGCCTCTTTGCTGGAGGATGAGGCATTGGGGGTTTTGAATTCAGGTGAGATGACGTATTTTCATGGTCAAACTATTATTTTCACGGCCATTGATTTGTCTCTATGCTCAGCTACTGCTGTTTTAGATTTTAGTTGGGGTGTGTTGCCAGGGATGCATGGGAGTGATCACTTCCCGCTTATTTTAACTTCTACAGAGTGTCAGCCACAATTTAGTCTTCCTCACTGGTGCCTGGATAAGGGAAACTGGCCACTTTTCGGGGAATTAGGTTCCACTGACTGCACTGTGGACCATTTTCGTAGTGCTGATGAGGCCGGTGGCATATATACCTGATGTAATGCACTCAGTACCTCTTTGATCTATTCCCAAGAAATCTGGTCGATTTCCTAAAAATCCAGTTCCCTGGTGGCCCCCTGAATACACCTCTGCTGTGAGGGTCAAATGAGTCGCCTCATCTTGGATTCGCCACCATCACGGGGACACTCAATATTTGGTGGCTTTTCAGATGGCACATGCTTAACCCCTACACCCCGGGCATGTTTACCAATGTTTTGCGTGTCCCACGGGGTTATTTGGGCTCCGACAGACTCTCAAAAAATATTTGCCAAAAATCAGTTATTAGTCCTAGAATAATAAATTTACATACGCTTATAGCACATACCTTCAGCTTTCTCCTGGGATGTTTGTTGAGCCTTCGTCCGTTACCGTAGGACTTGTGGAGACCTATGAAGTAGGGTAATGAAGTCTCCACTTTACACTTCCCGACAATCCGTAATATGATTACCACAGCCAGATATAAACACTATAAACACTATTCTATGATTTTCAAGTAGTTTGGGATCCATACTCAAAAAAAAAAAAAAACACTGTGAAAGCAATGAAAATTACTAGCGCGTCTGATCGTCGCACTTGCGCTAGTTCGCTCTTGGTACTCTGTCATTTATTATTCATAAAACTCCTCACACTTTATATTTCTATTACTATATCAAACTTATATATATCTGGAGTCTTTCTCCATAAGTTTCCTTCAGTCGTATTAGTTTATTGTCACTGAAGTCATTCAATTTTTCATTCAGTAAAATACGTAGAGAGCCACGGATTCACTTTCACTGTTATAACATAAATTATATGTACTCATATTCTTATATTACTAATTACTTACATTGCTATTTACATTTTCTATTCTATTTTCAATATTTACCCTTCTATTTTACTTACAATATGTTATTCACTGTGTCGTGCCCCACTTGCTTGCTTTACTCTTTATCTATTCTTCTCCTATGGAAGACTAAGTTCAGTTACATTAAGTCCAATTAAGTTAATCAGATTTAATTAAGTTTCATTTGGTAGCGCTGGATAAGTCCAAGTGGGAAACCCGACATAACAACACATCAAGTAAACACAAGTCCATTTAAGGCCCGCGCTACGTGGGAGCGTCTCGTTCCTTATTAAGAGGAAGGGATTCTAGGGTTACTCAAACTAATTTTCTCTCTTTTGGTTATCTATAAATTATGTACAATTAATACACTAAATCAAAGCAATCAACTGATTTGGTCCACTCTATGAACTCCAAGTTATGCAACTACTTTTTGGTCTACGATAAAACTATTAAATCATGCCACCTTACAATGGTAATCAACAGTACAACTAAATTCCATTAAACAAGTAACAGTTCACGAATATTATCACTCGTCACTGAAGATAATACTTTCTCTTACTAAAATAAAACCAAGACTACTATGGTTAAATACAAGGTAACACTAAGGTAATATTCCTTTACACATAGGGTAATACTAAGAACAATACTCTAGCACACCATCATCTCCTCTTTGCATTATTACTACTAGAACATTAATCTCTGTAACATTTTATTCTCATATCACTTCACCTCAAGTTATTTCAATGTATTTCTGCAAAATTAATATCACTCTTTAACACAGTCATGTACCCTAACTCAATATTTCTCCATAAAGACACTTAACTTTTATATAATCTTTGTTCCTTTCACCATTGAGCAAATAAGTTAATTTAACAATCATACAAACTATCTGGCCCGTCCTGTTATACCCTACCACGAATCTACAGTATACTCTTAATATTTCTCACAGTATATTTCACTTTCTTCTCTTTTCTTTTCTCTTTCCTTTTCTCAGTTCCACTTTCCTCTATGTTCTCTAACAAGAATATCTACTCACTGATACCGTAGAGTACCAAGACATCGCCAGTCTCAGTCGTCGTGGTAGGGTGCTCAGGCCGCCTTCTCGCTAAGATCTTCCCCCAGGTTCTTCTCGACTCTTTGCCCTCTCTGCTTCTACTGACTCCCAACCTTCTGCTTCTCCCTCAGGAAAAGTACAGGGGCCGGAAGTAGGCGTGCACTCTACATATCCTTCGTTCACTTCTCTCAGTGTTCTTAGTCGGGTCTGGTCCGCAACATTTTGAAACAATGTCCATTGTATAACGTTAATTCATACTAGACACTACTACCCTGTAGTTTTGACTTACTCTTCTCTTATCTCTGTATCCATTAAGGTATCCATTAGGTCGTATCTAGCTCTCCGTCAAATCTAATTAAGTGTAGACAGTACAGGGCTGTGAGAGTACTGTGTGCCTCGGCACTCCCTCTTATTACTATTCATTGTTCATTCACTTTTCATTTATCATTCTTCATCATTCACTGATCTGCGGCTTCTTCCATCTTTTCAAGGTGCCGCAGGTAACGATATTTGTCACGTAACGTTTTTCGATATCCTTTATCCCTTACTGATTGTTGTGGATGACATGGTTGTGGTATGAGTGGTTGTGGTTGGATGCTGGGTGGTCCGATGGTGGGTGAGTCAGCCGCAGCCGCGTGTGCGGTCTCATCGAATGCCTGGTGTTCGTCATCAGCGTCGTCAGTACCGTCGTTGTCCTCCGTATTGCTGTAGTTGTTGCCGCAGCTTGCCGTGCGGCGACATTCTCCGATGCCAAGAATGTCACGTCCTCGTGACATCTCCTGACGACGAAACTCCTCGAAGGCCCATGATTCTGCACGTTGAAGAACTGGTCGTGGGCAGGTGGCTCGGCAGAAGCGATAGCATAGGAAAGCTATCACCACAAGGACCAGGATAACCACACCAACTACAAGCACATAAGTCGTCCAAGGTGTAGCAGCGCTCAGGTGGTGACGCAGGGGTTGAATGACCTTCATATGGTGGATAAGGGTCTGCAGTGGAAGTGAGTCACCCAGCTCGACATCATCTGCTGTACTTTGAAATGATAGATTCAGTAATGCTGATTTTTCTAAGGGCGTCAGAGATACATTGATGGGAATCGCTATGGGGGCGATCTTTAATTCTTGCTCACGAATAACTGTGGCATAAGCAGGCAAAACCAAGGCACTGCTATGAGCACTACATCCTTCACCTAGGGCAAGTAAGCCTGTATTTTGAGCTACATGCTCTGACTGAGACTCTACTTTATTAGGGCATGTGAGAGTGAAGTGAATTGGGTAGGGCGTAGAAAAAGCCCAACCAGTTTTATATCTGATGAAAACTGGGTTAAAACTCTTCAGCACAACCTTTGAGCATAACTTACTAGCCTCAGGCTTATTCAAAAACAATGCAGTCTCACACGTTAGAACAGAGGTATCATATATTGGTCTTATAGGCGGACATATTAATAATTGACCATGCTCTCTACACAAGTCAAAGGACTCTAGTGTTACATAATGCCTTCTGGTTTGGCTGATCGCCAAATATTGAGCAACTCTATCATGACGAACAAAGTATGGTGTGTCTGGGACTCTGAAAGGTAGAGACGTTATCTGATACACATCAAAAATGTCATCAGGATCACCCCTCAGGGGTACTAGTAAATAGAAATTCATTGTTTGAGAACTAGAAGATCTTCGTGGAACTACAGTTATAGCATCCTGATAAACAGCTAAAAATTCTAAACGTGCAGGATATAACAGGCCAGGCTTTAACAAGGAAGCTTCTCTCAGAAGTGATAAAAGTACCGAATTGGGAACTAGGAATGATGAAAATTTTCCTGCCAACATTTTCTCTAGACCTAACTTTAAACCGAAACGATTATTTTGTATGTCTATTAAAGCAAGGGACAGATCATTCATAGCCTCTGTTATCCTTATCCTCTCTTCATTCTTTAGTGTCAATAAGCTAACCTGTCTAACTAAATAGTTAGAGACATTAGCAGCCTTCTCTAATCGCTGTATAGCTTTCTGCATGGCACGCATGTCTCTTACAGTGGCATTTAGTATCTCAGAATGTAAATTAAGCTCTACTCTTTCCTCCTCTGTGAAAGATTCTATATTATCTAACTGGTGGTGTATAAGATCTATCTGCTCTTGTGTTGCTGTACCAAACAAAGCGTTAGAAATGGTTCCCAATATATTAAAGGCTCCTCGCTTACTGCGAGATCCCGACGGGGTAGTGGCATCATTTAATAATGAAGACAAATAATCATTGAGAGAGTGAAACAATTTAGCAAATTCCAAATCAAAGGATGTTAATGTCTCCCGTAAAACGTTAACAATAACTGATGAATCATCCATATGGTCTATTGACCATGCAACATCGGCAGCTAGTTTACGAGCACGCATCAGGGGCTGATAAAACTCATCCATATCAATAGCATACAGTATAATAAAAGAATTTCCTGTAAAGTGGGCCTGACGTTGTGCGGTGAATGCAAGTCCCGCTCTCACTGGTAGGTCTTCCCATGCTTGACTTCCAAGTCCACTGATGATCACGGTCAGTAGGACCTGTAAAAAAGGTCAACTTTATTTTAGATACTCTGTAGGCTTATCCATAATATTAGGTAATTCTGTTGCCTGTCCTTTAGATCTTAAACTATAGGTTTGTCTTCCTCCTTCGGCATTATCAGTCAAATCAGCCACTGCACCTTCTTCTTGCTCTTCGTGCAAGCTCTGCACACTTTGAGTATTTTCCTCTCTTCCCTGCAATTGTGAGGCATTTCCTTCTTCCACTCTTTCTACGTCTAAAATATCTCTCAATTCATAATCCTGCACTTCCTCTGGGGGTAGAGTGCCCTCATGAATGGGATATGCTCTCCGTACATTACCATTCATTGTCTCGTCTAAATTATCTTCATGGGCTAGCCTGACTCTGTCTGTGTGGACTTTCATGACTCTCCCCGTGTTTATGTCCACCAGTTTTACTATCACATCACTAATTTTCCCTTTTACTCTAAAAGGTCCATCATATAGGGGTTGAAGTTTCTTAGGCTCTCCTGGCTTAGGAATCTTTCGTACATAAACCCTATCTCCTGTGCGAATTTCTTTTACTTTTGCTCTCGATGTCTGTTGCTTCTCCATGGCCTCCTGACTTTCTTCAATGTACCTTAAACATCTCCTAAAGGTACGATTAGCCTTAATGGTCATTTCATTTTTATAGTCATCCAGATCATAACAGATCGGTTCCTGTTTTACGACATCATACGGGACACCAGGGTCCCTGAGGAACATGAGGTAGAATGGGGATTCCTTTAACACTCTGTGATATGCTGTGTTGTATGCCCATGTGGCAAAGCACAACATTGAATCCCATATTTGTGGATTATCCTCTACTAAACTCCTTAGGTATTTCATTACTGTGGCATTGGCTCTTTCAATCACCCCATTGGCAGACGGGTGATACGCTGTTGTTGTTGTCTTTTTCGTCTTTAGCAACTCAGCTATCCCTTTAAGAGTGGCATTGACGAACTCTGTTCCTTGGTCTGTGACCATCCAGCGTGGTGCTCCATGAACACACACGACATTTTTAACGAACGCTCTAGCAACCTCATCAGCAGTTTTCGTGCGAAGCGGGACGGCTATCAAATATCGTGTCATCACATCTATTACTGTCATAATATATTTATATCCCTCTTCACTGGGATTTATGGGGCCGATCAAGTCCATATGAATTCTCTCAAAGGGTACTCCTACCCTAGGGTGTCGCTGCAACGGCGCCGGGGCGTCCCCCGACGGCTTGAAGCGGTTGCAAGTAAGGCACGCCTTGCAATAACTCTCAACATCTCTACTCATCCGTGGCCACCAACTAAATCGTTTTAGTCTTTCTAAAGTTACTTTGATTCCTCCATGACCTACAGTAGGTAATTTATGAGCTCTCTCGAGAGCACTCTGTTTGCATTCATCAGGAGTAACAACTTGTTTTAGACTCTCATCATACTCATTGGTACCATAATGATAGAGTAATCCATCTTCAACTATGAACTCACTAGTACTAACTCCTAGTGCTCTGCGTTCATCTTTAATTTCTTCTCTAGTCACTTCTACTTCTCCATCTCGTATACACTGGAGATATTGTTCCTTCATTCTTTTATACAATGGATGCGCATCCTGTCTGGGTCTCACTACCAACTCTCTCCATCTTATTATGTCTCTCTCTCTATCTTCATCTATTCTGGATATTTGATAATCTTCTTTTTCGTACTCACTATCATCATCATCATCATCATCTTTGGTTCTTTCTCTTATCTTTGGTTTTGTACCCGTAACTGCGAGAACTCTGTCCTCCGATAACACTTGGCCTCGAAGTCTAGATAAGGCATCTGCTACAACATTATCTTTGCCTGGTATATAAGTTATCTTAATGTTATACTCGGCAACCAAAAGTTGCCACCTAGCAATCCGTCCACTAGGGCTTGTTGTGTTCAGCAGCCAGACCAGGGGTCTATGATCCACACGAAGCTCTACCTCGTAACCCAATATTAAGCTCCTATTTGCCTGGAGACCATATACTATAGCCAAAGCTTCTCTCTCTATAGTGCTATACTTCACCTCAGCAGAGTTTAACCGTCGGCTAAAATATGTGATAGGCCGTAAATGACCTGCGTCGTCTTCCTGCTGTAATACTCCTCCTATAGCAGAAGAAGAAGCGTCTGTAGTCAGCACAAATTTCCTTGTGAAGTCTGGAAACTGCAAAGTCACTCCTTCAAGCAACTCGTATTTCAGTGTTTGAAACTCAGTCTCTGCTTCAACACTCCATTGTATCGGGATGTTATCTCTCTTTTTATTCTTTCTACCACCTGTCAATTTAATGAGTGGTCCAGCCTTCTCAGCGTAACCCTGAATATACCGTCGGTAGTAATTAGTCATTCCGAGGAAGGACTGCAATTCACAGACAGTTTTGGGAGTGGCTATATCACGAATAGCGTTCACCTTTTGGGGTTGTGGTTTTATGCCTGTGGCACTAACAACATGTCCCAAATAGTCCACTTCTGATTTAAAAAAATGACATTTGGACAATTTTAGAGAAAGATTTACATCACTCAACCTTCCCAGCACTATATCTAAATTTTTTAAATGTTCCTCCCAAGTCTCGCCCTGAATGATTATGTCATCCAGGTACACATGTGTGATGGAGCCCGTAAGCCCAATTAACACATGGTTAATCACTCTCTGAAACGCAGCTGGCTCTTCCTTAAGTCCAAAGGGAAGCACATTGTACTCCCAGTGACCTTCAGGAGAGGAAAAGGCTGTCTTTTCCTTACAATCCTCTGTTAATGGTATCTGATGGTATCCCTGACGGAGGTCCAAACAGCTGAAGTAACGACTCTTTCCCAGCTGTGCTAAGATGTTCTGAATGTTAGGTAGAGGGAATCGATCCTCTCTGATATTAGCATTCAGCTTCCTAAAATCCAAACATAATCTCAATCCGCCCTCTTTCTTAGCTACAGGCACCAGTGGTGCGTTGTAAGGACTTCGGGAGGGTCGTATAACTCCTTGCTCCAACGTAGTTTTCAAGCTTTCCTTGACCTCTTCATGATACTTTATCGGTATAGGATAAGGTTTTCTATAAGCTACTTCCGGGGTCACAGTTATTATTTCATGATAGTAGTAAGGGGTTACATTCAAAGGTTCATCCTCCAATGCGAACACTGTCGGATACTTCATTATCAGTGTTCTCAGAGCTTCATTCTCCTTACTCATCAAATGTGGGGAAAACATACTATCAACTAAGGCAAACAGTTTCTTCGTTCGTGCTCTCTCGGTCATTCTAGTCTCTTTCATCATGACTCCTGATACAATTTCTCCTAGGCCTTTCTGTTTATTCTCATTTGTATCCCACAATACTCTACTACACGGCCTGATATGACCCAGACATGTACCTCCCTTGAGTTCGATCCTGTCCGGACTAGGATTGACGAACCTCACCTTAAAATGAAATCGCGATTTCTCTCGTGCCTTCTCTACCTCCTCTAACTCTTCTCGTTCTCGTTCTCGTTCTCGTTCTCGTTCTCGTTCTGGGATCCCAGCTTTCTCCTGTAATAACACTAATCCTGGACACAATGTAGATGCCAACATGTTTCCTTCCTGAGGTTCAAAGATAGCCGCTTCGCTTGACCGCATTCTTACCTCTAAAATGACGGTACCGCAAGTCCAAGGACCTAGCTCCGTACTCGTCGGTATCACAGCTTTTGCTACCTCTACGTCTGCTTCTGACTCACTGTTCACTGGTGCCGCTCCTTTATACTCTAGAGGGACAATATTCACAGATTCGCCCTCTATATACAAGGTTAGAGGATTCGTTAGTAACTCCATCCTAGTGCTGAGCATAAAATCCATCCCAAGCAACATGGGTGCTGGTAAGCCTAAGCTTCCTACTATAATAAAAGTATGAGCATACCACTTATTTCCAATCTGAAGTTCAACCTTTATAACTCCATCAGTCAATATCTCATCCCCACTTACGTTAAATAATTTAACCGTTTCCTCTGATTCCCAGTCATCTTGCTCAACGTTCCTTTTTAACTGTTGATATACTTCTCTCGTAATCAACGACCTAGCAGCTCCTGTGTCAATCAAGGCTAAGACACTTTCATCTAGGCCTTTCACATTCACCATCATTGCGACTAGTTTCTCGTAGCCCACGAGTGAGGCGATCGGAATTGGATCGGCGTTTTTTTTTTCTGAGTCCAAGTTACTGCACCTGACTGTCTTTCACCTGACGCCTGTCCCCATGGATCACTTCTCCCTCTTCCTCTATTATCTTCTCTCTCCCACTCTTGCGCTCTCCTTCTGCCTGCCCAACACTGACGTGCCTGGTGACCAGGTTTATTGCAGTTATAACATCTTCCTGGCTGATTACTAGTAGCCCCTGTCTGACTAGAAGTAGGGCCAAACCTCCAGTTGCATTCTCGAGCAATATGGCCTTTACCGTGGCAGTAATAGCACTCAGCCATGGGGCAATTCTTAGCAATGTGTCCTGTCTTTTTGCATGAATAGCAAGTAATAGGTGGAGGCCCACCCCCTCTTACTCCTTGAGCTCCACCACTTTTGAGGCCAGTGCGAGGTTTCGGCTTTTCTGTCGTCACTACATTTATATTTGGTTTGTTTCTCTCTGTCCTCTCTAACAACTTTAACTTGGGGTGTGTTTCTGCATATCTTAGCATGGCTGCCAAGATCCTATAAGGGTCGTCACGCTCCGCATCGCTTAACATGTCTTGCACCTCCGGTGGTACACTCTTAAGTAATGCACCTGCAGCTACTTTATCAACAACATCATCATGACCTGGCTCTAACTCGTTCGCTTGAGTACTCAAAGTCTCAAGGCGCACAAAGAATTGGTGAAACGTCTCTCCGGGGGAGCGAACAGCAGATCCCAGTTCACTTAAAAGTGTACTGGCTCGTGCATCAGCAGGATAAATTCTTAAAAATTCAGCTTTCACAGCTGCCCAATCCGCACCGACTTTCTTAATCGTATTGAGAAGATGTGAATAGGCAGCGTCTATGCTATGCGTCTTAGCTAGCTCCAATCGACCTTCATCAGTCCAAAGTGGTTCCACTGTCATATCATCTATAGTTTGTAACCAACGTCTCGCGCTTGTGATGCATCTATACTGAGGGAAATCCGGCGATATTACCTCTCCACCACAAAAATAAGGAAGACCCGTTATCTTAGCATAATTATTTACAGTATTGCCAGTTAAAGTCTGACTCAATTTATCAGCAAGATTCTGCAAAGGGTCCAGAGCAGGAGCAGGGGCGGCAGCGGCCGCACCTCCTACTGGAGAGTGTGGTCTGCTCATGTAAACTTCTCTAACTCCCCCAAAATAATCTAATAAATGGTCAGAAAACGCGGAGTCACACCGGGGTGGGGCTTGAATACGAAGATTCGCAAGATACTGATGTAACGCTTCCTCTGATGCGCACCTACGCAATCTAAACCACTCTTCAGGACTCTGTATTAAACCACGAGACACTGGGGATGGAGAACGTGGAGGGCTTAGGGGACCAATATTCATAACAAATCTGAATAACAAGTTTTTTCACCTTAGAATCCCACCACAGCTGCCACCAGTATGTCGTGCCCCACTTGCTTCCTTTACTCTTTATCTATTCTTCTCCTATGGAAGACTAAGTTCAGTTACATTAAGTCCAATTAAGTTAATCAGATTTAATTAAGTTTCATTTGGTAGCGCTGGATAAGCCCAAGTGGGAAACCCGACATAACAACACATCAAGTAAACACAAGTCCATTTAAGGCCGGCGCTACGTGGGAGCGTCTCGTTCCTTATTAAGAGGAAGGGATTCTAGGGTTACTCAAACTAATTTTCTCTCTTTTGGTTATCTATAAATTATGTACAATTAATACACTAAATCAAAGCAATCAACTGATTTGGTCCACTCTATGAACTCCAAGTTATGCAACTACTTTTTGATCTACGATAAAACTATTAAATCATGCCACCTTACAATGGTAATCAACAATACAACTAAATTCCATTAAACAAGTAACAGTTCACGAATATTATCACTCGTCACTGAAGATAATACTCTCTCTTACTAAAATAAAACCAAGACTACTATGGTTAAATACAAGGTAACACTAAGGTAATATTCCTTTACACATAGGGTAATACTAAGAACAATACTCTAGCACACCATCATCTCCTCTTTGCATTATTACTACTAGAACATTAATCTCTGTAACATTTTATTCTCATATCACTTCACCTCAAGTTATTTCAATGTATTTCTGCAAAATTAATATCACTCTTTAACACAGTCATGTACCCTAACTCAATATTTCTCCATAAAGACACTTAACTTTTATATAATCTTTGTTCCTTTCACCATTGAGCAAATAAGTTAATTTAACAATCATACAAACTATCTGGCCCGTCCTGTTATACCCTACCACGAATCTACAGTATACTCTTAATATTTCTCACAGTATATTTCACTTTCTTCTCTTTTCTTTTCTCTTTCCTTTTCTCAGTTCCACTTTCCTCTATGTTCTCTAACAAGAATATCTACTCACTGATACCGTAGAGTACCAAGACATCGCCAGTCTCAGTCGTCGTGGTACGGTGCTCAGGCGGCCTTCTCGCTAAGATCTTCCCCCAGGTTCTTCTCGACTCTTTGCCCTCTCTGCTTCTACTGACTCCCAACCTTCTGCTTCTCCCTCAGGAAAAGTACAGGGGCCGGAAGTAGGCGTGCACTCTACATATCCTTCGTTCACTTCTCTCAGTGTTCTTAGTCGGGTCTGGTCCGCAACATTTTGAAACAATGTCCATTGTATAACGTTAATTCACACTAGACACTACTACCCTGTAGTTTTGACTCACTCTTCTCTTATCTCTGTATCCATTAAGGTATCCATTAGGTCGTATCTAGCTCTCCGTCAAATCTAATTAAGTGTAGACAGTACAGGGCTGTGAGAGTACTGTGTGCCTCGGCACTCCCTCTTATTATTATTCATTGTTCATTCACTTTTCATTTATCATTCTTCATCATTCACTGATCTGCGGCTTCTTCCATCTTTTTCAAGGTGCCGCAGGTAACGATATTTGTCACGTAACGTTTTTCGATATCCTTTATCCCTTACTGATTGTTGTGGATGACGTGGTTGTGGTATGGGTGGTTGTGGTTGGATGCTGGGTGGTCCAATGGTGGGTGAGTCAGCCGCAGCCGCGTGTGCGGTCTCATCGAATGCCTGGTGTTCGTCATCAGCGTCGTCAGTACCGTCATTGTCCTCCGTATTGCTGTAGTTGTTGCCGCAGCTTGCCGTGCGGCGACAACTGTCACTTTCAGTAAGATAAAACTATAATACACTGTTCAATCATATGTACTGAACATCCATTGCTTTCACCTGCTATTTACACATTATTTACACATTATTTCCAAATTATTCTGCTTTCACACTTGCACTGTTAGAACTGCTTCTGGTTGTGGTAATCGAAGAAGCAGGTAACACAGAGGGGAACCTGGCACTCAGCACACTGCCAAGAGGTGCGTTTGTGCTCAGGTGTGCGGCGGGTGGTATGCGCACATACCTGACACCTGCAAATCGCAGCCTTCCTTTTCCCTGTGGCAGGCATATGCTCAAGTCTGTGCCGATCCATATACGTCCTCTGCTCATGTCGGTTGGGAAGTGTTACTGGATGGCGCCTTGGAGTTGCTGCTGTCACCCTACCATATCTTTCCAGCAGCTGCTGGACACAAGTCCTGGCGAACAACCTCAGGGAGAAGGACTTGGGTGGCTTGACCTTCATCTTGTACAGGATGAAGGCGTTCAACATCGTCATATCTGTGAGATGCAGAAAAACTTTCCTGTACCACCTAGTATTCTTCCTGAGGCAGTCGATCTCACCAATCATCATGTCGGACTTGTCCACCAGCCGCATGTTGATAATATAGTCCAACACAGCATCAGGTTTCATCACAGGTTCGCCTGTCCTACGGTCGACCTTCCCACTGTCTCTCATCTCCCCCTTATGTTCGGTGGTGAGCATGTGCACGACCCTCTTGTCATGCCACCGTATTACCAGCATCTTCTCAGACTTGCGTAGGTGCACGTCTCCTCGCTGCGAGGTTCCTGCCTCTGGGAATTTGCGGAAGTGGGCACGATTACTTTTCACAGTGCCGCAGGAGCCAATGCCGTGCTCAGAAAGGTATTTGGCAAGTTTCAGTGCTGTATAGTAGTTGTCCGTATACAGCACATGATTCCCACCAAAATACTTTTCTAGGAGCACTTTCACTACACAGCCTGAGAAGCCAAGGGGGCGTGTTTTATCCAGATCGACAGTGCTGGCTGAATATATGACGAAGTCAAGGATGTACCCTGTCTTACAGTCACACAGTACAAAGAACTTAATTCCAAAGCGATGGCGTTTGCTTGGAATGTACTGAACAAACCGAAGACGTCCTCTGAACAAAACCAAGGATTCGTCAATGACAACCTTCTGAAAGGGGTGGAAGAATGACATAAACTTATCCTTCATTCTGCTCAGAATCTCCCGGATCTTCCAGAGTGGGTCGGTTTGGGAAGGTACATTGTTGTCGGCAAAGTGCAGGTTTCCCATGATGTTCCGGAAGCGATCTCTGGCCATGTACTTATTGAAGGTGGGTGAGGGTAGTAAGGGATCCATGGACCAGTATTCTTCCAACTCATGCTTCTTGGAGTGTGGCATGAGAAGCATGAGGGCAAAGAACACATACAGCTCCTGCACTCCCAGCATGGACCACTGTTGCATCTTGGCTGCACCTGTACCACTTGCAGCACGTTGTGATTCATACCTGTTGGTCTCATCACATATGTGCTGCATGACTTCGTCATCTAGGAAGGCCAAAAGGTAGTCGACACACTCAGCATTTTCGTCCATAGGGAAGGCAGGCTGAACTCCTGAGGAGCTCTCATCAAACACTAAATTTTCTGGCACAAAATCTGACCCTTCCATCCAAGTGAAGGCGTCCAGGATTCCCTGTCGTGGCGGTGTAGGGTGGGTGGTGGTGGTGGTGGTGGAGGTTGGCTGTGAGGCAGATTTATCTCGGTCAAGGTCACTCGCACTGACCCTAGGTTGCTGTACAGCACTAGCAACCCTTACCCTACTAGCTACACTACTTTTCACTCTCCTTGATTTACCTCTACCTCTATGGCCTACCTTCACTGTTGATGCTGGTGGTGACTCCGACGACGAAGACTCCGGAGATAACTCAGCCGATAATGATGAAGAAATGAGTGAAGTAGGGCTTGGGGAACGGGGAGGTGAATGCACTCGTGACTCATGGCGGGCTGGGTCACGCGGGGGCATTGTTCTGGGGCTAACACGCCGCCTTTTCACTCCCTTCCCAAATTCCTGTCCTTGCTGCACTAAAGGCTCCTTTCCCTTGGAGCTGACACTAATTCTGACACTGAAGCACTCGTTGCAGCTGTTTCTGGCACGATAACCTCACCCGGCTCATCACAAAATTCACCCAAATCGTCAAAGTCACTGTCCATCATAACCATGGACAATTCTGCCAGTTCATGTGCCACTGCAGAGTCACTAAGGCCTTTCCTGCTTGCCTCACTACTTTTCTTAGGGGTAGAGGTCACGGGGCCCTTTGCAATGGATGCAGAAGCGGCAGGAATGGCGGGGCTTGAGTGCGACATTGTTTCTCTACAGTGGAGGACAAGGAACTAAATGCCGCGGCTTATCTGAGAAGGGAAGGGTTGACAATGACACTTAGGCTGGCTGCTGCTAGCTTACATGCTAATTTTTTATAGGTAGAAAATCTCGGCAATATATAAAGAAATAGGTAGTTCCAGGTGAATGTAAATGTCATTTAGGCTTCTCCCTTCCTTTCTGATATATATTTTTATTACAGACATCGATTACAAGGCATAATTCAAAGGGGAAATTACCGTGGTAATGTAGCGAATGAATGCACATGAGGTTTTGTCAGGTGATAATTAGCCAATTCCTGGTGTATAACACTATCACTTACCTGTTTTTTTTTTTTGGTATATATTATTTTGTATAAGTATAGGGCATAGGGCTTATTTTAATGGATGAAATCTGAGGAAAAATCCTGGGGAAATTTACATAGCGCAGCGCGGCGAGGGAGGTGAGAGGACAGGGTAATAGAAGGCAGGTAGGGAGGGGAGTCACGAAGGGGGTAAAATCGCTAAATTGTTAACAATGGATGGGAGTACAGATGAGGTTTGGAGTGCTGACTAGTGTTGGACATTGGCAGTACTGATAGATGATACAAGCCACCACTTGAGAGCCCGGGATAATTCAAAATAACACAGAATCACAAAAGTGACGCCCTGCAGTATGATCCATTGTGGCCGAGCGTCACGAAAGTGACGCCCCGCGGTTTAGGGGTTAAGCACATGTATTGAAAGAGGCCAGACATACATCTTGGCGTGAGTATATTTCCTCCCTTCACTCGAGGACTTCTCTTACCCATGTGTGGAACCAGGACAGAAAGATTTCTGGCAAATTTCCTGTTCCTTCCCCTCCTGTTTTATCTGATGCGAGAGTGTATCTGATCCATTCACAGTTGCTGAAGCATTTATCTAGCATTTTGCTGGTGTGTTAAAAAAGGACACCGAATCATATTCAGCATTCCAACATCGGTGCTTGGAATCACGTACTCTTCTGGGGGAAAGTCTTACAATGTCCCCTTTTCTGTTTCTGAGCTTTGGGCAGCTTCATCACAGCAACATGATTTGTCTCTAGGCTATAATGATATTCCATATGCCATTTTACATCAGATGTCTGATGACTCTCCTTTTTGCTGGCACTGTATAATAGAGTTTGTTTTACTGATGAGTTTCCATCTTCTTGGGGTGTTAGTGTGGTTATCCCCATCTCTAAGCCCGGAAACGATCATTTGCAGGCAACAAATTATCGTCCCATCTCTCTGACCTCTTGTGTTTGCAAGGTGCTGGGGAAGATGGTTGATTGCTGGCTCATGTGGTATTTAGAGAGGGACAGTTCCTTATCACCTGTCCAGTATGGTTATTGTAAAATGAGATCTGCCACTGATGCCCTTTTGTCCTTGGAGTCTTCTGTCTTTGATGCGTTCTCCACTAACCAACATTTGGTCACAGTTTTCTTCGATATAGAGAATGCATCTAACACTGTCTAGCATCATGAAATTTTACTTTCTCTTCATGAGTATGGTCTTCGTGGACACTTGCCTATTTTTATTCAACAGTTTTTATCTAACCTTTTCTTAAGTGTCTGAGTAAGAGGAGTGCTTTCTAATGCCTGTGCACTTGAAGAAGGGGTACCACAGGGGAGTATCCTTAGTGTTACTCTCTTTGCTGTGGCCATCAAAAATGTAATCAGTGTACTTCCTGATGGTGTACGAGGCTCATTATATGTAGATGACCTCTCAGTTTCCTTCACTGCATCAAGAATGTCCCTGATAGAGAGGAAGTTGCAGCTTGCTACAGTATTAATAAAATTTCTGAGTGGGCTGAATCTCCTGGCTTCCGTTTTTACTTTAACAACGTGGCTATGCATTTTTGTCATCTTTGGGGGTTCACCCAGACCCTGACTTGTATCTCTATGGTCAAAGAATATCCTGTGTGGCAGAAACGCAGTTTCTGGGACTTATATTTGATAGACAACTATCTTGGGTTGCTCAAATTCTTTCTGTAGGCAGCTTGTAACTTTTAAGTCTTTTAAGGAGTTTGGCTCTAAGCTCTTAGCTTGCTGACCGTCAGACCCTCCTCCTCTTGCATAGGTCTCTTATCCTTCCTAAACTTGAATATGGGTGTGAGAACTACTCCTCTGCAACAAATGCCCATCTCTAGTTGTTACATTCTGTGCATCATGCTGATGTACTTCTAGCAACCAGAGCATTTACGTCATCCCAGATTTCAAGTTTGTTGGTGGACGTTGGTGTCCTCCCCTTGGATTTACATCACCAGTCATTGATGATTATGTGTTGGTATCATCTTCACCGCATTCTGGACACAGTTTTTTTGGGCCATCATCTCCCAGGATTCTTGATCATCTGTTTATGACATTCGTCCTAGATTCCCAAAGCCCTATGGTTACAGAGCCCAATCTGTTATGTTAGCCCTCTCTGTTCCGATATTGGCAGTCTGTCCACATCAAATCCTGAGGGTTGGTTTTTGGCAATTCCCTTATGTGACATTTTGTAAGTCCACTGTTTGTAAAAAAGGCACATTTCCCTCTCAGGTGCCCCTCTCTCATCTTTTAGAACATGCCTCAGCTCACGAATGCTGTGTCCCTGTCTATAATAACAGATCTAAGACTGATGCTGGAGTAGGCTTTGGTGTTGTCTTCCCATTCTTTTGTAGTCGAGGTAGTCTTCCTGGTACTGCTTCTGTATATACGGTGGAACTGACTGCGACTTTATATGCTCTCCAAATCATTTTTACTCTCCCCCAATGTCGTTATATGATTTTTAGCGACTCCTGTAGTGTTCTCTCTGCACTGGCGTCTTTGAATACATCCCATCCACTGATTTTATCGATTTTTGAGTGGCTTCTTCGTCTTGGCCATTGTGGTCGTCATGTGGATTTCTGATGGGTTCCTGCGCATGTTGGTGTAGTGGGCAACGAGAGGGCAGATACTTAAGCGAAAGCTGTGTCTTCTTGATGTTCCTTTACTGACTGTCTCCTTCCTGCTCCAGTTGTAACACCTTACTTGCGGCACAAAATTCGTAAGTGTTGGCAGAGACAGTGCGATGGTGTTGTTCATAATAAGCTAAAAGAAATTTTTTCAAGAGTGATTGTGCCAAGGGTTCTCTCTTCCATGCCTCGGCGATTGGAGGAGGCTCTTGCCAAGCTTCGCATTGGGCACTGTCAGCTTACGCATGAGTTCCTGATGAGTGGTAGGACTCAACTGTACTATGCTGACTGCCTTGTTTGTCTTACTGTCAGTAATTTGCTGGCCGAGTGTCCAAGTTTGGGTGATCTGTGCCAGAGATTACTCCACAGGCATCAAGGGACAGATGATGCCTACCGTCTGTCCTCGATGCTTGGTGGAGCCTCCAACGATATTACTGTTACTTTTAGCTTTCTCCAGGGGGCGGTCCTCCTTCCACTTCTCTAAGTACTTGATCATTTATAAACTATTCTTTTGTTATATGCAGTGTTTTTATTTCGGCTAATGGTTATTAACTTTATTAAAATATGCATATTTTATATACAGCATCTTTTATCTTGTTGTCCAGCAGCATTTGACCCTGTTAATTGCTTCTCCAGTTTTTAATTATGTTCAATCAGTTCATCAATCCTTGGACTGTACTTCCACCATCCGGTGGTGCCCTAATTGTCAGAGTAGCCATTCTGCCACCTACTGGCAATGTGCCGTTTATCTATTTGAGGCAGAAGAGTTTAGGGTCCGATGGAAAACTGAGCTTTCCTTCCGTGATGCCCATCACCGAGTTTGCAACCTCGGTCACTTTCCAGCCACTATGAATGCATGCCTAGCCCTTCCTCCTCGCATGGTGTTGCCAGTCTCCAGCTCCCCCAGTGTCTCGGCTTCAGTCCCTGTCTCTAATTCTTTCTGTGCTCTTGTTTCTCTTCTTGATTCTTCCCCTTCCGTCTTTTGTTCCTCGTGTCCTGCCGCGTCTCCCTCTACCTCTGTAACTTCTTGGTCCTGTCTTAAATCACTTTCTCATCCTACACATGAACATCAAAGTGTTCACACTTCCCCATCTCACATTCCTGGTCTCTGTCCCCCAACTTCTCCTGTCCGACCTCCCAAACGTCACTCACGATTCGCTTCTCCTCCCAGTACCTCATCCTCTCGCTTATCCACCTGTCAGCACCCTCGGGTCATCTCGTCGGTATCCTGTCCTGTTCTGTTTCCCTCAGATACAGAGACCATTCACATTCGCCGTACTTCCTCCATGTCCTCCCTTGTTTCTGTGGACGTTAATCCACCTCCCTCTTACCTTGCCACAACTCCTGTTCCTCCTCCTTCTCTTGAACCTTCCCCTCTCCCCAACTCTATGTCCTCCCCCCCCCCTCCAGTGACTTCTGTTTTTTATTCTCTTCCATTTTTTTGATCCTCGATCTCCCTATGCCTCCCGGACATCTTTGCTGTGACTATCATGTGTGTGCACCACCCTCTTCCAGTCTTGTTATTTTTCGTCATGGCTCTTCTACAGTTGAATATACACAGTTTTGCATCCCATCGTCCTTCCTTATGATACCTCATATCCGTTCATAATCCTCTGCTTGTAGCTCTCCTAAAAACTTTTCTCCATGCTTCCCCTGTTCCTGTTCCAGGTTTTACTTTTCACGGTTCCCCGTCTCCTTCTTCTGCAGCTCTTCTCATTTATACTATTCTTTTTTAACCCCTTTCTGTTCCTTCTCTATCCCTCATGCTTCTGCCTGTCTTTTTCTTCACCACTGGGTCACTGTCTTCTTTCTCTACAGTACTTTTCTCCTACTCCTTTTGATTTTTCTGTCTTTTCCTCCTTACTTCTTTCCCTTCCTCCTCCGATTCTCATCCTTGGAGACTTCAATTGCCAGCATACCCTTTGGGGTGACTCCACTGTCACCCTTACGGGTCGCCTCTTTGAACGGTTTCTTTCTTTGTCTGATCTGTTTTTACCCATTACTGGTTCTCATACTCATTCCTTTTCCTGCATCGATCTGTCTCTTTGTTCTCCTATTTCCCTTGATTTCCACTGGTTGACCTTCATACTCATTCATTTTCCTTCATCGATCTGTCTCTTTGTTCTTCTATTTCCTTTGATTTCCATTGGCTGGTTCTGGATGACACTTTTTAATGACCACTTTCCTATCAAGCTTTCCCTTACATCTTTCTCTCCGGTTCCTCGTCCTCCCCGTTGGCAGTTTCGTGCTGCTAACTGGAGCTTATTTTCTTCTCTTATGGTCCCTTGTTTACCTCCTTCCTCCTTTTCCTCTCCCCACAGGTTGCTTTCTTTCTTCCTGGTTCTGATTTTTGGAGCTGCTCTTACTGCTATCCCACCAGACCTCCTACAGCTACAACTGTGCTGTGGTAGACTCCTGAACGCAAGCGTGTCCTCCATATTAAACATGCTGCCTGGAATAGCTTCCGTTGTCGATAATCTACACAGGACTATTCCAGTAGTCCCTTAATATTTCAGCATGCATCTGCTGCCTTCCACCATATTATCTGTCAAGCAAAATGCCATAGTTGGACGTCCTTTGCTTTTAGCATTTCGGTGAACATCCCCATTGTAGCACTTTGGTCTCGTATCTGTAGAATCTCTGGTAAGCATATCCCGCCTCAGGCTCCTGTGTTTTCTTCAGATGGTGATTCTGCAGCTGATGCATCATGATTGCTGAAGCTTTAGGTAGTTATTTTAGTCTTGTAAGCATGGGGTCCCACCTCTCTCCAGATTTTCACCGTATTAAATCTTTTTCAGAATCTTTTCTGATTTCTTTTACTTTGTCTGTGAAGGGGGCTATTAATGCTTCTTTCTCCCTCTCCATGAAATGGCGTCGCTGTGTAAAGATCCTGTGAAGGTCTTGATGGTATTCACTAGAGTATGTTGCTACATCACTCTCCCAGTGCCCTCTCTTTTCTTTTGGCCATTTACAACAGGATTTTTTCTGAGGGTTTCCTTCCTCCCTCCTGGCGTGTGGCGGTCATTCCATCATTTCTAAAGCCTGGTAAAACCAGTTGCCTTCCTCAAGACTACCGTCCCATTGCTCTGATCAGTTGTTTATGTAAAGTACTTGAACGTACTGTATGATCAGTCATCGACTTATATGGCACCTTGAATCCCATTGTCTTCTTTCCCCATTACAGTTCCCAAATCAAAAGGCGGTAGCTCAGTCAGTAGAGAGGTGGCCTGCTGTCTTACCGGACCCAGATTCAAATCCCCACTGGGCAGGAAACAGTTTAACCCGTACGCTTCGAAACACCCATATCTGGATAAAAAAATAAAAGTAAATAAAATAATAACTATGAATTAATTAAAAAAAAAAAATCTCATTTCAGGTTCTTCAAACTCGTGTAATTTTCCTCAGGAAACTGACACGAGTCTGTAAAAACAAAATAAAGAAAAATGATAAGAAACCCTCGATCCACTTCCGTAGCCAACCACCTCTCTTTGTCACCACTCAATCGTTTACCACTGAGCTACCATGGCCCTTGGAAGTGAAAGACATTCAAACCATAGTTTCCCATATGCCTTTCAGTGAAAAAAAAAAAAAAAAGGATAATGACACTCTTCACCCATTTCGCGGTATACAGCTAGCTATTATCCCATGTACAGTTGTGTGTGTGTGTCAGTATGACTTGACCATAACCCTGTAATCCATATCCATGCTTGTTACATTCAGTCCTGTACAGTTTCAGATGAATGTGAGGAAGGCAGGATACTTTATCTGAACCTTGACCGTGCTTTAGTGAAACCACCCTTATATAAGCCACCACAGTATAATAATGACAGCATTTTAGCCAGCTATTATCCCATCCATGTGTATGTGTGCCTGTATGACTTGAACATAACTCTTTCATCCATATCCATGTCTTCCGTAATAAACAATGTCAAAGGAATGCGAGGAATGCAGGAAATCTTAAACTTAACCCCGCTAAAGTGACAACCCCGATATATCACCCACAGTATTTGAAGATTAGGCTTCCTCGTCCTCATCTGACAATAGACTGTTAGTCATCTTCTATAATTACATCTCATGAGTATGGAAATACATTTATTAGAGCCAGGAAATAGTGCAGTTCACACTGCACACTTGATTTCTGGCAGCCCCGCCTCAGTCCGTTTATTCCTTACCTTCACCTGTCCTGTGGAAATGACCTTGACCTGACCAAGCCTCGTGTTTGTCTCTCCCATCTCCCACCGGTCTCTCTCTCTCTCTCTCTCTCTCTCTCTCTCTCTGTTTCATCAGTTCACCCCTTTTTTACCCCCAGTGGTTTCTTTCCATACCCATATCCACGTATTATTCTTGTATTGTATTGTGTGTGTGTGTGTGTGTGTGTGTGTGTGTGTGTGTGTGCCAAAGCACGGGCGTCTTGCATAAGGGGCGTGGTGTAGCCAGTGGGCTTTTTTCTTGTTTTACGCAGTACACATGAGCTTTTTCATCAGCACTCCCCCCCTTTTCCCCCATGGTTTGTGTTTGCACCGACTTATACAGTTTAGTGGCTGGTCTGGACACACACACACACACACACACACACACACACACAACAAATTCTTAATGTCACTAACTATAGTCTGACAGATCGAAACGTAGGGTTTTGGTGGAGTCACCCCCTCCCTGCACTGTTGCCACGTTTCCGAGCTGACCTCTCCATCAGCGATGACCTTGACACTGTTTCCCTCTTGTGATCTCCGTTTTTCTAATACCCCCTATACCCCTGCCACCAACACCCCCTATACCCCTACCCCCAACAACACCCCCATCAACAACACCCGCTATACCTCCACCACCAACACCTCCTATAAATATAGACCCCCACCATCAACACCTGTATAATAATTAGCCGTTGATAATTGCTATACTTTTATTGAGAGCATACATTCTACCCTATTGCTCAAACTCCCTAATCTTACAATCCCATGTGTCTTAATCCTTCCCACTGCCTTCGTTCCTAAATCCCTTAATTGATCTATTTTTAACCTAAGTGTCCCCACACCTTTTAAACCATTTACCTCTCTGTCACTATTCTCCACCATATGTATCAACTTGTATTATATTGTGTATAGAACTTTCATACTGTATGCTGTACTACTGTATAATGTATAAGAATACCCACTGTTTAGTGGAAATAAAGTTTTATTATTATTATTATTATTATTATTATTTCTCTCTCTCTCTCTCTCTCTCTCTCTCTCTCTCTCTCTCTCTCTCTCGCTAGATTTTGTTATGTGTCATCCATGGTTTTTTACTTCCATTTTTATGTATGGATTATAATTTTGACTTTATTTCCGCACCACCCTTGAGGTAAAAGTCACGGCGCGTTTTTTTTATAGAGGTTTCCCCAATAGGCCTAAATCCTGTAGGGGGTTGGTGACCTCCCACAGCGTACACACAAACACGTGTCGCGTGAGTGCTGCCACCCCAGAGCTGTTTGATATATTTATTTTAATTATGAAAGGATCGCCTCTTCCCACTTTTATCCCTTCAAATTTTCTTGCAATTATACTTGCTAAATTAATTAGCAATGTTAGAAGTGTTGGGGAAGTAAATAATAATTAGAATATTTTTAGAGCAACACTGCCAAATTTTTATGCCACGTTTCTCTATTATCGTATAATATAGTATGCAGAATAGTTTTATTCTTCCTTGATACATGTCAGCACTTTCATTACAGTTATATTAGTATGAGTTATGTTTATGTATCATTCCTACTACACAAACCACAGGCGTTATACATCGTAGGGTTAGGAAACATGGCAATAGTGTAGGGAGGGGGTGACTCCACCCAAACCCTATGTTACGAGGAGGAACACTATAGCTAACTTGTGAGCATACCAGGACATTTTACTCTGGAGTTTACAGATATGTCGGTGTGACTAGAACATCACCTTATCATTCATATCCATGCCATATCCAAATCCACATATTCTTCTTATATTCCACGGTCCACATCAGCCACGTAGTTTATCAGCATCACCCTTTCCTGATGTGGTTTACAATTGTATCGGTGTATTCAGTTTATATTAGTGTCCGCTGTGATGCTCCATTTTCTCTCACTCGGTAAATGTAAGATGTTTTATGTCACCAACTTCTCTAACTTCTGTTCACAACTTCGCCATTACCACGGCGTTTTAGAAAAAAAAAAAATGTTTACCAGTGGATACACAGATATATGGCGTTCACACTGATGTATATTTCGTGTTGTTCTGTGAGAGTTGAGTTTTGCCGAAAAAGCCGCACAGGCAAAGCGTCCCTTTGAAGTAAATACCGCGGCCAACGGGTTAAGGATTTGAATTTAATAAAAAGCAGACTTTACTGATCTACCAGAAGACCCGCCGACATGTCGTAAAAATACCCCTACTAATACAAATACAACAGTCCTGTATAAGACAGCCCTAGCATGTAATCAATATGGACGATTGGTGTTAGTGCGGAAGTGGTGACATGTAGAGGTGTATGGAATGTAGGAGGACTATTGAGCCTTGGGAGCAGGCTGTGAAGCCTATGCCCAGAGTCGGAGACATTAAAAAAAAAAAAAAAAAAAAAAGCTTGTAGCCCTTTAGATCCTCTCCTTTGGAGTCTTTTATCCATTCTGCTTTTTCTCTTCAGCAGTCTGCCAATACTATATTTTTTTATTTGGAAAAGGCATGCGATACCATGTGGCACTGCCATATTTTGCGTTGTCTACTTTCCCTTGGTCTTCTTGGTAACACTGGTGTATTTCTTCAAAATTTCCTTTCCTTCCTCATCTGGCACATCCACCTCGGTGCCTGTCTCTCCCGTGCCTTCCCCCAGCATGAAGTCATCCTCTAGAGCTGTGCCTTTAGTACTATCCTTTTTCTCATCGCAATTAATATTTTCTCTTCTCTGGTTTCCTCTATTTCCACCTCTCTGTATGTCGGTGATTTTGCTCTTTACGCTGCAGATTGGGATCTTTTCCATCTCCAGTCCCTTATTCAGCAGCCTCCACTTGGGCCACCACTCATGGTTTTCGTTTCTCTGTCTCCAAGTCTTATGCAGTGTCGTTTACCCATTCCCGTACTATACCTCAACCGCCCCTTGACCTGTATGACACCCCTCTCCCTTATTGGCCTTCTGGAACTTTTCTTGGCATTATCTATGACTCTCAGTTAAACTGATATGCACATGTTTCTTCCCTTCATTCTTCCACTCTTCATCGCCTTTGCTTATTACAAACTTTGTCTCATCTTTTGCGGAGTGCTGATCGCACCACGCATCTCCCATCTGTCCTGATTCTTTCTAAACTCGATTATGTGTGTCACGTCTATTTTTCTGCCTTTGCCCATACTCATTCGAAACTTGATTCCCTTCATCATACTGTTCTTTTTTTAGCCATAGGTGCTTTTTGGTCAACACCAGCTGAGAACCTCTGCATTGAATTAGGTGTTGCCCCCCTCTCCTCTCGTTGTTCTCTCCTTACAGTTAGGTCTTATGCACATCTGTGTCAGTTTCCTTCCAACAAATTGCTCCACCCTCCTCCCTCTTTCCGTTACTCTTTTCAGTCACGTGAGTCCTCTTCCCCTCCTCCCCATCCCATTACTGCAGAATATGCCAACACCTACTGTAGTTGATAAATGGTCCACCCAATCTCAGTTGACATCCCTGCCTGCCCCCATCAAGGCTCACCTCTCAGCTGCCAGCAGAAACAGGTCAGCATGCATTACAGAGGCTCGCTCCACGCCCTCTCCCCTCAGTCATCACCCCATCACCAGTGATGAGTTGCGCCTTGTGCTGTTGTAAGGCTCGCAACTGCCCTGGGTGATGATGGGATCACGTGTGCCACACTCAGACTCATTGCTCAAGTCCCTGGCAATCCCAGAGTTACACTGTTCAATCTGAGTCTCTCTAAAAGCAGTCTCACTGCAGAATGGACCCATAGCACCATCATCCCCATCCCTAAGCCTAATTCCTCTGATTTTCGTCCCATTTCCCTGACTTCCTGCATATGCAAAGTCCTCGAGAATTCTTTTAGCAAGGCTCCGTGATCAGATTCAGCCCTCTCCCCATCTCTTTGGTTTCCTCCCAGGCCAAAGCACACAGTATTGCCTTGCTGAATTACTCACTCACCTCACGTCCTCCTCTTGTGCAGCCTTCATTGATCTTAAAGCTGCATTCGACTTTGCAAACAGTTTTATCATCCTGACGAACTTGCAAACCTGGGTGTCTCTGGCCGCCTGTTCTGCTGGCTGGAAAGCTACCTGTCCCATATCTACTTAGATTCTGCTTTGTGGGTCGGTGAATGATTACCGACCTTTCAGTTCTGGCATATCGCCATTAGCCCCTTTCTCTTCATTTTTCTCATGAATAGACTCTTCCACTTCTCTTTTAGATTCTATCCCTGGCTCCTCTCTGATCATAACCTATGCTGATGATATCTGCATCCCCTCCCCTTCTCCCATCACTCTTCAGTGCCTCCTATTTAAGTTTGGCATGGGTGCATCTGCTTGTAGGTTGATTATCGACATTGCCAAAACAAAACTGTTTACTCTATCCCTTACTCATAGTCTTGCTTGCACAACCATAATCCTACTCGGCGTTCATCTTTAAGTAATACATGATTATATGTATCTCGGATTTTTTCTCTCCTCGCTTTTAAACCCCTCTCAGTATGTCTCCATTATCTGCACCCACCTCCATTGAAGACTTAAACTCTTTGGCACGCTCACTTGTGACTCACATGGGGTTAGCATCCCCATCATTCGATCATTTTACCCGTTATATATTCCCTCCCTTCTTGATTATCATGCTATCCCTCTTACTCTCTTGTCCCCCCAGGACAGCTCTGACCACTTGAAGTGGTACAAAATCGGGCTATCCATTTCATTCTTCGTTGTTCCAAATCCGCCAGAGTAGCCAGCATGCTCCCTGAACTTAATCTGTGTCCCATTACCGATCACATTCATATGCATGGAGTCTGCTTTACCACAGTGTCTGACCACATTTCCGTCTCCTGCTTCATCCTTTTTCTCCCGGCTGGTTGATATTCTCTCAGATACCACTCATCTCCATCTGATCCAGCACACTCACAAGCCAGGGATGGCATCTTGGCTCAGACGAAATTCGTTTGGCACTTAACTGTCCTCTCCAGCTTTCTGGCCGTGATCCCACCAGTATCGGTGCTGATCTTGTCACTTCAGTACCTACTGACCTTTTGCCCCTTCCTGGACACATAGAACTCCTACTGTGCACTACACACGACTGCTTATGACCGCTTACGAGTCCTATCACAGCTTTCCATCACCGAAACCCTTAACACCATAGCCTGCACCTACCCTTCCCATTCTGTTCACATCTACACTGACAGTACTGTCCTCGCTAACGGCCGGGCAGGAGCTGCTTGCATTGATTTTACTAACTCCACTTCCCCCGTCTTCTCCACCTCCCACTGCCTTCCTAAATCAGCCAGCAGAACCCAGCGTGAATTCCAAACAGCCCTCTTACGGTTTCTATCCTTCTATCTGTGACTTCATCTATAGCTTCCTTTCTGGTCGAGCTGTAGCTGCTGTTGTAGCCACCGTTCTTCTCCTAGATTTATCAATAGTGGTGTTCCTCAGGGCTTTGCCCTATCACCAACTCACTTCCTTTCATTCATCAACGACCTTCTAAGCTGTGCAGTTACCTCCATTTCTAACGAGTAGAGTTGGCGGTGTGTTTGGTGAAATTTCGCACCACTGTATTTGTTTACATCAGAGTAATAGTAAGTTAATGGGCAGACACGGCAGAGCCTCCTCCGAAACAGTATCCTGTACCCACAAAAACAATGATCTATCGAGTCATACTCTGTAAATACATTTGTTTGTCACGAAGGTATAGTGGATGGTAGAGAGAGAAACAAAAAGTAATGCCTTTGGCTTCCATTTCTTCTCTGACAGGGGGAACATTGTGAGGCGAGGAGGAACGGAGGAGGGGGAAAGGTGGTGGGTCCACATGTATCGAAACTTTGTCGTGTTTCGTTAAGAAAGATGCAGGCTGTGATTACACAAATGTTCTGAGGTGATCTGTAACTCTGTATGCATTAACGTGTATTGGATGAGTGACGGAGTGTTAAATTAATGATCGTCATACAATGTGTTGAACAACAGCAGTTGGGCATAAATATTTTAAGGTGAGATGTCCAGTGTCTCGAAAGCTGGTGCACCTGAGTCTAGTCAGTGTGTGACTCAACTGCTGTAACATTTTTGTGGCTGAACCAGGGTGGCCACAAATGATTCATGATCACGCAGGTGACACAACGGTCATCTCATGTTGTACTGTACATTATCCAGTCTATTTTATTGTGAGGAAAAACAATCATTATATTCGCAAACCATGGTATATGTAGATGTACTGTTGCATAGGTTTATAAGCTACTTTGAGTGATGGACAGCTACTATCTTGTTGTACATAAATGTTATGCATTCATCGTACTGATGGATCACGCGGAGGTAATGAGATGCTGTATCTGCATAATGAATGCATATCTGGTATTATAATAATTTAAATAACGGTGTTACGGATGTCCAGTCAACAAATGATGTCGCTTACTTCGAGGTGCTATTTCATTAGTTGAACGGTTGTAACATAACATCAACAAACATGATCATCGTTTATTATACTCTCTTCAAAACATTCATACGTTAGTTTTCATACACGTATTAGCCTACACATTCATGCCCTCCATAGCCCCAGACGCATTTTGTTATTTAATCGTCTGTCTATACTCACATGCTGTTCATCCAGAGGGAACAACATTTCCCTTACACCATCATCATCATCATCATCATCCGGACCTCCTTTCCCATCCAAGGGCAGGGTGAGGAGTAGCAATGTTCAGACAGCCCAAATTTGTCCAATTTAATGAGGTACGCATCCATTCGCTCATCATTGAAGCCCCCGGAATCCTGGCTCCATCACATATGCCAAAAACATTAACTATGTTCTGTAGCTTCACATAAACGTATCCAATTGAGTCAATCCGGACGCTGCCACGTTAAAAAGGGGTGCCAAAATCCCTGATCATGCGCTTCTCCGCACAACATTTATCCAGCCAGCTCGATGTCTTGTCATTTCCCTAGCCTCACCGACTTCCAAACCTCTCTTCTGCACACACTCATCCACCATATCCCTCCATCTTCTCCTTGGCCTACCTCTCCTCCTCCTCCTCCTCCAAATTCGCTTAGATATACATTTTTCACCACTCTATTTCATCCATTCTCTCCACATGACCATAACATCTCAGTACACTCTCTTCGAATCTGGTGTCCACCGACTTCATCACTCCACACCTTTCACGAATCACATTATTTCATATCCTATCCACACTCTGTACTCCATATATATTCCTCAGCAGTCCCATCTCCACTGCTTTTACTCTTAACTTTTCATTTTCATGCCACACCATAGTCCCACATCCATAAGTTAAAGTTGGCACTAACTCTACCTTATGTAAGCCTCGTGCAGCTGCAACACTCAAGCCTCTGTTTGTTATCAAGGCCTTCATTGCACCAGCTACCTTTCTTCTTGTGCCACTCTACTTTCAACTTCTTTTGCACATTTCCCTCTCTTTTCTATCACTGTATTCAGGTATTTGAACTCTCTCATCAATTCCAGTCTTTCTCCATTCACTGTAACATCACACTGGGAGTCACCTTCTCTCTCAGTAACCGTCACTTTACTCTTTTCTCCATTTACTCTCAAGGCACGACGCTCACAGACATTAGCAAAGCTCTGCACTAGTCTTCCAAATTCTTGTCCGATACTTGCAAGCAGTAATGCATCATCAGCATGCAACAGATTTGAGATATTCTATCCATCCCCATTCATTACCAACGCCATCCCTCTCTCCATTACTCGTGTTTTTACTTCTCTCATAACTCCATCCATATATATATTGTTACGTCCTCGTCCCACACTGTCACGGCTCCAACAGCAGTAGTTCAATACAGGAAGAACGTTGCCCAGTGAGTCGCTCTTCCCATGGTCAGCCTTCAGGTGTACAGTACACAAGATCAGCTGAGGCGAAAATAAACACTGGCTCCTTAAAGTTCACTGTCTTTATTTTCCAAGTAATTCCACTTAACGCTATCCAACTTCACCTAACTATTCTCAAAAGCACTGGAGCTATCCACACTTTACTAAACAAGTACACTCAATGCTTGACAACACTTGACAGTTTTCACAAGACCAAAAATAATCTTCACTAACTGCATTTGTACTGAATCCTTGCCAGCAACACTTCACAAACTTCACCAACAGCACTGCACTACACTCAAACTGAACTGAAAACCCAACTGTACTTGCCCTATTTTTTTTTTTTTTTTTCCCGGCCTATCAACCATTGGGGCCGAAGCCCCTGGTTATTAGGGCCATGTATACATATATATATGTATATACATTTAAACATATATACATATATATACAAATATATATATATATATATATATATATATATATATATATATATATATATATATATATATATATATATATATACATACATACACACACACACACACACACTTCCATGCATACATACAGACACACTTTCATGCAAACGTACATATATATATAATAATTTTAATCTTATTTATTTTTAGTTTTTTTTTGTATTTTTATTTTTTTATTTTTTTTCTTGGTTTTTTATTTTTTTTACCTTATATTATAAAGTAAAGCTAATCTAAAGACCCTAAAACTAATCACCTAACAGACAAATCGCTAACCTATACTAAATCCTACAGAGACAAATAGCTAGACCTACACTAATGGTAAAAAAACCTCGACTAACAGAACACCATCGACTGCAGATATGTAATGCCTTTCTACATTACATACCTGCACTCATCACCTGGTGACTGTCAGTCGAGGCACAACCTAATATAGGGGACATCAATATATGAAAGGGAACCAGACGAGTCAGGAACATTTCCATATACGTCAGCTGTCGTCCCTAATTAGAATAACTTAAGATAATATAATGTATTTACATAATTTGTACAAAAAATGAAGAACCTCGCCCAGCAGACCACCATCGACTGCAAGTGCCCAATACCTTCCTATATTGCACACTTGCACTCATCATCTGGTGACTGTCAGGCGAGGAACTTGGCTTAAAGTAGGGGACATCTATATTAGAAATAGATCGGTGGGAGGAGGAACTATTTAAAATATGTCAACTGTGAACCCTAATTAATATTACAATATATACACATTTACTGTTCATAAAAACCATAACCACGCAGTAAAAAAGTCACATCACTCTGATCAGTCCGGTCTCTCTCAAGAAAGCCATCAATTTATCAGTCATAACAATGTCCCCATCCCCCAGGATGGTGGAAAGGGTGAAGGGGACGTCTACTGCGCCGCAGTAATTTATAAGTGAAGTGCGTTCACGAATAAATCGCCGACAGCGCAGGATGATATGACTAATAGATAACACTGCATTACAGATGTCACAGTGCGGTGGGAAGCGTCTTTCCATATATGGTTTTATGTGGGTTACAATGGTGGCATTAAGCCGTAACCGTGCAACACTTTTCTTCTAGGCGACTGGGACGTTGGCAGTGTCCCAGGCGCCCTGGTACGTCTAACATGTTGTAATATTTAATCTGGTCCACTGACCTTGCCACAGAATATTTATTGATTTCTTTCCGAGAGATAGAAACGACCGTAGATCACGAGGAACGACCCAAGTCTCCCCGAGCTCTACAGCCGACTTTGCAAGTAAGTCAGCCTGCTCATTGCCGTAGATACGACAATGACCAGGCACCCAGATCAGCGTGAATGACTTGTTGCATGAATGCAACTTACTAACGATGCGGCCCTGGATCTCGTGAGAGTCCGTAGTGCAAGATGCAATTGCCTGAAGGGCTGATTTTGAATCTGAAAATATGACAAATGAGTCATGTCTAGAATTGAGAGCATAGTCTATGGCTTTGTCAATAGCAAAAAGTTCTGAAGTAAACACAGATGTATGAGTCGGCAACCGATACCTGAGGGCACATTCAGTCGACCACACACTTGCACCCACACATTCACTCGACCTGGAGCCTTCGGTGTACAATTGTGGGACCCCAAGTGACGAACAATGATATTACGAAACAAGTGGTGGACCTCCGCCTCCGGCGCCTTGGCCTTTGGTGCTGGGAGCCATGTAACATCGACTGTAAAGCCGGGTGGCTCCCAAGGTGCTATATTTTTAAGCACCAACTTGTCACAGTCACTGGGGTCCACATCAAGCTCCTGAGTCAGTAAGTGGAGGCGAGCGGCAAGTGGCCGACGCACCCCCCGTAGAAGGCGGTGGTATTGACACAGGGGGGTACAGGCCACATTGCCGATATTACTTTTTCTTAACGTCCTTATGCCGTAGGACAAGGCCAGGTGGTCACGGCGAATACGGAGGGGAGGCACATTCGCCTCCACTTCCATACGAGCCACACGGGTACACCGGACAGCTCCAAGACACATTCGCAAACATTTATTCTGTAACACATCCAATCCTTTCAGTGTGGCATCAGATACCGAGCCATACACCTGTGCGCCATAGTCTAGCTTTGATCGAATAAGGGACTTATACACCATTAATAAAGATTTTCTGTCGGCACCCCAGGTAGTACCCGCTAGGTACTTGAGGACATTTAACGGTTTATCACAACGAGCAAGCAAAGTATTAACATGAAGTTTAAAATTCATTCTACGGTCAAAATGTATTCCTAAAAATTTTGCAGAATTTTGAAAAGGTACCGCCTGATTATCCAAAGTTAAGCACAAATTAGGTACGTTACGATTAGTGAAAACTATAGTGGCACACTTACGTACAGAAAACTTAAATCCCCACTGCAAGGCCCATTGGTGGACGGAGTCAAGGGCTGCTTGAATCCGCCCAGCCGAAAATTGTGCATTACGGGAAGAGTGCCATATTGCACAATCGTCAGCGTAGAGCGAGTATTTAAGATTCCTCGGGATGGGAGCTGATGACAGAATATCATTGATCATAATACTAAATAAAGTAGGACTAAGCACACTTCCCTGTGGCACCCCGTTTTCCTAGATAAATATATCCGATGTTACGTTACGGGGTAATTTGACAGAGAAAGTTCTGTCCCTTAAGAAATTTGAAATAAAAACAGGTAAATTTCCTCTTAAACCATAAGCATAGAGCTTCATTAGTATACCGTGTCGCCAGGCCATGTCATAGGCTTTATGGATGTCCAAGAACACCCCTATCATGAATTCTTTATTGGCAAATGCCTCTGCAATACAATGCTCCAAATTCATTAAATGATCTAGTGAACTTCTGTATTTACGGAAGCCACATTATAGATCATTTAACAAATTTTTCGACTCTAAAACAAAAAGAAGCCTATTGTTAACCATACGTTCCATGACCTTACATAGACAAGAAGTCAACACAATAGGACGAAATGAAGTGGGATTCATAAGACGACCAGCCTCTTTGGGTATCGGTATGACGTGCGCAAAGTGCCATGAGTTTGGGAACGTTCGAGACACCCAAATCTCATTGTACAATGCTAACATCTTAATCAGGTTGTCCTGATTAAGATGCTGGATCATACCGTACGTGATGGTGTCTGGTCCAGGGCTGGTGTCTTTACAGGATTTAAGGGCAAGGAGCAGTTCATCTAGCGTAAACTCTTGGTTGTACGGGGAGTCTACGTCTTCTGTGGCAAAGTCTAATATCTGTAGCTCAGCCGTGTGTTTATGATGTTGGAAACGCGGGTTATAATTGGCTGAGCTACTTACATGAGAAAAACTCCTGGCGAGGATGTTAGCAACGTCCACGGGCTCGTCATAGATGTTATTATTTACTTGCAAGGTTGTAATGGGGAAATATGGGCCTTTATTATTTAATATTCTTATGGTGGACCAGACTTTACGTAATGGTGTTGTACGAGTCACCGTGGACACAAAGGAACGCCAGGAGTCACGTTTGGCCCTTCTTATTATTCTCCTTGCCTCAGCCCGTGCCTGTTTGTATGCAATAAAATTTTCCTCAGTGGCCTGACTATCAAAAATCCTGTATCTCCTATTGCGTTTTCTTAATGCTTGTTGGCAATCCGACGTCCACCAATGTGCTCTATGCTTCGCATGAACTGTAGAAGTCTTGGGAATAGCAGCCTCAGCTGCGTGTAATATGGATTGGGTTATATTTTCGACCTTAACATCTATGGTCTCCCCAGCTATATCTAAATTGGCGATCCTTGAGAAGGATCCCCAATCTGCTTTCTTATAGTTAAATTTTGGAGGTGGAGGGTCCGAAATGATGTCGCGTGTATAAGAAAGACAGATGGGTAAATGATCACTTCCCAAGGAGTTGTCGTAAGGATCTCATGAGAGATCTTGATGTATACCAGGGGAGGCCAAAGATAAGTCAATGGCCGAAAAGTTACCAGTACGATCATCTACACGAGTCGCTCTACCATTGTTCAGAAGACAGAGGTTGGACTGTAGTATTAGGTCGGCTACTTGCTCCCCACGACCATCAATCCTCAAGCTACCCCATTGATAGTGATGGGCGTTAAAATCGCCCAACACTAACTTATTTCCAGGCAGATGTTCCACTAGTGAATTTAAAGCATCACTCTCAATGGGGCCATGTGGAGGACAGTACAGAGAGCAAATAGACAGATACGTGTTATTAAATTTTACTCTGCACGCGACAGCTTCCAGAGTAGAATTTAGAATCACTTCCGTTTGTGGGTGTGATTTGTGTGTGTAAATGGCAACTCCGTGACCTTCATATCTTCTATACGAGTGGTAGTGTTTTAACTGTGGAGGATCAGGGTGATCCTCCAGGCGCGTCTCCTGTAAACAAACAACGTCTGGCCTATGTATAGAAAGCAAGATTGCTATATTATGTAACTTATTCCCAATACCTCTACAATTCCACTGTAGTATAGTGAATACGGCGGTTTAAGATTTATGAGGGGGGCCATTGTGTTTAGTTTTTTTATGCCCCCCATGACCAGGCGAGTGGCTACCGGGGGACCTTTCCCGGTGCTTGCTGACGGAAACCTCCATATTATCGGCAATAACAAGGCTCCCAGATTCCACCGAGGAAGAGCTATTCTTCCTCTCCCTCGCTGGGCTAGGAGCAGGGAGGACTTGAGGACGTGGCTTTGAAAGGGTGGTGAAGTTATGTTTTACAGTCTTGTCAGGCTTCGGTTTAGGTTTGACTGACTGAGAAGCAGCAGCGGCCTGTGAGTATGATGAAGCTTTAGGGAGGTCAGTTAGAGAGTTGGATCGTACAGGAGGTTTAGAGGTGGAGGTGGAGGTAGAGTGAGTGACTTGATTAACAAGCACGAGATCAGTCTGCGTCTCCACAGTGCACATCACAGGGCGGGACATCACTGCCGAAGCATAGGACCTATTCGGTGTGGGAGTTGCTTGCAACTCCTTCACCTTTTTCCTTGCTTCGTAGAAAGAGATGCCCTCAGTCGCCTTCACCGCACAGACCTCTTTCTCCTCCTTCCACCTGGGACAATCCCTAGAGGAAGTGAAGTGAGCACCCTTGCAGTGAAAGCAGCTGACACCCTCTGATGTGCAATGGTCAGCATCATGACCTTGCGTTGCGCACTTGCCACAGACTGATTGAGAAGCCCGACAAGACTTTTCATGGTGTCCATATAACTGACATCGTAAACAACGAAGTGGGTTAGGGATGTATGTCCTTACGTTAACAATTTCATACCCCACTTTGATATGGGTTGGGAGAGTCACTTTACCGAAAGTCAATATAACCGTTGCCGTTTTCGTCCTCATGCCCTCGGGAAAATCTAGTGATGAAACAGGCTTCAATTACATCTTCATGAGCAAAGTTCCTGTACGATGTCGTCCTCAACCATGACCATGAGGTCCCTGCAAGTGATGACTCCCTTGCAGGAATTCATGGAGTGAGGGATCGTCGGCACAACATCATAGCAATGGAATTTACTCATCTTCATCAAATCCTTAACCTGGGACGAATTTGCAGTCTTTACTAGGACATCTCCGCTAGCAAGTTTTTGACCTGTTCCACCTCTCCTGCACATCCATCAATCACCTTCTTGATAATGAAGGGATTGAGGCTGGACAGGGGAGTAGAACCAACCGCATGCAACAAAACAAAACTCGCATTTTTTACATTAATGTCTAGCAAAGGGCGTGTCCGGGGGCCGTTCAGTCTGGGGGTAGTCCGTCCGTGAGACAGTCGGGGGTCGGTCAGGACTACCTCCCCCCCTGATGGAGGGGGAGGCAGCAGTGGCGTCCGCCATAGTGACCACTTCCCCCGTTAGGGGGAAGTGAGAAGGAGGAGGAAAAACGAACAAGGGACAAACAACTGGGGACCACACACCTATGGCTAAGATTGCCCTCTCAAACCACTCCAGGGAGGCCCGATCGTGTTAATTCACACCCCAGAGCGATCAGTGGGGGGGACCCTCCGTGGGCGAGTAAGCAAAGGTAATCTTAGTAAATAGATATAGACACTTACTATATCTCTAGCAAGGGTAGGGAGGAAAATTAGTACTAGCTATCCTAAGTGTCACCAGAAGGGTGAAAAAAAAAGCTAATGCCGGTGAGGCAGCCCTGAAAACTAGAGGAGAGCCAGAAAAACACGTCTAAACTCTCCGCGACCATGCATCAAAGTCCCTAGCTAACGAATTTTTTTTTTTTTTTTTTTTTCCTGGCCTATCAACCATTGGGGCCGAAGCCCCTGGTTATTAAGGCCAGTTATATATATATGTATATATATATATATATATATATATATTATGTATATATATATATATATATATATATATATATATATATATGTATATATATATATATATATATATATATATATATATATATATATATATATATATATATTTATATACATTTAAACATATATACATATATATACAAACATATATATATATATACATACATACATACACACACACACACACACACACACACACACACACACACACACACACACACGCTTCTATGCATACATACAGACACATTTTCATGCAAACGTACATATATATATAATAATTTTAATCTTATTTAATTTTTTTTGTATTTTTATTTTTTGATTTTTTCTTGGTTTTATATTTTTTATACCTTATATTATAAAGTAAAGCTAATCTAAAGACCCTAAAATTAATCACCTAACAGACAAATCGCTAACCTATACTAAATCCTACAGAGACAAATAGCTAGACCTACACAAATGGTAAAAATACCTCGACTAACAGAACACCATCGACTGCAGATATGTAATGCCTTTCTACATTACATACCTGCACTCATCACCTGGTAACTGTCAGTCGAGGCACAACCTAATATAGGGGACATCAATATATGAAAGGGAACCAGACGAGTCAGGAACATTTTCATATACGTCAGCTGTCGTCCCTAATTAGAATAACTTAAGGAAGATAATATAATGTATTTACATAATTTGTACAGAAAGTGAAGGACCTCGCCCAGCAGACCACCATCGACTGCAAGTGCCCAATACCTTCCTGTATTGCACACTTGCACTCATCAGCTGGTGACTGTCAGGCGAGGAACTTGGCTTAATGTAGGAGACATCTATATTAGAAATAGATCGGTGGGAGGAGGAACTATTTAAAATATGTCAACTGTCAACCCTAATTAATATTACAATATATACATATTTACTCTTCATAAAAACCATAACCACACAGTAAAAAAGTCACATCACTCTGATCAGTCCGGTCTCTCTCAAGAAAGCCATCAATTTATCAGTCATAAAAATGTCCCCATCACCCAGGATGGTGGAAAGGGTGAAGGGGACGTCTACTGCGCCGCAGTAATTTATAAGTGAAGCACGTTCACGAATAAATCGCCGACAACGCAGGATGATGTGACTGATAGATAACACCGCATTACAGATGTCACAGTGCGGTGGGAAGCGTCTTTCCATATATGGTTTTATGTGGGTTAAAAAGGTGGCATTAACCCGCAACCGTGCCAACACTTTTTCTTCTAGGCGACTGGGACGGTTGGCAGTGTCCCAGTCGCCCAGGTACGGCTTACAAGTTGGAATATTTAGTCTGGTCCACTGACCTTGCCACAGAAGATTTATTGATTTCTTTCCGAGAGAGAGACTCGACCGTAGATCACGAGGAACGTCCCAAGTCTCCTCGAGTTCTACAGCCGACTTTGCAAGTAAGTCAGCCTGCTCATTGCCGTAGATACGACAATGACCAGGCACCCAGATCAGCGTGAATGACTTGTTGCATGAATGCAACTTATTAACGATGCGGCCCTGGATCTCGTGAGAGTCCGTAGTGCAAGATGCAATTGCCTGAAGGGCTGATTTTGAATCTGAAAATATGATAAATGAGTCATGTCTAGAATTGAGAGCATAGTCTATGGCTTTGTCAATAGCAAAGAGTTCTGAAGTAAACACGGATGTATGAGTCGGCAACCGATACCTGAGGGCACATTCAGTCGACCACACACTTGCACCCACACATTCACTCGACTTGGAGCCGTCGGTGTACAATTGATGGGACCCCAAGTGACGAACAATGATGTTACGAAACAAGTGGTGGACCTCCTCCTCCGGCGCCTTGGCCTTTGGTGCTGGGAGCCATGATACATCCACTGTAAAGCTGGGTGGCTCCCAAGGCGCTATATTTTTTAGCACCAACTTGTCACAGTCACTGGGGTCCACACCAAGCTCCTGAGTCAGTAAGTGGAGGCGAGCGGCAAGTGGCCGACGCACCCCCATGAGAAGGTGGTGAAGTAATGACGCAGGGGGGTACAGCCACATTGCCGATATTGCTTTTCCTTAATGTTCGAAGTCCATACGAAAATGCCAGGTGGTCACGGCGAATACGGAGGGGAGGCACATTCGCCTCCACTTCCATACGAGCTACACGGGTACACCGGACAGCTCCAAGACACATTCGCAAACATTTATTCTGCAACACATCCAATCCTTTCAGAGTGGCATCGGATGCCGAGCCATACACCTGTGCGCCATAGTCTAGCTTCGATCGAATAAGGGACTTATACACCATTAATTAAGATTTTCTGTCGGCATCCCAGGTAGTACCCGCTAGGAACTTGAGAACATTTAACGGTTTATCACAACGAGCAAGCAAAGTATTAACGTGAAGTTTAAAATTCATTCTACGATCAAAATGGATTCCTAAAAATTTTACAGAATTTTGAAAAGGTACCGCTTGATTATCCAAAGTTAAGCACAAATTAGGTACGTTACGATTAGTGAAAACTATAGCGGCACACTTACGTACGGAAAACTTAAATCCCCACTGCAAGGCCCATTGGTGGACGGAGTCAAGGGCTGCTTGAATCCGCCCAGCCGAAAATTGTGCATTACGGGAAGAGTGCCATATTGCACAATCGTCAGCGTAGAGTGAGTATTTAAGATTCCTCGGGATGGGAGCTGATGACAGAATATCATTGATCATAATACTAAATAAGGTAGGACTAAGCACACTTCCCTGCGGCACCCCGTTTTCCTGGATAAATATATCCGATGTTACGTTACGGGGCAATTTGACAGAGAAAGTTCTGTCCCTTAAGAAATTTGAAATAAAAACAGGCAAATTTCCTCTTAAACCATAAGCATAGAGCTTCATTAGTATACCGTGTCGCCAGGTCATGTCATAGGCTTTATGGATGTCCAGGAACACCCCTATCATGAATTCTTTATTGGCAAATGCCTCTGCAATACAATGCTCCAAATTCATTAAATGATCTAGTGAACTTCTGTATTTACGGAAGCCACATTGTTGATCATTTAACAAATTTTTCGACTATAAAACAAAAAGAAGCCTATTGTTAACCATACGTTCCATGACCTTACATAGACAAGAAGTCAACACAATAGGACGAAATGAAGTGGGATTCATAAGACGACCAGCCTCTTTGGGTATCGGTATGACGTGCGCAAAGTGCCATGAGTTTGGGAACGTTCGAGACGCCCAAATCTCATTGTACAATGCTAACATCTTAATCAGGTTGTCCTGATTAAGATGCTGGATCATACCATACGTGATGGTGTCTGGTCCAGGGCTGGTGTCTTTACAGGATTTAAGGGCAAGGAGCAGTTCTTCTAGCGTAAACTCTTGGTTGTACGGGGAGTCTACGTCTTCTGTGGCAAAGTCTAATATCTGTAGCTCAGCCGTGCGTTTATGATGTTGGAAACGCGGGTCATAATTGGCTGAGCTACTTACATGAGAAAAACTCCTGGCGAGGATGTTAGCAACGTCCACGGGCTCGTCATAGATGTTATTATTTACTTGCAAGGTGGTTACAGGGAAGTATGGGCGTTTATTATTTAATATTCTTATGGTGCACCAGACTTTACGTAATGATGTTGTACGAGTCACCGTGGACACAAAGGACCGCCAGGAGTCACGTTTAGCCCTTCTTATTATTCTCCTTGCCTCAGCCCGTGCCTGGTTGTATGCAATAAAATTTTCCTCAGTGGGCTGACTATCAAAAATCCTGTATCTCCTATTGCGTTTTCTTAATGCTTGTCGGCAATCCGACGTCCACCAATGTGCTCTATGCTTCGCATGAACTGTAGAAGTCTTGGGAATAGCAGCCTCAGCTGCGTGTAATATGGATTGGGTTATATTTTCGACCTTAACATCTATGGTCTCCCCAGCTATATCTAAATTGGCGATCCTTGAGAAGGATCCCCAATCTGCTTTCTTATAGTTAAATTTTGGAGGTGGAGGGTCAGAAATGATGTCGCGTGTATAAGAAAGACAAATGGGTAAATGATCACTTCCCAAGGAGTCGTCGTAAGGATCCCATGAGAGATCTTGATGTATACCAGGGGAGGCCAAAGATAAGTCAATGGCCGAAAAGTTACCAGTACGATCATCTACACGAGTCGCTCTACCATCGTTCAGAAGACAGAGGTTGGACTGTAGTATTAGGTCGGCTACTTGCTCCCCACGACCATCAATCCTCAAGCTACCCCATTGATAGTGATGGGCGTTAAAATCGCCCAACACTAACTTATTTCCAGGCAGATGTTCCACTAATGAATTTAAAGCATCACTATCAATGGGGCCATGTGGAGGACAGTACAGAGAGCAAATAGACAGATACGTGTTATTAAATTTTACTCTGCACGCGACCGCTTCCAGAGTAGAATTTAGAATCACTTCCGTTTGTGGGTGTGATTTGTGTGTGTAAATGGCAACTCCATGACCTTCATATCTTCTATACGAGTGGTAGTGTTTGAACTTTTGGAGGATCAGGACGATCACTCCAGGCGCGTCTCCTGTAAACAAACAACGTCTGGCCTGTGTATAGAAAGCAAGATTGCTATATTGTGTAACTTATTCCTAATACCTCTACAATTCCACTATAATACAGTGAAAGCGATGGTTTAAGATTTTCGTTGGGGGCCAGTGTGCTTTGTCTTTTTTGTCTCCCGCCGGCAGGCGAGCGACTACCGGGGGACCTATCCCGGTGCTTGTTCACGGGAAACCTCCATATTATCGTCAATTACGAGGTTCCCTGACCCCCCGAGGAAGAGCTAACCTTCCTCTCCCTCGCTGGAGTGGGAACTGGAAGAACGTGAGGACGAGACTTTGTGAGGGTGGTCATGTTACTTTTACTAGACTTGTCGGGTTTCGCTTTAGGCAGTACTGATGGAGAGGCAGCAGCAGCCTGAGAGTACGTTGAAGCCTTAGGGATGTCAGTGAGAGTGTTGGAGTGGACAGGAGGTCGAGATGGAGATGCACTGTGAGTGGCAGTAGGGAGGAAGGACAGGATCAGTCTGCGTCTCTACAGAGCACATCACAGGACGGGACATTACCGCCGAAGCATAGGACCTATTCGGCGTGGGAGTTGCATGCAACTCCTTCACCTTTTCCTAGCTTCGTAGTAGGAAATGCCCTCCGTTGCCTTCACTGTGCAGACCTTCTTCTCCTCCTTCCACTTGGGACAATCCC